>NC_033801.1:71812584-72019680 GCF_001876935.1 Asparagus officinalis
GTAGCCAGCTCACCAAGCAGTGCCGACCTTAGGCGGGCATCCTTGGACCTCACCCACAGCAGGCGTTCGGTGCCTTTAACGGGGCTATACCAGGTTACGCCCTAACTAACATCAATGTTGCAATGCACACCATGTCCATCACACCCCACAGATGAAAACCGGTACATGAACACAGGCACAACCTCTCACATGACATCCATCTTAGGTACTCTCTCGCCTTATTTTAATTTGAGTACTAAACGTAACATCATTGTCAGTAATGGAAACGTCATTCCTATTTCAGGTTGTGGCCAAACTACCCTACCCCGTCCCTTACCCCCTCTCCAACTCCGAAACGTCCTCCATGCACCTAATCTCATTAAAATTTTAATTTTTATTCGTCAATTTGCTATTGATAATGTTTTCTCTATTAAATTTGACCCTCTTGTTTTATTTGTGAAGGACCTTCGAACGGGTACCCAAATTATGAGATGTGATAGCACCGAGGATCTCTACCCGATCCTTCCGATTTCACCCTCCCCATCTTCCTCACCCTCCACCTTTGCCGCCACATCCTCCATTGTCTAGCATAATCATCTTGGGCACCTAGGCGAACCTGTCTTTGGTTATCTTCGAATAAATAATTTCATTCCCCATAATAAAGCATGTACTTCAGTTTGTCAGTCATGCCAACTTGGCAAACATATAAAATTGCCATTTTATCCTTCGAATACTTCTACTGTCATGCCTTTTAATATTATACATAGTGACATTTGGACGTCTCCTGTTCTAAGTCCATCTGGTCACCGGTATTATATTTTATTTCTGGATGATTTTACTAATTTCTTGTGGACTTACCTTCTTCAACACAAGTCCCAAGCGTTCTCATTTTTTCTCACCTTTCGCAATTATATTCTACACAGTTTGAACAAGAAATTAAAACTTTCCAGTGTGATAATGGAAAAGAATATGATAACACTCCATTTAAAAATCTATGCACCTCTCATGGTATGCAGTTTTGTTTTTCTTGCTCCTACACCTCTGCTCAAAATGGTAAAGCCGAGCATAAAATACGATCCTTAAACAACATCACCCGAACCCTCTTACTTCATGCCTCTATACCCCCCCAAGCTCTGGCCTTATGCCGTCCAAATGGCCATCTATCTACATAGCATACTCCCCTCCAAAATGTTATCCTTTATTTCCCCCACTCAGGCTCTTTATGGCAAAGTCTCGTCTTACTCCCACATACGAGTTTTTGGGTGCTTATGCTATCCCAATATACCATCTCCCACCATTCACAAACTATAAGCTCGCTCCACCTCTTGTGTCTTTCTTGGTTTCCCCTTCAACCATCGGGGCTACAAATGCCTTAATCTAAGTTTCAACAAAATTATCATCTCTCGCCATGTTATGTTTGACGAGACCTCTTTTCCTTTTTCATCTCAGTACATGTCAACCACCCTCTCCTATTCCTTCTTAGAGGATACTACGTCCCAATACCTGACACACAGCTATTCAGCACCACCCCCCCAAACCAAACCGCTAAACCCACTCCGTTGCCGGTCGAACATACCTCTACCTCCTTTCTTAGGCCCATCAGTTCCATCCACTAATCTAACCGTATACACACAGCAACCCACTGGTATCGTCTCCGTCAGAACTAGCCAGCCTACCATCCCATAATTGGACACCCCCTCCCCCGCACGGCCAAAACAGCCACAGTCCCTCCCCCTCATCCGATGACAACCCGAAGCCGAGTGGGAACCTTAAGCCCCAAGGTACCCTTCAACATCACCACTCATATATCTTCCCCGTCCCTGCTACCCAAATCACCCATTGCCGCCCTACATGACCCAAATTGGAAATCGGCAATGCTTGATGAATTAAATGCTCCTATTAAAATAAGATGTGGGAGTTGGTTCCACGTCCTCCGAGGGTTAATATTATACGTTGTATGTGGTTGTTCAAACATAAGTATAGGTCAGATGGCACACTTGAGCGGCACAAGGCACGTCTGGTTGTTAATGGGAAGTCCCAACAAGTCGGAGTCGGCTGTGATGAAACTTTCCGTCACGTGGTAAAACCGATGACAATCTGCATTGTTCTTTCTATCTCTCTCTCAAAGTCATGGTCCATACATCAACTTGATGTCAAGAATGCTTTCCTACATGGAAACCTTGAAGAAATAGTGCACATGCATCAGCCGCCTGGCTTTCAGGACTACTCTCGCCCTTAATTTGTTTGTCGACTCCGCAAGTCCATCTACAGACTGAAACAGGCCCCCGCGCATGGTATCACCGCTTTGCTACCTTTTTTGAGTCCATTGGTTTTTTCATAGCAAATTAGATCAATCACTCTTTGTATATCCACGGGGTCATGACATGGCCTACCTTCTTCTGTATGTCGATGAGAAAATTTTAACAGCTTCCTCTGACCCCATGCAGTGCGACATCATTTCTCAACTAAGCTCAGAATTTTCTATGACGAATTTGGGCCATGTTTCTTTTTTCTTGGGTATCTCTGTTCAGAAACATGCCGGTGGACTCTTTCTTTCTCAATGGAAATACGCCAAGGAAATTATTGTGTGGGCACACATGTCTTCCTGTAACTCTTCGGCCACGCCTGTTGATACTAAGGTGAAGATAAGCACTACTTCCGACCCCCGGTGGCTGATCCTATCGAATACTGCAGCCTTACGGAGCTCTATAGTATCTCACTATCACCACCGGATATCTCATATGTCGTTCAACAGGTTTGTCTATTTATGCATGATCCCCGGGAAGTTCATATGCAGGCTCTTAAGCACATTCTACGCTACATACACGGAACCTTAAATCTGTGGCAAAATAAGAAAGCAAGAACGACCAAGAAAAAAATCAACTTAATGAGTAGATTCTCTCTTCTTCTTTTTTATTTTTTTGCCCTCTCCCTCAGTGGGAGTAGTATTTGGTCTCTCTCGTGCATTATCTACTGAATCTTGCTTCTAATAATTAGGATTTGTAGAGGATCTTTCATTTAGAATTTTTTGGAGGTCACGATAAATTTCAGTAGTAGCTAGTAGAGATTTGTGCTCTTATGTAACAACTTTATTTATAAAGAAAATAGTTATAATCTTATGCATCCTCAATCACTGAATAGGATATTGGTAGAATATAAAAATATAAGAGAAAATTATATCAATACCCCAAAATTAAAATATTCATGTGCTGCAACTCCTCCATTTTTTTCCATGTGGTTCAGCCCTCAAGAAATGTCACATCATGTGTTGCAGCCCTTTTTTTATGTAATTATCATGTTAACTAAGTACAAAGAGAGAGAAACAAACATAAAAGCCCAAAATACCCTCATTTCCTCTTCCCTCTTCTTTCTCCCTAGATCTATCATGTTAGGTCCAGTTTGGTTGATGTTAAGTCTAATTTAATTTTTTTAAGTCTAATTTAAATCATGTTAAGTTTAATTCAACTTGTTTTAGGTCTAAAATAAGTTAAATTAAAGTTAACATGAATCATGTTAAGTCTAATTTAACATGTTTTAAGTTTAATTTTATGTTAAGTCCAATTTGATTCATATTAAGTCTAGTTTGATTCATGCTAAGTCTAATTTAATTTTTTTATGTCTAATTTAAATCAAATTATGTCTAATTCAACTTATTTTATGTCTAAAAATAAGTTGAATTAGACTTAATATGAATCATGTTAAGTCTATTTCAACTTATTTTAACTCTAGTTTCATGTTAAGTCTAATTTTACTTCATGTTAAGTCAAATTTGATTCATATTAAATTTAATTTAATTCCTTTTTAGTCTAATTTTAATCCAGTTTAGTATTAAGTCCTGTTTAGTTCATATTATGTCCAGTTTGGTTCATGTTAAGTCCAGTTTGTTTCATATTAAATCCAGTTTGGTTCGTGTTAAGTCCAGTTTGATTCGTGTTAAGTCTACTTTAAATCATTTTAAATCTAATTTAAATCATTTTAAACCTAATTTAAATTATTTTAAGTCTAACTTAAATTAGACTTAACATGAAATTACACTTAAAATAAAATAAAATAGACTTATAACATGGATTATATGTTAAGTCCAATTCGGTTCATGTGAAGTCCAATTTGATTCATATTAAGTCCAATTTAAATCATGTTAAGTCCAATTCGGCTAATATTAAGTCAAATTCAGTTTATATTAAGTCCAATTTAAATCATGTTAAGTCTAATTCAACTTGTTTTAAACCTAATTTCATAATAAATCTAATTTAGTTCATGTTAAGTCTAATTTAATTTCTTTTAAGTCTAATTTAAATCACGTTATGTCTAATTAACTTGTTTCAAATCTAAAAACAAGTTAAATTAGACTTAACATGAATAACATTAAGTCTAATTCAACTTGTTTTAAGTCTAATTTCATATTAAATCCAATTTAATTCATGTAAGTCTAATTTAGTTTATGTTAAGTCTAATTTGGTTCAAGTTAAGTCTAATTTAATTCCATTTAAGTCTAATTTATATCATGTTATATCTAATTCAACTTATTTTAAGTCTAAAACCAAGTTGAATTAGACTTAACATGAATCATCTCAAAACATATTTTCATATTAATATACTTACTTTCACTAAATTTGTGATATACACAGTCATCAATAATATTCATCTCAAAACTAAACGAGATAATTATTTGTTGAAACTTATGATACCATTAACGAGGAGATTTCTTGAGTCCATAGTTGGATTTTCTTAATTTACAAACTATATTCTTCAGGCCTCCTGACACAAAGTTTTTTGGTTACACCATATACATTATCTCATCAATGTCGCCATTAAGAAATACAGTCTTAACATCCATCTTATGTAACTTAAGACCAAAATGAGCAACAAGTATCATGATTGTTCTAAAAGAGTCTTTCGATGAAACCGGAGAGAAAGTCTCTGTATAATCAATACCTTCTTTTTTAGTATAGCCTTTTGCAACAAGATGTGCTTTATACCTTTTCATATTACCATTTGCATCCTGCTTGGTTTTAAATATCTATTTACAACCAATTGGTTTTGCACGTTTTGGTAATGGAGCATGTTTCTAAACCTTATTGTCTTGCATAGACTTGTACTCTTCATTCATGGTATCAATCAACTTTTGAGAGTTAGAAGATTTCATGGCCTCAAGGAAATTGATTGGATCGTCTTTCAATATTTTATTATTTTCCTCATGTTCTTGAAGAAATATAATATAATTATCTGGAATAGCATTTCTCCTTTCTCTCATGGATCTCCGTAATGACACTGGTTCTTGAGGTTATTGAGTTTGTTCTTCTGGAACAGGGAGTTGTTCAACACTATCTTCTTGAGGTTTCAGATTGTGACGCCCCTGGGTTCACACAAGGCTGTAGTCCAAGGTAAAACCAAGAATGTCAAACCTGCCATGCACCACACCGTGCAATAACATGTTTCACCATCACAATTCTATCACTCTAGTAGAGTCAATAACAGGTGTAGGTACAAAAGCAAGTAAGAAATCATACAAGAGATAACTGATGAAATGATAGAAGTCAAAATACTATTTCATAATCCAACATTACAGAAATCCAAAGTCAATGTCTGAAATGAATAAACTGGAGTTCTTAACAAGTCTCAAATCATATATGTATAATTAATTGTCCTAAAACTAAGGGGGATTTTAGTACCTAGGAAATTTCAACACGAGCATAGGTACGTCGAGCGAAATAATCCAAACAAGGAAACCCTCATGTATATACCTTGTATCTCAAATTGAAAATCCCTAAGTACCAAACCCATAATCTAATACATGAACAATAATAAAAGAAAACGAAACACATCTCTACTTTCAAACATGGTGTCATGTCAAACTCACATGAGTGTCATGTCAGAAAACGATTAAGTATCCAAAACATAGACTATATAGATTAAACGTCCAACCCATAGACTCCATGAAGTAAACGTCCAACTTATGGACTGAAAGTAACGAGTATCCAACGCATGGACTGAATATAACCGTTGTCCAACGCATGGACCGGATGTGACCGTTGTCCAATGCATGGACCGGATGTGACCGTTGTCCAACGCTTGGACCGGATGGTAATGCATATCCAACACGAGGATTAAATAGAAATGTATGTCCAACACGAGGACTAAGCAAAGTGAATGTCCAACACGAGGACTAAATAAAAATACATGTCCAACACGAGGACTAAGCAAAGTGAATGTCCAACACGAGGACTAAATAAAAATACATGTCCAACACGAGGACTAAGCAAAGTGAATGTCCAACACGAGGACTAAATAAAAATACATGTCCAACACGAGGACTAAGCAAAGTGAATGTCCAACACGAGGACTAAATAAAAATACATGTCCAACACGAGGACTAAGCAAAGTGAATGTCCAACACGAGGACTAAATAAAAATACATGTCCAACACGAGGACTAAGCAAAGTGAATGTCCAACACGAGGACTAAATAAAAATACATGTCCAACACGAGGACTAAGCAAAGTGAATGTCCAACACGAGGACTAAATAAGAACTTTACAAAATGTAAGTGTCGAAAATATGTATATATATGCACAAAAGATACACAAGGTCTCATGTCGCACGTGCCTCGACATGCGGATCAGTACTTGTGTCAACAGTCGACTCACATGTATAAATAACTCACTAACATAATAAATTGGTATCAAATAATTGAGGCGAACACTCAACATAGGAAAGATACATCACAAATCAACAGTGGCCAATACTATGTGGCGGTCGACCGCAGAGACCACTCCGGTCGACCGTTCACAGAGCCGAGATTCATTGGGCTCAAAACTGAGCGGCGATCGACAAATAGATAGCATCGCATCATCAATAAAAATAATTCACACAAATAATTCCAACAAATAATTTGGCTGCACCAATCTGGCTGCCTACGTACCCTCTTTCTCAAGGGATCAAGCCTCCCGTAGTTCATCAAAGATATTCATACAAATATATGCAACTCTAGTTTACCATTTATCACAACAAAACTAACACAATATGTCAATAGACCAAATCAGATCATAATCCCATTGGGATACACATATGCGTATTATAACATACTTATGACTATAAGTGTAACAATCGAGCGGCTCAAACTCCGCAAACACATCTCAAAACAACGCAAACAAACTTCAGAAAACAAGAAACTGAGGCAAACTGCCCAGGAAATGGTCTGCGCTACTGTTAGTAAAATAAGCATATCATTTGCTAGAAAAACTATTTTTAGAAATAGTTTTCTGTTTTGAAAACTAGATTCACACATCTTTCAAATGGAACTAGTTTGGTTAAATTTGGAATTAATTTGTTATCTCAAATATCCAGTTAATCATCATATATGTGCAGCAGTTTTCCTGCAAGACATGTTGTTGGTAAAAAGAGTATATCTTTCTCTATACAAATCATTTTATATATTTTCTTTCTGTTTTAGAAACTAGATTCACATATCTTTCATATGACACCAGTTTTATTCAATTTGAAGTTCAAAATCAAAACCAGATTTCAGTTGAGGTTGATCACACGGGTTGCAGTTTTCTGCATGACATGTCGTTACTAAAAAGACTATATCTTTCTCAATATAAATCCTTTTTAAGATTTTCTTTCTGTTTTAAAAACTAAATTCACATATCTTTCATATGACATCAGTTTTATTCAATTTAGAGTTCAAAATCAAAACCAGATTTCAGTTGAAGTTGATCACACAGGTTGCAGTTTTCTGCATGACATGTCGTTACTAAAAAGACTATATCTTTCTCAATATAAATCCTTTTTAAGATTTTCTTTCTGTTTTAAAAACTAGATTCACATATCTTTCATATGACATCAGTTTTATTCAATTTAGAGTTCAAAATCAAAACCAGATTTCAGTTGAAGTTGATCACACAGGTTGCAGTTTTCTGCATGACATGTCGTTACTAAAAAGACTATATCTTTCTCAATATAAATCCTTTTTAAGATTTTATTTCTGTTTTAAAAACTAGATTCACATATCTTTCATATGACATCAGTTTTATTCAATTTGAAGTTCAAAAAAAAAAAAATCAGATTTCAGTTCTATCATTGGATCAAAATTATCATCAAAATCAAATTTTTACTTTAACATAACAGTAAGCTTAAGCAAGCATAATATCGTTCATAACTTGTTAAAATTTCAACTAATTACTGGGAAGATTTGGGTAGGAGATAATCTTGCCTTAAAGACGTGTGCAAGTCTCTGAAGATGATATGAAACGACCGCTTACCGCCAAACACCACAGATCTCACATTTCCTTCGATGTTCGCCTCACGAACTCTCCCAAAAACACAAGATTTAAAGCTAGGGTTTTAGAGAGGAGGGTAGGGGCTGCTAGGGTTTGGTATTCTGATGAAGATAGATCTTTTTTCGTGCACCAACATGTTTTTATATAGCAACAAACCCGATTCAAAAAGCCCAAACCCGAAACCTATTAGAATCTGGAAACAACCCGTCAGTCTACGATATTTTGGCTGTAACTTTCTCATACGAACTCGGAATAAGGTGATCTAAGAGTTATTGGAAAGCTCTTGAAGAGACCTACAACTTTGCTGTTTTACATTTTTCCAAATTTCAACTGTATCTATATGTAAAATGCATATACTTTTGACTGGTCGTTTTTCCCAGATTCAGGCCCGTGTACGTGTGCATGATATCACTTCTATATTCACATATATACATTGAATTGATCTCAAATCAATTCCTAGCATACTCAAATATTGATAAATATCATTTATCATAATATAACATATTTATTATTATTTATTATAAAATAAAAATAAAATTTTAAAATTTTAGGGTTTTACAATGCAACAGTGGATTAGGGATAATACACGTCGATTAATTCACTTTGAACCAATCATAGAAATGGAGCATCCTAATCCACCCGTTCTTCATGATATGTGCTATCCCATTAGGAATACAATTCCCTCGTGCATTTGGCTCCCCGAAACAAATGGAATAAGTTTTGAGCTTAGACCGCAATACATAAACATGCTTCCCAAATTCCTTGGTAATGAAACAGAAGACGCATATATTTTTATTTCGGAATTTGAGGAAGTGTGTATTATGATTAAAATGAGAGAATTAAATGAAGATGCGGTTAAGCTTAGATTTATTCCATTTGCTCTTAAGGATAAAGCTAAAAAATGGCTGTACAGCTTACCAACAAATTCCATCTCAACTTGGGATGAATTTGTCACCGTTTTTCTTAAGAAATTTTTTCCTATTCATAAAACGGTAAAGCTTAGGAACAGCATTCAAAACTTTAAAATTATCCCGGGAGAACCTTTTTGGAAGTATTTTGACCGATTTAAAGATCTTCTCATCCAATGTCCTCATCACGGTTTAGAGAAATGGCGATTGTGCCAAATAATTTATGAGGGATTAGATTATTCTGCAAAAACTTCCTTAGAATCAATGTGCCACGGGGATTTTATGAGGAAAAATGCTGATGAAGCTTGGGAGTTTTTGGAGAGTCTTTCTGAAAAAACAATGCAATGGGAACAGTGCGATGACAGGGTTTCATCAGTTCCCCATTCTAAGTCTAGTGGTCTTTCCTTGGAGTCAAACATTGCTTCTGAAGCGAAGATGGCGACAATTCTGCGGAGGTTAGAAGCCTTAGAAATTAAGGAACGAGCTCCAGCTCAACTCAATCATGTTTCTTTCCCAGGATGTCATAATTGTCAGTCTCCTACCCACGGCGGGTCGGATTGAAGTGACCCGCGCGCCGGCGGGTCGGATTCAAGTGACCCGCGATTCTCGATCTTTTCGGCCGCCGTTTTGGATTTTGGCCTCCAAGTTTGATGCAGTCTTGGTTGTTTCTTAGCTATGTCCTTCTTCTGCATCTTTTGTGCTTTTTGCACAAGAATTCACGTGCGGGTAAGCTTGCGACGCTTTTGAATTCGCTCCTCCAGAGTTGAATGGATTTTTTTGATTTGGATCCATTCATTTGCTATTGGTTTGGAGGGGAGGACATCTGTCCGCTGTTGGGGTGCTTGGCGTTGCCTAATTTTCAGATCCGCCTCGTAACGGATCCCGTCAATTGACTCCAAGGCTCTAGCGAGTTGGCGCGCACAACGTTGGCGCTGCCTTTGACGAGTTCTCTTTGATAAAATAGGCGCGCCTTCTGTACTCAACTCCTTGATTGAGGAGGAGTTCAGATCTGCAGATCCGGACTCATTGGAGGCCGGAAGGGCGTTGTAAGGTTCAGCTACCGCAACAACGGGGGCGTTGATCTTCCTTCGCTTGCGAGAGGCGGAGGATCTGGAGGAGGAGGACGACAGATATTCCTCGAACTTCAGTTGGTCGAACTCGTATTCGACCACTTCTTCAACCGGGATGCAGATCCGAGGTTGCGACACGACAGCTCCGGCAGCGAAGCTGTTGGCTCCCACTGTGGTCGCCAGTTTGTTTGCGTCGAAAATTGATGTATTCATTGCGGTATTCATTACAACTTCAATCGTTACAATGAAAACAAAAAAAAAATGTCTTTTTATAAGACTTTTACACAATGAAAACAAAAGTTTACAACTCTCGTCAAAACAAACGCAGAGATCGTTTATCGGTCTTCTGCTTGCGTGGGATCTTTGCCTGTGCCGGGGTTTATCCGTGGACCGCCTTAGATCTGGATCCGGTTGATGAAAAATTTGGCAGAGCTTCGCCTTCGCCGAGGAAGTATTTGATTTGAAGCGTTGAAATCGACCAAGCGAAATCAGGGCTCTTCTCGAGATTAAGACCAAGCCTAATCTCAAGGGACGGACGGGAACGGGCGTCGGATCTCTCGAACTCTCCTTCTTTATGCCGAAGAACTCGCCAAGATCTGTCAACCCTCGCTGAAATTCGTGCTCCTTTGACTCCACAATCCGGCAGCACCTCCTCGTCTTGATAATCAATCGCCCCTGAAAAATGGAGGCCTTTGACTCATATTTATAGGCCTCGAATGCGGTTATTTGGATGAGAACAAGTGATTTGGCTCTATCTTCAGTTGACAACAGCCTAACCACGTTTGGGGATGATCTCAAGCCAGTTAAGAATCACCTCCTCGTCTTGATAATCAATCGCCCCCCGAAAAAGGAAGGCCTTTGACTCATATTTATAGGCCTCGAATGCGGTTATTTGGATGAGAACAAGTGATTTGGCTCTATCTTCAGTTGACAACAGCCTAACCACGTTTGGGGATGATATTAGGTCAGTTAGAAACCCCTGGAACTGAAAAGATCTCGAGAAAACCGTTAAAACCATCGAAATACACATCAAGGGGTCAAAACAGTGCGGCAGACTGGTCTGACCCGCGCTTGCGCGGGTCGGAAAAATCCGACCCGCGCTTGCGCGGGTCGGACCAATCCGACCCGCACTTGCGCGGGTCGGATCAGTCCAACCCGCGCTTGCGCGGGTCGGACCAATCCGACCCGCGCTTGCGCGGGTCGGGTTGATCCGTCCCGCGCTCGCGCGGGTCGGTTTGTTCCGTCCCGCTCTGATGAAGATAGATCTTTTTTTCGTGCACCAACATGTTTTTATATAGCAACAAACCCGATTCAAAAAGCCCAAACCCGAAACCTATTAGAATCTGGAAACAACCCGTCAGTCTACGATATTTTGGCTGTAACTTTCTCATACGAACTCGGAATAAGGTGATCTAAGATTTATTGGAAAGCTATTGAAGAGACCTACAACTTTACTGTTTTACATTTTTACAAATTTCAACTGTATCTATATGTAAAATGCATATACTTTTGACTGGTCGTTTTTCCCAGATTCAGGCCCGTGTACGTGTGCATGATATCACTTCTATATTCACATATATACATTGAATTGATCTCAAATCAATTCCTAGCATACTCAAATATTGATAAATATCATTTATCATAATATAACATATTTATTATTATTTATTATAAAATAAAAATAAAATTTTAAAATTTAGGGTTTTACACAGATTTACTTCTTGATCAATAACATGTATAGGAACCTGAATATTGTTAAAAGTAACAGTATGGATTTGGTTTGAAGCTAATTCCTCTTCACAAGCAATATCTCTAATCTTATTTCTCCCCCCAAACTCAACATCCTTAAAGAATGTTGTTGTTCCCGTCTCAAAAATAGTCCTGAGTATGGGATCATAAAACTATAGCCCCTAGATCGTTCAGAGTAACCAATAAAGTAGCTTCTTACTATTTTGGAGTCTTTTTTTTTGCCTATAAAGCTTTGCCTTAGGTGGACATCCCTAAATATGTAAGTGCTTTAAACTGGGCTTTCGACCAGTCCAAAGCTCATAAGATGTTTTTACAACTGTTTTACTTGGTACTCTGTTCAGAATGTAAGATGTTGTCTGTAATGCTTCTTCCCAGAGTGACTATGGTAAAGAAGAATGAGTAATCATACTTCTTACCATATCCTTAAGAGTCATGTTTCGTCTTTTAGCTACACCATTCATACTAGGTGACTCTGGCATGGTGTATTGTGGCACAATACCACATTGCTCTAGGTATTTAGCAAATGGTCCTGAACGTTGTTCACCTGAACCATCATATCTATCGTAGCGCTCACCACCATGATCAGATCTAACGGTTTTAATTCTTTTGCTGAGTTGGTTCTCAACTTCAGCTTTAAAAGCTTTGAACACGTCCAGAGACTTAGATTTCTCATGAATGAGATATAGGTACCCATAACATGAGTAATCATCTATGAATGATATAAAATATTGTTGACCATTCCATGATGCCATAGGGAACGGTCCACAAATATCGGTATGTATCAATTCTAAGACTTCTAAAAATCTATTAGTACATAATCTCTTAACTTTGGTCTATTTTCCCTTGATACATTCAACACAAACGTCAAAATCAAAAAAAAAAAAAATCAAGGGACTCCAAAATATCATCAGATACAAGACGCTCAACTCTACCTTTTGAGATATGACCCAAGTGCTTATGCCATAATATCGCTGAATTTTCCTTATTTAATTTACGCTTATTACCATGTAATTCCACATGTAAGATTTCATTATAAGACAATTGTATTAAGTAAATATAGGTTGTCATAAGTACTCAAGTAACCAGTTCCCACAACATTTGTATTTAAAGATAAATTGAATTGATTGTTTCTAAATGAACAATAATAACCTGATTTGTCCAATATAGAAACAGAAATCAAATTCCGTCTAAAAGACGGTACTATAAAAGTATCTTTCAAATCCAAATAAGAAAAAGTTCCTAATAGCAACCTAAAATGCCCAATTGCTTCTACGTCTACTGATTGACCATTGTCCACAAAAATGTATTTCACCATCACTTGGCTTTCGGTAGCTCAGGCAGCCCTGCATAGAAACACTTATGTGAGTAGTAGAACTAGAGTCTAACCACTAAGTGTTTCTAGGTACCAAAACTAAATTAACATCAGAACGGACCAAAGTAATGAACATACCATTCTTATCATGTCAGGCATGATATTTGGTACAATCCTTCTTTACGTGTCCAGGTTTGTTACAAAAGAAACAACCATGATCATCATTATGTTGTTTCTTCTGAACTGGACCCTTAGCAGATTCATTATCAGTTTTTCTTTGCTTGCTCTTATCCTAAGAGGCATGAGCCAAATAAGCACTTTCAGTCTTATCTTGCTTCAACCTATCTTCTTCTTGCACACAGTATGAAATGAGCTCATTTAGAGTTCATTTCTCCTTTTGGCAGTTGTAACTGACCTTGAATTGATTGAATTGTGTAGAAAGAGAAAACAGAACCAGATGCACCAATAACTCATCACAAAGATTGAGTTTAAGTGCCTTAAGTTTTGAAGCAATATGAGACATCTCCATGATGTACTTACTGATATTTCATTTGCCTTTATATTTCATCGAAATCAAGCGAGTTAACAGCATGCTTGTTTCTATCTTATCTTTTTTAGCAAAATACTTCTTAATTTCAGCAATGAAATTTTTAGTTTTAGTAATCCCTTCGGATTATATGCCCCTGAAGGCTTTAGGAACACTGCGCTTAAGGATCATTAGACTCATGTGATTTGAACGCTCTCACTTCTCATACTCCTTCTTTGCATCAGGAGTGCTATCCGCATTGAGAGATTAGGGTTGTTCAGTCTTAAATGCAAGGTCTAGATCCATGCAGCCAAGAACAATTAGAATGTTCTCTTTCCAAACTTTAAAATTTGTCCTATTGAGTATGTGAATTGAATTGATGTTAGCAGAAATTATTACAACAGATGCATTAGCTAAAATAAATAAAATATTTTCACATTATTAACTGTAGTTAATAATCAATAAAATTCAAATAATAACAAATTTCATCTCAAGATATCTGACACGATGTTAATATCAAGTTTTTGGATAGTAATATTAATTCCAAGTGATATCTTGTTGAAATAATCAAACACTGATAATAACGTATGTCAAATAATGAATCTATCTTTGGATTGATTCAATATTCACATGTAAACCTTATAAATATTATCATACGTTTATCATCCCAGATGTGTATACAGTCTAAATAAATATTAACATTCCTTTGGGCCGATTAAATATCTACACGAAAACATACACACAAACATCTAACATTCCTCATGAACAACCTACACAAGAAAGGTTACTTTGACAACATCTTATTTTAATTAATCATTTGAAATGAGAGACAAAAATTAAATACATTAGTGTCATATTATTTGAATTAAATAATTGACTAACTACCAAATTTAATTCAGATTTGAATTAAATAAAATTCTAAATTTTACTTGATCAATTAAAAATACATTTCTCTATTTTAATTAAGCATAGAAAGGCTCTTAAAAATAAAGGTCTTACAACTTAAATCTTATTTGATTAATAATAAAAAAAGCTTAATTGTTACAGACCCATAACCTTAATAAAATTATTTGAACATACAAATAATCATCAATAGGCCCAAGACTTAATTTGTTTCTAACTCAACTTAAAAATAAAACTAAGTGGGCTTTAGCCTGAATATAAGTTTGACCGCAGCATTCATTTAGCCAACGGAAACACTTACGCTCGCCTTTAAGAATTTGCAAGCTCGACGGAAATGAGACTAGAGACCTTGCCTAAATGGAGACTCGATAACTCGCCTGAATCGAGACCAAGAGCTCGCCTAAATCGAGCTGAAGCTCACCTAAATCGAGAGTCGACCTTACCTTCAATTAGGACTCGAGCTCGCCTGAGGCACGAGCTCGCTGATTTAGGGCTTGAGCTCGCCTGAGGCACGAGCACGCCTGATTTTGGGCTTGAGCTCGCCTGAGTAATATCCACCTTACCTGCTAACATTGCTGACAAGGCACGCCTGAATGATCTTCAAGCTCGCCTGCGGTGTTGCTGACGAGGCTCGCTTGAATCAGGTAACTTTCTGAGCCCTAATCACCCCTTAGGGTTTTGATCTGAACCGCCACCACCGCTTAAGCTCCGGCATCCTAGGGTTTCGAAACCCTAGGGTTTCTTGATGCTGTCACCACTGTCTTCTTCTGACAGTAGGAACGCCAATAACGTATCGCCGGCGAGGAGTTAAGTGAACCAACACAGAACCAAAAGAAATCCTATTACAGTAGATTTTTTTAACTTAATTCCTGAATTATTCTCTATCGTTTGCTTGATCTTAATCCATGATTACTAGCACACAATCTGGATCAAGAGTTTGATCCAGATTTAACAACCGAAGTATAAAAAAACAAAAGCGAAACATGAACTTTCCTGTTCATGCATGAAAGCAGACCAAACAACGACAGAGATTGAAGGCGAAATAAAAAAAGATTGCTATTGTTCATGCGTATAGATCAAACGTGCACACATCCAAACAAACCCTAATTTCTTAATCTTAAATCCTTAAGAATTAACCACGGTGGCTCTGATACCACTTGTTGTAATAATTCGATCTAAAATAACCGTGATTAATTCAAAGAGATGAAATACAAGAAGAACGAAAGTTGTACTTGAATCCATGATGATCTGAATTAGGGTTTGTTCTTCTAATCTTGAGGATCTCTCTTTTGGATTTCTCTTTAGATGAGGATTAAGAGAATAGAGAATATTAACCTTAGATTTTGGACCATAACTCTTTATTTATAGATATTGCAGTTTTCTAATTTAGCCCCTCATAAAATTAGAATTACAGTCTGGTATCTACACAATTAGCCTATGATTAAAATATGTGCCAATAATCAGATTTAATCTAACAGATAATACTTCGGTTCCTAGGAATTAAGGATATTCTCCGTAACAAATATTATTCCAGTGGAGATAATTTCAATTGTGTGTGTAATGGGGGAGATACATTTCCAGGTTCTGGAAGAATATTACGTCTCTTAGAGACAGTTTCATTTGTAGTATACATGTCTGCTTGAGTGATGATAGAAAAACTTGATATTGGAAAGATATATGGATAGCAGACAGTTCCGTGGTTAATCTTTTTCCTTTCTTATTTAATTTAGCCAAAGATTCTTGGGCAACTGTTTCATCATTGAGAATCTGTGTAAATGGAGTTTTTCAGTGGAGAATTCCTTTTGTAAGACAACTAACCAGCGGTAGGGTATACTCTTATTGGAGATTAAGAAGTTTAATTGATAATGTGGAGTTTACCCCCAATCATGATATGAAAATCCGGAACTGGGAAAGCTCTAATGCTTTCACAATCAAATATTTTTGTCCATTCCTAATTGATGGGGGAGCAAGGTTCAGACATGATTATCTTTTGAAAATTCCTACTCCGCATAAAATCAAAATTCCTATTCCCCACATATCCATTCTGATTTGTGGGATCCTTTGCTTGTTACTTCGAAAGGCGGTGCTAGATATATATTAACATTCATCGATAACTACTCGAGAAAAGCTTGGGTTTACATACTAACATATAAGGATGAAGTAGTCAAGCATTTTAAGCAGTAGAAGGCATTGATTAAGAAGTAGACTGACAAAAAAAATTAAGAGGCTAAGAACCGATAATGGGTTTGGATTTTTGATCCTTGGAGTTTGATGAATTCTTTAAGGATGATGGTATAGTTAGACATCGGACAATGCGACACACACCACAATAAAGCAGTGTTGCAAGCAGATAAATAGGACTCTATTTTAGAGAGCTTGTTGCATGTTGTTGAATGCCAATTTGTCAAATATTTTGGGCCGAAGTAGTGTTTACGGCGTGTTACTTAGTGAATTGCTCTCCATCCATATCAATTGATTGCAATACACCAGAAGAGGTATGATATGTCCATCCTGCTGATTATTATAATTTAAGAGCATTTGGTTGTCCTGCATATGCATGTACTGTTAGATTTTAGTGTAGTGGCCCACATTTTTGTTTTAAACAAATTTAGTGACGACATTTTTTTCTTTTGGTTTAAGAAATTGGTCATGATTTATTTTAGTTATATAGCTAATCATGTTTTATGCTAAGTTCCTATTGGTCAAGATAACTACTCACATTGATGGATTGTGAGTAATTATTTTATTTTAAAAGGCTTGGTCCTCTCTCTACCTTGTATGGGAAAAATTTTCTCTCCATCAAGAAAATTTCGGAAAAGCTCAAAAAGGGTTAAGGGAGAGAAACTCAAGTCTTCAAAGTTGTTCATCTTGCAATCAATTTCTCTTCAAGTTTTAAATCATGGATCAATGTACGTTTTCTTAATTAGATTATTCATTGTGCAAATCATATTGTTCTAAGATCTTGGTATTATGATGATTAAATCAAAATAAAGTTTGATTTACTTAAGAATTTAAGTTTACATATGGTATCAGAGCCTTGATTAAAGAACTTATGATTTTCCATCATGATTCTTGTTTCTTGTCAAATAATTCTATTACTGTTAATTAAATGTTTAAAATTATATAATTAAATTTTTTTCCGCTGATCATTGAATACTATAAATGTTTTGATAATTTCGTATTAAATTGAATACCTGAACCATTACTGCAAAATTTGGAACTGGTTGTCCATTTATTATGTATACATAGTTTGATTATACTATATACTTTAGGTGAAATAGCCTAGTGGTAAGGCATGAGGGTTTGGACTAGACGTCAGGTGATCAAACCTTAGGGCTACACCATATATATTTAAAGTCTTTGATGGGCCTTGTGCCTTGGGGTCTCTGATTTCTAATGATATTTTTGCTAATTCGTTTTTTTATTTTGCCTGCATGTGTTGCTGCC
The DNA here is from genome assembly GCF_001876935.1 of Asparagus officinalis. Taxonomy (NCBI): domain Eukaryota; kingdom Viridiplantae; phylum Streptophyta; class Magnoliopsida; order Asparagales; family Asparagaceae; genus Asparagus; species Asparagus officinalis. The sequence goes on from NC_033801.1 coordinate 71,830,760, forward strand.
TATTTGTCTATTTTTCCTGCATGATATTTCTGTTTATGTCAATGCACTAATTATGCATGAATTGTTAATCTTCATGGACTGCTATTTGTGGGCTTATTATAACGTTATTGTCTAGATTCCATTATATAATTTAAAATTTAAATTTTCATGGATGATTTGTTTGTCACTAAAGTGGCCATACCTTGAAGTTCCATGCTTATCAAATTGTAATAATATAATTTCAATTACTCATGATTAAGTGATGCTACTAATGAAATGACATAAACGTATATATATGTTGTCATGAGTAGATTAAGGTTTATTGATTATAAAATATTTAAGAATCGCCCAAAGGTTGATTGGTAAATTTTATAATCTATAAACATGATTGTGGTTAATTAATATATCTGATTAGATATGTTTCGAATATCCAAAGATAGCAAGCATGTCTAATTAGAGTATATATAATTGACAATCATATGAAATAAAACTAAGCATCAATTATGTTCACTGTTGTACAATGATGGATCACCCAAAGGAGAACTTCGATGTACGCTTATTGTTTAATTTGAATGTTATCTAAATATGTATTATTAAGTTTAAGTTTATGACTCAAAGCATTAATATACTAGTATTCTATATATTTGCAGCACCTATTTCTCTCCATTCGCAAGCCTCGTCTATTATAAAGTTCAATTGGCTTAATTTTCATGAATGGAGTGAACAAGTTCAGTTTCACCTGGGTGTTCTGAATCTTGATTCAGCACTCCTGTATGACAAGCCCGCTACTATTACTGATTCTAACAATGCTGATGAAAGATTTTTCCATGATGCTTGGGAAAAATCAAATAGACTTAGCTTAATGTTCATGTGGATGACGATAGCAAACAACATTAAGTTCACAATTCCTAAGATTGATAAAGCAAAGGAATTTATGAAGTTTGTGGAAGATCTCTCGCAATATGACTCTGCTGATAAGTCAATTGCAGGGACATTAATGGGTACGTTGATCACCATGAAGTTTGATGGTTCTCGTACCATGCATGAGCATGTCACTGAAATGACAAACACAGCAGCAAGATTGAGATCTATAGGAATAGAAGTGAGTGAAAGTTTCCTTGTGCAATTTATCATAAACTCCTTACCTTCTGAGTATGGTTCATTCCAAATAAACTACAATACTATAAAAGATAAGTGGAATGTGACTGAATTGCAAAGTATGCTCATTCAAGAGAAAGCAAGACTTAAGAAACAAGGAACTTACTCAATTAATCTCATAGGTCATCAATGAGCTGGAAAGAAACCAGGAAAGTATAATGGAAAGGGCAAGAAAAGAGCATTGAAAGATAATGTGTCGCCTGTCCAAATCCACAAGAAGGAACGAAAGAACGATAAGTGTCATTTCTGCAAAAAGCCTGGACACTATCAGAAAGGTTGCCTGAAACATAAGGCATGGTTCGAAAAGAAAGGTAAACCTCTTATTTTTGTATGTTTCGAATCAAACGTAACAGAAGTTCCTTATAATACTTGGTGGATTGACTTTGGTTCTACCACTCATATTTTAAATACGATGCATGGGATTCCTTACGACCCAAACCATAAATCCAAATAAAAATTTTATCTTTATGGGAAATCGAGTCAAAGCTCCAGTTGAGGTCATTGGAACCTACTGCTTGTTTTTAGACACTGGACATCATTTAGATCTTTTTCAAACCCTTTATGTTCCTACTATTTATCGCAACTTAGTTTCTTTGTCTAAACTTGATGTCGTTGGATACTCTTTTTAAATTTGGAAATGGTTGTTTCAGTTTGTTTAAGCATCGTCATCTTATTGGTTCTGGTGTTCTCTCTGATGGTTTATACAAATTACTTGATAATCTTTTTGCTGAAACTCTGTTAACCTTGCATCATAATGTTGGAACTAAATGAAGTTTAGTGGATGAAAGTTCATCTTATTTGTGGCATAAACGCTTGGGACATATTTTCAAAGAAAGAATACAAAGATTAGTAAAGAATGAAATCCTTCCTAATTTGGATTTTATCGATCTTGGTATTTGTATAGATTCTATTAAAGGAAAACATACAAATCATACAATTAAGAAAGCCTCCATAAGAAGCACTCGGCTTCTTGAAATTATACACACCAATATATGTGGACCTTTTGATGTTCCATCCTTTAATAAAGAAAAATATTTTATTACCTTTATTGATGATTTTTCACGTTATGGATATGTCTATTTGTTGCATGAAAAATCTCAATCAGTAGATGCCCTAGAGATATTTATTAATGCGGTTGAAAGACAATTAGACGAAAAGATAAAAATTATTAGATCTGATAGGGGTGGTGAATTTTATGAAAAATATAACGAAACAGGACAATGCCCTGGTCACTTTGCTAAATTTCTTGAAAAGTGTGGCATATGCGCTCAGTACACTATGCCAGGTACATCATAACAAAATGGTGTTGCAGAAAGGCGTAATCGTACACTAATGGACATGGTTAGGAGTATGTTGAGTTATTGTACACTAATGGACATGGTTAGGAGTATGTTGAGTTATTCTTCTTTACCCTTATCATTGTGGATGTATGCTTTAAAAATGTTGAGTTATTCTTCTTTACCCTTATCATTGTGGATGTATGCTTTAAAAACCGCAATGTATTTATTAAATAGGGTTCCTAGTAAGGTAGTTCCAAAGACTCATTTCGAACTGTGGACGGGAAGGACCAGTTTGAGACACCTTAATGTTTGGGGTTGTCCTACAGAAATATGAATTTATAATCCACATGAAAAGAAACTAGACTCTAGAACAACCAGTGGTTTCTTCATTGGTTATCCAAAAAAATCTAAAGTGTGTAGATTTTATTGTCCTAGCCATAGCACAAAAATTGTTGAAACTGGAAATGTCAGGTTCATTGAAAATTGTGACATTAGTGGGAGTATAGAACTACGTAAAGTGGAAATCTAAGAAGTTAGAATGAACATTCATTTACCTTTAACTTCTTCTCAAGTTGTTGTTCCTATAGTTATTGAACAGTTTAACGACTATCAAGAACAACAAATAAATGATCAAACACTCCATGAAGACGTTATTACCAATGAACCTGCAATAGATATACCCCATGAAGAAGTAGCATTAAGAATGTCTCAAAGATAGAAAAAATCTAATATTTCTGATGATTATGTGGTTTATCTACAAGAGTCAGAACATGACCTTGGAATTGATGAAGATCCGATTTTATTTTCACAGGCCATGAAAAGTCACAATTCTGATTATTGGTTTGATGCCATGAAAGATGAGTTGAAATCAATGGAGCATAATGAAGTTTGGGATCTTGTAGAACGCCTAAAGGTTATAAAAGAGTTGGGTGTAAATGGGTCTTTAAGACCAAACACGACTCAAATGACAATATCGAACGATACAAGGCTAGACTTGTTGCCAAAGGTTTTACTCAGAGGAATGGTGTTGACTATAAAGAAACATTTGCTCCTATTTCGAAAAATGATTCATTTAGAATTGTTATGGCTATGGTGGCTCATTATGACTTAGAGCTACATCAAATGGATGTGAAAATCACTTTTCTAAATGAAAATTTAGATGAAGAAGTTTACATGGACCAACCCGAGGATTTTTCAGTTGAAGGAAAAGAACACATGGTGTGTAAGCTTAAGAGGTCAATATACAGGCTCAAACAAGCTTCCCGACAATGGTATCTTAAGTTTAATGATACTATCACATCTTTTGGATTTAAAGAAAACATCGTTGTTCGATATGTATATATCTAAAGATTAGTAGGAGCAAGTTTATATTTCTGATTCTGTATGTTGATGATATCTTGCTTGCTACTAATGATCTTGGCTTGTTACACGAGACCAAGAAATTTCTCTCTAAGAACTTCGAAATGAAAGATATGGGTGAGGCATCCTATGTGATTGGAATTGAAATATTCCATGACAAATCATAAAGATTGTTAGGGTTGTCTCAGAAATCATATATTAATAAAGTTCTAGAGAGGTTCAAGATGCATAAATGCTCTGCATCTGTTGTTCCAATTCAAAAAGGGGATAAATTCAGTCTTATGCAATGTCCAAAGAATAAATTGGAACACAAAAAAATGGAACAAATTCCTTATGCATCCATCGTTGGGAGCTTGATGTATATATGCTCAGGTTTGTACAAGACCTGACATTAGTTTTACTGTCGGAATGCTGGGTAGATATCAAAGTAATCTAGGATCGGATCATTGGAAAGTTATAAAGAAGGTATTGAGATACTTGCAAGGAACAAAAGATCATATGCTCGCTTATAGGAGATCTGATCACCTTGAGGTGATTGGATATTCAGATTTAGGTTTTGCTGGGTGTTTGGATACTAGAAAATCCACATTTGGTTATTTGTTCCTTTTAGCTAGAGGAGCGATCTCATGGAAAAGTACGAAGCTGTCTATCATTGCTGCATCGACTATGGAGGCTGAGTTCGTGGCATGTTTTGAGGCCACTCTTCATGGATTATGGCTGTGAAATTTTATTTCAGGACTCTGAATTGTTGACAGTATTGCCAAGCCGCTGAAAATTCTTTATGATAATGTTGCAGCAGTCTTCTTTTTTAAAAACGACAAGTATTCGAAAGGTGCTAAACATATGGAATTAAAATACTTTGCTGTTAAAGAAGAAGTTCAGAAACAAAGGGTGTTAATTGAACATATTTGCACAAATCTCATGGTTGCAGATCCGTTAACAAAAGGATTACCACCAAAGACAATTATTGAACATGTCGAAAGAATGTGCATTATTGAAAATCATTACTAACTGTTATATAAAGTTTATGTTTGACACATTGAGCTCATTTAAATATTGTTTCTGGTATATTAATGCATCATGTTCTTTATTGTTAGTGTACAAGTGAATGATTATGTGAATATTAACATGATTTATCCTTTATAATGAAATTATTGTTGGACCATTATGATAAGTCTTATTACAGGTCATGTTTAGTTTAAATCTAATATTGTGATACATGGAAGAGACTATGTTGATTTAAATGCATACGACCGCCATGATCCTTATTAGTTTTCTACTTAATAATGATTGATTGTTTGCTCAATATGATGATGGAATTAGCTTACATTATGCATATTATGTTGTATTATTAAATCATGATATTAAATTATGAAACATGGGCCAAGTGGGAGAATATTAGATTTTAGTGTAGTGGCCCACGTTTTTGTTTAAACAAATTTAGTGGCCACGTTTTTTTTCCTTTTGGTTTAAGAAACTGGTCATGATTTATTTTAGTTATATAACTAATCATGTTTTATGCTAAGTTCCTATTGGTCAAGATAACTACTCGCATTGATAGATTGTGAGTAATTATTTTATTTTAAAAGGCTTGATCCTCTCTCTACCTTGTATGGGAAAAAATTTCTCTCCATCAAGAAAATTTCGATAAAGCTCAAAGAGGGTTAAGGGAGAAAAACTCAAGTCTTCAAGGTTGTTCATCTTGTAATCAATTTCTCTTCAAGTTTCAAATCATGGATCAAGATACGTTTTCTTAATTAGATTGCTCATTGTGAAAATCATATTGTTCTAAGATCTTGGTATTATGATGATTAAATCGAAATAAAGTTTGATTTACTTAAGAATTTAAGTTTACATGTACATCAGGGTAAATTAAATCTAGATCTAAAAATGCATTTTTATTGGTTATGCTTCTGGGTGAAGGGATATAGGTTATGATGCCTTGATCCTAAATCACCTAAACTCATGATTGAGAAAAATGTAGTATTACATGAGTCGGCTATGTTGCTTCCGAAAAAAGATATTATCATTGTTTCTTTCAATGCAGTTCTAATGCAGGTATTATAGATAAGAGTACAGGAATTAACTAATAGCTAATTGACTTTAATTCTATTGGTTAATGGCACATGTGATGTCATCAGAGTTCAAGTGGTTTTTGGACTCTCAGTACGCACTCCGAATTGGATTAAAGAAGAAATAAATTATTTACTTTGGAGGGCTAGGATTAATGCAAACGGGATTAGTTAAAAGTGTTCTTTCATCATAAAAAGGATACCTCTCTTGAAGCAAACGGTTATCATTTCCTGTAACAAGAGAGAGAGAGAGAGAGAGAGAGAGAGAGAGAGAGAAAACGGGATTAGTTAAAAGTGTTCTTTCATCATAAAAAGGATACCTCTCTTGAAGCAAGCGGTTATCATTTCCTGTAACGAGAGAGAGAGAGAGAGAGAGAGAGAGAGAGAGAGAGAGAGAGAGAGAGAGAGAGAGAGAGAGAGAGAGAGAGAGAGAGAGAGAGAGAGAGAGAGAGAGAGAGTTTTGGAGGGTTCTTTGAGAGGTAGATTTTTGCCTTGTTGGTTATTACTCTTGTGAGTTATTCTACTCTTTTATTTCTTGATAGTGGAATTTTTTTTGACATCTCTATTATAGACGTAACCCAAATTGGATGAACCATATAAATATCTGTGTACGTAATTGCTTATTGCGTATTCTCATGATTGTTCTTAGTAATTATTATTGCTCGATTCTACACTTGATATAACAAAAGTAATCATAATTTGTATCATTGATTGACAAAGAGATTGATACAAAAATTCATAATTCATCGTCAAACTTGTGGAGTTTAGAGAGAGAGAGATGGATTGGTACATCTAGGCGCTTACAGTTTGCGGTGAAAGTTGATATCTTCATTGCTGAATCCATTACACGTTTATCGATTACAGATTTAAAGTATAATTAGTCTTTTTCTAAGACTTTCTTACACAATGAAAATAAAAAAAATACAACTCTCTTCAAACAAACGCAACGAGTGTTTATCGCCCGCTGCTTGCGTGGGATCTTGGCCTGTAACTAGGACGTTAATATCCGTGGACCACCAAACGATCAGATCATATCCGGAGCTTTGTTGATTCGTGAAGAAATCAAGAAACTGAAGCAGTTATCTCGGCAACGGTGAGATAATCACTCTTCTTGAAATCACCGTAACGGGGAAATCTCAAGGAAGGAACCGGGAAGTATAGATCTGACGAGCTCCTCTTATTTATACTGACGAACTTGAGCTAATCTCTCCTCCTCCTCCTCTTTGAAATTTGTGGCTCTTTAGTCCTCAATTCAACAGGGCTTCGCCAATGCTCGAGAATTCCAGATCCGAAAAAATGAAGGCCATGGAGCTGTATTTATAGGCTTCAGGAGCCATGTCCTTGGATAGAAACGGTTGATTCTCTCTTATCTTTAGTTAAAACTACTTAACCACATTATCAGATCAGTTAGAATAAATCCAGACGGTTAACGATCGAAAAACAGCTCTAAACTGCCAAAAACAGCTTTTTGGGTCTGCGGACACCCGTGGGTGTCTCGGCGTGGCCGAGACACTTGTGAGTGTCTCGGCCAAGCTGAGACAGTGTCTCGTCTTGGCCGAGACACTTGTAAGTGTCTTGGCCAAGCCAAGACACCCCGGGGTGTCTCGGTTTGGCTTTTTGGTTTTGGCGCGTCGAGTTTGTTTCTACCGTAAATTAGTCGTCCGAGCACGGAATTACGCAATTCAAGATGAGTTGGAAAGCCGACAAGGAGACATACAGGCTCCCATAATTGAATCATATGTGAATTAAATATGACACAAGGGGTGCTCTGCCTTTCATAAGCGATGCGGGGCTACCGATCAGCTCTTTGTTTCCGTTATTCCGAAGTTTCGTTGCTTCGTATGGTCTGTCAACTCACTTCATGTGTTTGTCGTCATCAAATGAGCTTATGTAACTCTAATAGAGATGTTCATCGTCTTCTCTCTATCTCGAACCTTGAACAGGGACCTATAGGTAATTTTTGACGCCTACAAGTACCCCCTCTAAAGTGTTTCAGTCTCATTTCTTTTATAGATGAGCTTAAAATACTTTGGATATGATCGGTCCAACCTTCAGTCGGTGTAAAAGGAGCTGTTATTAATTTTGATTCTTGACTCCTTCGATTTTCAATCTATTCAATGTTTTGACGAATAGTTGAAGTTCTCCCGGTGCTGCGTTTATCGTCTGGCCGTCATCAAAATCTTGAATCAAAACCGGTGAGTTGATTTTGGCTCGTATCATCGAGTTGACTTTAAACTGACTATCTCCATCATGATATATTGACTCATATTAACTTTCATCACAACGCGTTGATTAGCATTAACCTAGGGTTACATGTTGACCGGCATTGACCTAGGGTTTCGATTGCCCAACGTTGACTTTTTCATAGCAACGCGTTAACTGATGTTAACGTAGGGTTACGCGTTGACCGGCGTTAACCTAGGGTTTCGTATCACTCGCCGTTAACATAGTTTATACTCGTACGTTTGCTGGAGTATACACAGTTTAAGCTCTTAAGGTATTGGAGCATGGCAGTTCTAACAGTTGGGGCTGCAAGACCAACTGTTAAAGCTGATTCGTTTGCAGATATGGATCTCATCCCAAAGTTGTTGGATGCTCGAGTCACGAGACCAACTAATGGGGCTAATACGTTAATGACTCTCACATTCATAGGATTTTTGGCAAACCCTCAGTCATCAACGGGTTTGATGAGCCTTTACCGACTACCATTTAAGTCGGGCTAGCATGCAAATTGTTTAAGTCCGTTCTACATGAAACGTTGTGCTAAAAGAGTTAACTCTTTTAGTGCTATGATATTGAATACTTAGACTTCGTCTTTCTCACGGGAATAGACTACTCAGCCGCATGTATCAAATGCAGACTAAGGATTTTTGGCAAATCCTCAGCCATCAACGGATTTGACGTGCCTTTACCGATTACTGTTTGAATCGGGCTTGCATGCGGATTGTTTAAATCCGTTCCGCATGTAACGTTATGCTAAAATAATTAACTCTTTTAGTACTACGATATTGAATACATAGACTTCATATTTCTCACGGGAATAGACTACTCGGCAACGCGTGTTAGGTGTCGACTTATCCCTTCTTAGGATTCGGGATAAAATGTCCCAGATTGGTATACAATCGGTAAAAGACTAAATCGGTAACGCGTGTTAGGTGTTGACTTATCCCTACTTAGGATTCAGGATAAAATTCTCCGTACGTGTGAGGCACGGCTTATGGTGTTATTAATAACAACCTGGCATAATGTCGAATATGTAGGCTTTTGTCCTTTTTTTTATGATCAAGGGCTAATCGGGAACGCGTGTTAGGTGCTGACTTATCCCTACTTAGGCTTCAGGATAAAATTCCCTAAATTCGGATTCTGGTGTCTTCTTTAATCGGTGAAAGACTAAACCGGCAATGCGTGTTAAGCGTTGACTTATCCCTACTTAGGATTCGGGATAAAATTCCCCGCGCGTATAAGGCATGGATTACGAAATTGAAGGATTGTGTCAAAAAAATAGGAGAGGGATAATTTTATATTCTATCTCTCAAAACTGAAGAGGAAGAGTTTTATATTCTATCTCCAGTTGCCAAGGAAACTCGAAGTGGGATCTCCACCCTAAGAATCCGGAAAAGTAAAACTAGGAGTGGGATCTCCACTCCGAGAATCAGAAAGATTCAAGTAACCCTAACTTTTATAAGATTGGTTGCTTAATCCAAGAAAAGAATTCCTCATTTATTAAGGTGAAATTCCTATTTTGGCCCTAACTTTTATAGGTTTGGCCAAATAGGAAACGGTGGAAGTCTTTCATTTATCGAAAGGAGCATTCCGGTCTTGGTCCTAACTATCTGCAGGTTCGACCAAGTGAGGTTGGAGGCAACCTTAACTTTTATAGATTTAATTGCTCAAATTGAAAGTGGACCTCTCGTTCATGAAAGGAATCGAGAGGGGATTTTGGTAGTGGTCCTAACTGTTTAAATGTTTGACCAAGATAGGAATTTGAGACGACCCTAACTGTTTAAAGGTTTGATCGTTCAATTTGTGAACCTCTCGTTCATGGAAGGAATCAAGAGGGGATTTTGGTTGTGGTCCTAACTGTTTAAAGGTTTGACTATGATGGGAATTTGAGACCACTCTAACTGTTTAAAGGTTTGATCGTTCAATTCATGGACCTCTCGTTCATGGAAGGAATCGAGAGGGGATTTTGGTTGTGGTCCTAACTGTTTAAAGGTTTAACCAAGTAGACAGTGGGAGTGGGAGTACAACTCACAGTATGAGTGTTGACTTGTACAAGTCGCTCAGAGGGGGTTCCTGGTGTTAAGTGATAAATACTTAACATGGAGGGGTTTGATAATCGTCAATGATCAGGAGATTAAAATTCCGAATATTATGTCCGGACTCTAACAATGAGAATGTTGAGCGCACAGACATAGCGGGAGTTTGAGTGGGAGTTTCTTATTCATCACCTTCTTGTAGTGACCGAATTATCCCTAAGAATATACTATATAGAATTCTCTCGGGAACTTCCCGTTACATGAATTATTCACCCCCAACTTTCTTCAAGAAACTAGGTCTAACATTGCACTCAGTTACATGATCGGGTTATCCTTAAGAATACCAGAAATTGTACTCTCCAGGAACTTCCCGTGAAAGAAAGGAAACAGTTTAGACTCATATACCTATTGGAGTGTTAGGGAGCAGTTTAACCTCTTATACCAGTTGGAGGATTGAGAAACAGTTTATACTCGTATACTCTTCGGAGTGGTGCACCGTCATTCAGCTTATTCTAGCTTTATGGTATTAGAGTCGATTAGAGCTTGAATCTTGTTCTTTAGACCGAAACAAATCTTAGTAGGATGGAAAACCCTCCTGTGATACGCACAGTAGTTTGGGTCCATAATCCTCTTAACTCTCTCCTGATCTTTAATAGGTGGCAGCTCAATCTCACCGTTATTCAGGAAGTACTCGAAAATACCCGGAACTTCCTCATTCTTGAAAGAGTACTTTTTTTGAAGTCCCGGATCTAGAGCCCTTTGCTGATTTTGAGGTTGTTATTGTGACGTCTGATTATTATCACTAGCAACCGCAAGCATTGATTGTTGGCTTCTTTCGATCTTCTTTCTTCTGAGGAAGCGTTCGGCTTGTTCACCGCGCATCTTCAAATCTTTCCAAGTCTTGGATGGGTTTAATCCCATAACTCCCAATACGTCCAAAGAGAGGTTGTTGTGGATGAATTCCTCCGTGATCGGATCTCGGCAATTTATCGCCTTGTTCCGGAAGCGTTTAACAAAGTCGATGACTATTTCTCCATCTTTTTGCTTCTCATCGAAGAGTGTCCTGATGGATACTTTGGCATCATTATCAAAGAAGTTGCTGAGGAATGAACTCTCTATATCGTCCTAGCTGTTGATGCTTCCATGCTTAAGACAACGGTACCAATCGAAGGCAGGCCCGTGAAGGATGCCAACAAATGACTGAACCATCAATGCTTCATTATCGGATATCATGCCCAAGTGGGACTTAAAGTAGATCAAATGTTGAGTGGGCGAGCCCTTCCCGTCGAACGGCATGAAGTTGATCATGTTGAATTTGATCGGATACGGGATCGACTCCCACTCTCTCGGGTAAGGACACGAAATGTCGGTCTTCTTTACTTCTCGAGCAGACATCAGATCGTTGATTTTGCTCTTGAGATCCTTCATCTTTTCATCCTCATATGTATCATGCTTCAGACAATTTCTGAGAGAAATAACGGGACCACTCCTAGCGTTGTTATCTTCGGTTGGACCACCCCTAGCATTATTATTGTCGGGAGGGATATCAATATTGATAGTCTCATCCGGTTCTGGATCACTATCTATTGTATTGACTTGTTCTACTGCAACGTTGCGATGACTGGATTCGCCAATCTGTCTTGATAAAGCTTGAAGTTGCTGGTCATGTAACTCCCTCATCCGTTGTATGTTCAGTTCTATTTCAACCTTAAACTCTTCTTTCTGCTTAGCAAGAGCATTTTTGATCATCTGAGTTATTTGATCAGGAGTGATGGTGAGCGCTTCACGAGATTACCCTGGGCTAGATACAGTAGCATTTGAAGCAATTACGGAGCAAGCGTCTGACGCTTTGTCATCTGAGGATAATCCTCTATTCATCCTTTGATAATCCCTGCGTCTAGTGGTTCCTGATCGCAAACGGGTCAGACGATGTGATATGAGGGGATCAGAATTAGAAGGTCGAATAGAATTTCCCTTATCAGCCATGTTGATGGTGACCACGGATTGTTTAGGTCCTACAGCTTCTAGCTAGAGCCGAGACATTAATTGAGCTATTCCTAAATTGACTCTTCTTCTTGGAGAAAAGTTAGGGTTAGACCCGCTTGAAACCATCGTAGACTTTTTCTTGTTGACCATGTTAATGATAACTTCTGGGAATTCGTTATCTCGAACGATCGATCTTCTTTTGTAAAAACACCTTGATTTGGGTTTTGACGCTTCAGAGGAAAGCCTTTGGAACACTGAGACCCTCTGTGGAGCGGTCTTGGGACAGCTACACGCTGATAATACTTCCCTAATAAGTTTGGTACACGGACAGTAAGGGTCTGCTTCCCGAGTACTTTTCTTTCGAGGTTTATTCGTACCCCCAGCCCGATAGTACAACTCATTAGTATTATGCCCGGGGTAATCTATCGGCTGTTTACATGAATTCTCAGGTATAATACGTTCGTCTGTCTGACACGTTTTCTTCTGAGTAAACAACGCCTTGTTGGCATCTGCAGGAGTCACTCGTTTGGAATCACACTTTTCTGAGGGTGAAACCTTAACAGGCTCCTGGCCTTCTATACGCACCCCTAAGCAGGCAGTTACAGGAATCAACTTGTTAGGAGGTCGCGTACGACCCCCAGTCTGGATGTTTGCTCGGGGCTCCTTTAACGGTCCCAAGCGTTCCTTAACAGGAGCTTTGTCTTGATCTTCGGGTGGATAACCAAGAAGATCCTTCAATGGAATTCTAACTCTGGAGAGATCCACACCGTCATAGGGTTCCACCGGAGGCGTGGGAGCGGAAGGAACGGGATCTGAAGTTGAGGAAGGCTGGGGAGCAACGTCGCCTGCTTTTTCCTTAGGCGTTGATTTAGCTTTTGGCATCCAAATTTGTTTGGATCTCGGCGATCTCTTAACCGCCTCTTCCTTTTGCATTACTTGTGCTTTTCGTACAAGGATATGAGAATGCACAAGAAGTGTACGACGCTTCTGAATGCGCTCCTCAAGAGTGGAACGGTTCCGTTTGACACGAACTCATTCGTTAGTAGGTGGTTGGGAGGAGGTTCCCGAAGCTTGCTGTGGAGATGGCTTAGCCATTTGGCGCTTTCTGAACTCTAGATCTGCTTGATAACGGAGTCCATCCACCTGATCCAAAGCCTTGACGAATTGGCACGTGAGGCGTTGGCATTGCCTTTGACGTGCTCTCTTTGATAGGGTTGGCGTGCCTTCAGTAGTTGACTCCTTTATCGAGGAGGAGTTCAGATCTACAGATCCGGCTTCATTGGATGTCGGCGGATTGTTGCGAGGTGCAACTGCAGTAGTAGCAGCGGGTGTTGCCTCTCTTGAAATTCTTTTGTTAAAGATTTTGTTTTGATATGTTGCTTTGAATTCATTATATTTCACTTATATGATGATAGTTATATGTTTGTGCTCATTGATCATCTATTCGTGCCTTATAATGTATTCTATATGTGATTTGATCAAGCTTTACAAAGAATTTTTTTTGATCATCTATTCGTGCCTTATAATGTATTCTATATGTGATTTGATCAAGCTTTACAAAGAATTTTTTTTTATCAAACATTGTGTTTGAACTTAAATCTTGATTTATGATTTCATTAATTACGTTGTTTTCATTTGAAAACTTTTTGCATGATTTTGAACTTAAATCTTGATTTATGATTTCATTAATTACGTTGTTTTCATTTGAAAACTTTTTGCATGATTCTCATGTTTCTCTTCTTTTGATTTCATAAATCTACCTATACAAATGGTGTTTATGTTCTTTGATATGAGACACCATTTTTCACCTTGATATATTTATATATGTTCTCATATTGTCTTTTTGTATGTGAGTGGTGTTTAGCATATTTTTCATTTATGCTTGCTCACATATGTTTATCATGATATTCATTTCATATATTCCATATGGCATTTTGATAGGGGGGCAATCCCTATATCCTTCTATGTATTATACTCACCCATGCATATTGTTAGGGGGAGCTTTCGCTCTCATATTCTTTTTGTCCCATTTTTGATGTTGTCAAAGGGGGAGAAATATTGTGAGTATAGTCTTTCTTGTTTATATGCATGATATATTATACTTTGTATATTCATTTCCTTTCATGCATATATATTTTTTGTAAATTGTTTGTCATCATCAAAAAGGGGGAGATTGTTGGCCTCTTTGTTTTGATGATGTTTAACAAATAATTTACTACTAATGTTGTTTGTCTAGTGTTTGTACATTCTTATATATTATAGATAAACAACGTTGTTGGAGGATGGATGGATTGCGCCATAACGATGATATCCAATGAAGGTTGGCGGAATGTCGGGTTGAAGCCTTGCAATTCATAGTTAAAGATCAAGTTCAAGCTTCATCCGCACGTGTACCAAATTGAGCTCAATGAAGATCAAGATCAAGCTTGGGTATATTTAGTTTATGTTTTATATTATGTGTGTTAATACTTTAAGCTCAATTATATATACACACACATATTTTGTTCTTATATATATAGTTATATATATATATACACAAGTTTTGGTTCTTGGCTTTTAAGTTTAAATATGAAACAAATACATATTCATATATATATATATATACATGTTTGGTTTCATATGGTAAAGTTATGTACACATGAATTTATAAGTTTTACAAAATACATGAGTTTTCACAAATAAAAATTTTAATTTGAAAAATTCTTTTTCTAACATGTTTGTTTTCATGTTTACAAACATTTCGCAAAGTTTCATCAAGTTTGGAATTGATTTGTTATGTTTAATGGAATTTACAAAATTATGTTTTCATTCGTGCATGTTCGTACATGTTTTTTACAAAACCGATGAGTTTTCATAAATGGGAAGTGATATTTAAGAAATTCTTTCTTTGACATGTTTATCTATATGTTTAGAAACTTCTCTCAAAAGTTTACTATTTTTGGAGTTGATTTACTGTGCCTAATTGATTTTACAAAATCGTGTATCACAGCAGATTTTCAGAAACTGTATTTCTGTGTTCAAACATTTATTTCTCTCAACTGGAAAATTCTTTTTTCAGAAATTATTTCTCTGACATGTTATTCTACATGTCTAGAACATTCTCACAAAATTTCATAATTTTTGGAGTTCATTTACTATTTTAAATTGATTTTACATAACATCTGCGCACTGCTAAAGTAACTCCGATCGACCGGACCGGTCGACCGAAAATGTCTCTGGAACTTTTTCAGGTTTGTACAGTGCGAGCGGTCGACCGAAAAAAAGGTCGGTCGATCACCCAGCTCCCAGAATGCCCATAACGGCTATTTTTTGTATCCGTTGGAGGGGTTTTTGGTCTTTTGGTTTGGGCTTTTGTTTGAGATATTGGGAGGGTATAAATACCCCCTTATACCTCAGTTTTAATATATCCAAGAGAATTTTAAAACAAGTTTAAGAAAGTTTTAATCAAGGGTTTAAGTTTGTTTAAAGTGTGTTTATAAGCTTTTAAGCATTTGAGTGTTTTGAGTTTGTGAATTCAATTTCACAAGAGCAAGTGGAGATCATCCTTTGGTGTTTGAGCATTCACTCTTCTCCCACTCTCTTGTCATCTTTAGAGAAGTTTCCTTAAACTCAATTCTAGCATTTTATAAGTTTGTTCTTAATTTCATAAGCTAGATTTCATATTGAGTTTATATTGTTTTCGGGCTAGGACCAACACTTAGTGTGTAAGGTGTGATTGCATAGTGGTTGTATTGTGAGGTGTAAATGTTATTCGGGTGAACGTAGAAAACCCGGTTGTGATAGTGGAGATCTCCTCGAGGTGAGGAGCGGAGACGTAGGTCGTGGGGACCGAACTCCGTAATCATATTGGTTGTTTGTGATTGCATTGGCGCACTTACTTTTATGTCCATATCTTATATCGCCTTTGTATATTGCTTGTTGATTATATTGCCCACTATCTAGTTTAGATTGTTTACCCTTGTGTTTGCATATACTTACATATATCACATTGTATATCTCTTTGATAGGATATATCATCTTGTGTTAGTTTATATATCCTTGGATATACATATTCATCATATAGGATATATCTCTTTGTTTGCATTGCTTATCCTAGCTTATATATATTGTGGTATTTCATATTTGCTAGGATAACTTATTAATAAGTTTTAATTGGCATATAATCGGATTAGATTAGCATAATACCCTAATCCCCCCCCCCCCCTCTAGGGTCTAACAGCGGGGAGATTGCCTTCTTGGGTCTTCAGATCTGAAGACCGACAGATCTTCCGAGAGGAGGAGACCTTCCTGCACTTGTGAGGAGAGGTAGATCTAGAGGAGGAGGAGGAGACGTACTCCTCGAACTTCTGTTGGTCGAACTCGTAATTGACCTCTTCAGCCACGGGGATCTTGATCGTTGGCTGGGGTATGACAGCCTCGGTAGCGAGGTTGTTGGCTCTTACTGTGGTCACCAGCTTGTTTGCGGTGAAAGTTAATATCTTCATTGTTAAATCCATTACACGTTTATCAATTACAGATTCAAAGTAAAATTAGTCTTTTTATACGACTTTCTTACATAATGAAAATAAAAAAAATACAACTCTCTTTAAACAAACGCAACGGGTGTTTATCGCCCATTGCTTGTGTGGGATCTTGACCTGTGATGGGGACGTTGATATCCGTGGACCACCAAACGATCAGATCAGATCCGAAGCTTCATTGATTCGCGAAGGAATCAAGAAACCAAAGTAGTTATCTCGACAACGGCGAGATGACCACTCTTCTCGAGATCACTGTAACGGGGTAATCTCAATGAAGGAACTGGGAAGTGTAGATCTGACGAGATCCTCTTCTTTATGCTGACGAACTCGAGCCGATCTCTCCTTCTCCTCTCTGAAATTTGTGGCTCTTCAGTCCTTAATTCGGTAGGGCTTCGACGACGCTTGAGAATTCCAGATCCAAAAAAATAAAGGCCCTAGGGCTGTATTTATAGGTTTCAGGAGCCCTGTCCTTGGATAGGAACGGTTGATTCCCTCTTATCTTTAGTTGACACCAGTTAACCATATTATCAGATCAGTTAGAACAAATCCAGATGGTTAACGATCGATAAACAACTCTAAACTGCCAAAAATAGCTTTTCGGGTCTGTGGATACCCATTGGTGTCTCAGCGTGGCCGAGACACTTGTGAGTGTCTCGGCCAAGGCAAGACACCCCGGGGTGTCTCGGTTTGGGCTTTTTGGTTTTGGTGCGTCGAGTTTGTTTCTACCGTAAATTCGTCGTCCGGACTCGGAATTACGCGGTTCAAGATGTGTTAGAAAGCCTACGAGGAGACCTACAGGCTCCCATGATTGAATTATATGTGAAGTAAATGGGACATGAGGGGTGCTCCGTCTTTCGTAAGCGACGTGGGGCTACCAATCAGCTCTTTGTTTCCGTTATTCCGAAGTTCCGTTACTTCGTATGGTCCGTAGACTCTCTTCATGTGTTTGTCGTCATCAAATGAGCTTCTGTAACTCTAATAGCGACGTTCATCGTCTTCTCTCTGTCTCGAGCTGTGTGCAGGGACCTATAGGTAATTTTTGACGCCTACACTTACTGATCACTGAATAAACACGAGAAGCTGTTCTAATTCTGGTGATTTTTTTAAAAGAAGTTGCAAAACTTTCCCAGATAACTTATCACAATCCTTAAACCATTGGACTTCTCAACTTCCCCTCAACCAAGCAAAGCTAGGACGGTGAACAGAGCCTGAAACCCAGCGGGTCATTTATAATCATGCTAAGCTATAATATCTGGAAGATTTTTTTTCTTAATATGTACGACTATGCCTTTTTTGCAAAAAATCTCAAGCAGTTACCGTGAAGTCACTGATGCAATTTTCTAAAATTATGCGGTTTTCAGTCGAATTTCTGATTTTAGTCACATATCCTTAACAAAACTCATAGGTGATCAATCAAAATTTAGTGCCATTTTTTTTTGGTCAATGAAAAATTTTTATTCACTAACCAAGTATGAATGTTTTTTGTACATCAGATACTCAGTGTTCAACTGAGATTACAAAAAGAAAAAAACTAAATGAATATCTTATAAAACACAGATATTCAAATGACAGAAAACCTCAAAACAACATCATTACTTGCAATTGAAGGGGTGTTGAGGATGAAAGTGAGGACATCAAACTTGATATCTCTAACCAAATCACCAGCACTTCTAGACCTCTGTTGAAAAAGCCTCAAATTCCGCTCTCTCCAAATAAAATATATAGAGGTAGTCAAAGCCATTTTCTTGAACTGCTGCTTTAATCCCCTACCCTTCAACCTGTAAGCATACCAATTGACAATTAGAGACCAATTGCAAGATCTTCATTTAAAATCCAGCCAGCTCATGATACAGTTCCAGACGTTAGCCGAAAACACACATTCAAAAAACAGATGGTTCCTTGTTTCACTGGCTGCACTTGAGCAGAGAATACAGGTGTTTGCATTGATGACTCCTCTCCTATGAAGTCTGTCCTGAGTGAGAACCCTGTCATGAAATGTAAGCCAACTAACAAATGAGAATTTAGGGATCTTTAGACCCCCCCAGACTGTCTTGAACCATATCACATCATTTGCGGTAGGATGAATAGCATAATATAGTGCAGATAGCTTTATTTTATCACCCTTCCAACAAGAACTGATCAGGCATTTCAGATTGTCCACTCCACCATACAAAACCAAAGCTTTGTCCCTCACCTTTAACAATTATTTCCACAACCAGGAATCACCTGCTCTTACTTTGACCTGCCAGATATCCTCATGCTTTAAATAGACTCCATGAATCCATTTAATCCACAGAGACTCCTTTTTAACATGAATGTCCCAAATACATTTCAGAGCTGAAGCTGTATTCCAACTAAGAGCTGAAAAAATTCCCAGTCCTCCTTTCTTTCTCCCCATGCATACTCTCTCCCATGCAACCAGAGGGATTCTGAGATTCTGACCTGATTTTCCCCACAAGAAACTCCTGCATAACCCATCCATTTCCTTGAGAACACTGACTGGAAGAATATAATTTGATGTCCAGAATATTTGAACACCAAGTATTACACTCTTTATTATTTGCAATCTACCTGCATAGGACAAAACCCCATGATTCAACCATTTCTGAAATTGCCCTGAGATTTTTGAAAGGAGGGCATTGCAGTCCATGTGAGACAATTTCTTAGTTGTGAGAGGAACTCCCAGATATTTGAAAGGTAAAACACCTTTAGAGAATCCCAAGTAGTTGTTAATGGAAGACTTGACAGATTCATCTATACCACCAAAGAAAACAGAGCACTTTTCTGGATTTGCCTCCAGTCCAGATACAGCACTAAACTCTTTAACACATTGAAACAATTTATGTACTGAATATACATCACCCTTTGCAAACAGGAGGAGATCATCTGCGAATATAAGGTGAGTAATATTAAGCTGACTGCACTTGGGATGGAACTTAAAGAGCCTGTCATTCTTTAACACCCTCAACTTCCTTGAAAGATACTCCATACTTAGAATAAACAGATAAGGAGAAAGGGGGTCTCCTTGTCTTAAGCCACGTTTGCCTTTGAAATAGCCATGAAGAGAACCATTAAGAGATAAAGAATAACTTGGAGAAGTAATACAAGCCAATATCCAACCAATCATGACCTGTGGAAACCCCAGACCATGAAGGAGGTCAGACAGAAAAGACCAGCTGATGGTGTCGAAGGCCTTCCTAATGTCAATATTAAGCATGACCCTAGGAGAGAGATGCTTCCTGTTGTAGCTATTCACCAGTTCATGAGCCAATTTGATATTGCTAGAGATCTGTCTACCCCTTACAAATGCACTTTAAGCATCATTTACAATATATCCCATAACAGTCTTGATTCTATTGGTGATAATTTTTGATATAAACTTGTAAAGACTATTACAACATGATATAGGCCTATAATCTGAACGAGTTTTAGGACAATGCACCTTAGGTATAAGTGTAATAGAGGTGGAGTTTACCATACCAAGCAGTTTTCCAGAACTGAAGAACTCCTCAATAGCCTCAATGACCTCTTCTCCAATAACAGTCCATGCAGATTTGAAAAAAGAAACATTGTACCCATCAGGACCTGGAGCTTTGTCTTCAGCCATAGAGAAAATAGCTGATTTGATTTCATCCCTGGTAACTGGCCTAGATAATTCCCTGGCTTGAGCTGTATTCAGAATAGGACCAGAGTTTATGATATCCATATCAGGAGGAATGGTAACAACTGCTGACCCCATAAGCTTCCTATAAAAAGAGATAAATTCATTTACAATCCCTTCACCATCAGTGATTCTATCTCCATTGGCATTATGCAGAACCATCACTCTATTGTTGTGCTTGTTGTTTTTTGCAATTAGTGATTCTATCTCCATTGGCATTATGCAGAACCATCACTCTATTGTTGTGCTTGTTGTTTTTTGCAATTGCATGAAAAAACCTGGAACCCCTATCACCCTGTAAACTCTAGGCTATTCTAGCCTTTTGTTGATAAAATGATAGTTCACAGTCTAATAATCTCTTATAGGATGATAAAAAATCCTTTTCCTGTATCATGAGAGAAGAGTTGAAAGGATCTGCATGAAGGTTCCTCTGAACTTCTTCAAGTGCTACTCTGGCTCTTTGGACTTGCTCAGAGATATTGTAAAAATGTTTCTTATTTAACTCCTTCAGATTACTCTTAAGCAGCTTGAGCTTTGTGCTGACAGAGTACATTTTGTAACCTTCAACAGAAGACTGCCAGGTTTTTGAAACTATAGGAATGAAGCTAGGGTGCTTTGTCCACATTTTAAAAAACTTAAAAGGCTTTTTTCCTTGAACACAATCATCATAGATTGAAACAAAAGCAGGGGAATGGTCAGATAAACCTGGCTGCAAAAATTCCACATGGCTGGAATTATACAAATTGATCCACGAGCTATTTACCAGGGCCCTGTCAAGTCTACACCAAATTCTAGAATCGGATACCTGTTTATTACTCCAAGTATAGAAGCAACCCAGAGTTTTCAGGTGACTGAGTTGGCAATCTTCAATGAAGGAGTTAAAATCACTTGTATCAACTGTAGTTAAAGCAACCCCACCTAGCTTTTCTTCATTGTTAATCATTGTGTTAAAATCTCCACACAGTAGCCAAGGATAATTCCCCAAATTTTGGTGAAGATGGCAGAGATCAAGCCACAAATCTTGTCTAGCCTCCAAATGATTGAAGCCATATATAGATGAGATGAAACAATCAAATTTACCATCAACAGATTTTACAGAGCAAGAGATATGCTGTTCAGAAAACTTAACAACTTGAACATCCAAAATACATGGATCCCACATAACAAGGATCCTAGCTTTTCCTGTGTTACCCACATTAGATAGCCACTGCCAGTTTTTCTCAATTTTCTTTGCAGTAATAGACAAATTTGAACCCTTGACTTTAGTTTCAAGAAGAGCAAGAAATGAAAGCTGATATTACAACAGATGATGCTTAACCAATCGTTGCTTAGAGGATTTGTTTAATCCTCTTATATTCCAAAAGGATAGGTTCATTTGGGGATTCCCCCTCTATCTATTGTAGATGGGTCAAATTTAATGTTGCGCAGAAGAGTGAAAGAATTTACATGAGGAACTGCCTTTTTAGAGCCATTTCCTTGAACAAAGGACCAAGGATTTTTAGCAGTGTCAGAACTTACATGATCTACATTAGAACCAGAAACGTGCACAACATGCACAGTCCTGAGCTCTACATTGTCCTTGTTATTCCCAGATTCATCCTGTAATATACCTTTTCCTTTTGAAGGATTTATCTCAGGATCAGATTCTTGAATGTGTATAATATGCTGACCAGGTTCCTGAGATAGATTGTCATTGCTGATACCCACATTTTCACCATCAAAAACAGGTATCCTATCTTGACCAGCATAACTAGAAATTTCAGAAATTTTATTTCCATGAGCCCCAGAAGCAGGCCTGAACTCTTCATTGTTCTTGCTATTCTGCACAACAACCTTCTGATTCAGATTAACTGGTACAGCAGCCTTAGGAACCCATCTTTCAGTCCTGGATTTTCTCTTACAGTAGCTGGATTCATGTCCCACTTGGTTGCAAAATTCACACCATCTAGGTTTCAATTCATAATTCACTTTTTGGGAAAATTGTTTACCATTTGGCCCCTGTATAGAGATTTGATCAGGGAGAGAGGAAGGAAAAGTCACTTCAACAAGGACCCTTGCATAAGCTAACATTTGCTTATTTGCAGTAAGTTTGTCAGTAGTAATAGGTCTACCCACAACACTTACAATTTTACTAATTGCATTAGCATTCCACAAATTCAATCTTAAACCTGGCAATTGGATCCACATAGGATATATACAATCCTTTATCTTATCAATACCCTCATCAATAGACCAAGGTTTTAATAGAAAATGCCTAGACCCAAAAAACCATGGTCCATTTTCAAGAATTTCACACATTTCATCTTTGCTCTTAAATTTAAACAAGAAGATACCAGCTTTTAAAAGGCAAACTTCAGGAGCATTTAAATGAGACCAAGTTTTCTGCACGAAAGTCTCCATAGCCTTAAATTTGACAGTAAGCCCCAGAACCTGACCAATAAGAGAGAATTGCCAAGATGATATACCTTCATTCCACTCATCATTTCCAAACATCACAATGTCTTTTGTCTCAGGGGGAACATAGGACAAATCCAAACCCCTACCAGGTTTCCTGTTATCAGCAAATAAGCTGGACCAGCTTCTTGATACATTTCCAGCAGGGGCCAAATCTTGTTTATCATTTGCATTAATTGAAATTGGTATCCCAGAACTCTCTTTAAGAGGAACTGAAGGGGAGGAATTATCTTTAAGTTCAGTACAAACCTCTTCCACAGTAAACTCCACAGGTTTCAATGGAACAGTATTTTTATCAGAAATTAAAATCGAAGAATCAGAGCTAGTTTTCTTCATGGAATCAATAGAAAAGAGATGAGACATAGGAGATCTAGGAGATTCCACCTCATCAGCCCAAGAGACCCTAGAACAACTACCAGCACCATTAGAAGAACTTTGAGACTTACAGAGATTTCGAGATCTAACACCAATCTGAGAATTGGCCTGAGGAAGAGGAGGATCAGCTAGGGAATCAGTAGATCTGAGGATTTCCATCATCGATTTCTTCTTTTTTTTCTCCATTTGGACCCGTTGACCCCATCACATTTGAATCAGAAACTTCATCATCTTCAACAAAACCTGCATCGATAAGATCTTCAGAAGATTGCAAACTCGAATTTGAAGCTCTTAAACCAATATTGAATAATTTTTTCACTTTTTTCTTGTTTTTAGCCATGAAAACTAAGCGGGGGTGCAAGTTAACGGAGAAAAAGGTATCCGATTCTAGAATTTGGTATGTTGACAATATATTTTGATTCTAAAATTTAGTGCCATTTTATCCTCCATGCAAATTCTCTTCATTATTCTAACATGACAATATGATTGACAATATATTTTGGGATAATATTCTACAATTATTATAACAAAATGGGATATTCATGTAACTTGCGATCGATATCCACGACATCTACTTTTATTATAACAAAATTTTGAGGTACAACACATCATGGAAGGTACAACACATCATGGAATATTCTACAATGACAATACTATTGACAACATACCACTCTCATTCTGTATAGAAAGAAAATTTATGGATGTACGTAGTATCTTAAGCACGTACATTTATGGCTAATAATTAAAGACTAAGAAAAATCTCCCTTAAAACTGGTCAGGCCACAAGAAAGTGCCCATAGCGAAAGCCCTCTTCTCTTCAACTGACCCCTCACAAGCCAATCCGTACTGCATTAGCAGATTGTCCACCCTCCACTCCTCCATCCTCTCATAATCCTCCTTCTTGTACCGAGGATAACGCAGCGGCATCCTAAAACCCTCTTCATACCCGCAGTGAACGCCGGCCGTCGCTTTGAGCTCTCCGGCGATCTTCTTCTTCTTTTGAGCTTCTTCCGAACTACCGTCGCCGGTCGGCTGGGCTACAATCTGAGTCGTAACTATCCCGAGAAACCATCGAAGTGCCATCTTAATTTATGTTTTCGTAGAAATTTTCTAGTAAGAGCAAGGAGATCAGGGTGGCAAGTATTTATATTGGTAGAGAGAGACCAAGAGCAATTATATGAGGCATGTCTTAATTAATTGGGCTCTTAAGGGGGCGTGTAATGCACGTAAACGGAGCTCGACAGCTGTGTGATGGTTACGTGATACAAGTGATTGGCCCAGGAATGGCGTTGTGGGCTTTCGTGGCTCCCAAGAATCCAAGTGGTGCGCGAGATCGAGTTTGCAAGGTAATTCGGTGTTAGTTGTTAGTCTCTTTTGCGCCTTAAATATTTAGGCTGTGGTTGATCAAGCTACTGCGTGTCCGCTGTCTAGCTACGGATCCGGTGGATCATACAGAACGCAAATCAGAGGAATGAATGGCCAAAAGTCATGGGTTCTGCAATGCATGTTTCGACGGTCTGCAATTTGCAAGTTCCGTAGGATCCGTGTCTTGGTGAGGGGTAATTAAAGAGATGTGACGGCAAATGGCGGTCTAAATGATGGCCTCAAGCCCACACACATGATATAATCGAGCTTAGTCCAGAAGGACTAGGATAAAAATCTACGATAGCGGGGTAGATGTTGTTAGTCTAAGGTGTAGACCCAAAGTTCGATACAAGAGCTGGAATCAAAAAATCAGAAAAACACGCAGACAGATCGGCGGTCGACCGGGTCGGTCGACCGCGAACGTGCACAGGGGGCTGGGAGAGCCTGGATCAGGTCGCGGTCGACCGACCCGGTCGACCGCCAAAACCCTGTAGGAAAATCTGGTCTCGGGTTTTGATTGCGGTCGACCGCGCCGGTCGACCGCCAAACTCTCTGGAATCTGATCGGTCGACCAGGCCGGTCGACCGCGAGTATATTTGGCAGTTTCCTATTCCTTTTGGGATTCTGTTTCAACCAGGATTCTATATATACCCCAAACGATTTTAGGGTTTGTACTACATCAAAAAGAGAGCTTTTGACTGCAAAGAGAGAGAGAATCTCAGAGAGATTAACCCCTTATTTGAGAGCTTGTATTTTCTTCTTTAATTAATAAAGAGATTGTGTGGTGTGGCTCCCGAGGACGTAGGCACGTTGTCGAACCTCGTTAAATTTGTGTGTTCATCTCCTTTACTGTTTTTTTGCAAGTTAGATCTTTATTTGTGGTTTTATTCCTACTTTCCTACTTTCAACACAAGGTCCGGAAGGGCAAGGGTTCGATTGATTGTTTCGAATCCCCAACAACTGGTATCAGAGCTTCGTTCATTTACAAGGTTAGATCTTTATTTGTGGTTTATTCCTACTTTCCTACTTTCAACACAAGGTCCGGAAGGGCAAGGGTTCGATTGATTGTTTCGAATCCCCAACAACTGGTATCAGAGCTTCGTTCAGCAATTTGTGTGAAAGCCATGGCAGAGGAAAACAAATCAAAGATTGAGAAGTTCGATGGATCGGATTTCGCCTACTGGAAGTCGCAATTGGAGGACTATCTGTACCAGAAGGATTTGTATCGCCCGTTGATGGGCAAGGAAAAGGGAAAGAAGAAAGAGGAGTCAGATGGTGATTGGGAGGTACTGGATAGGAAGGCTCTAGGACAAATCCGGTTGTCACTCGCCAAATCAGTAGCCCATAATATTCTGAAGGAGAAGACGATGGTGGGGCTTATGGAAGCGCTCGCGAAGATGAACGAGCAACCGTCGGCAGCAAACAAGGTGCATCTAGTCAAAACTCTTTTCAACCTCAAGATGGCAGAAGGACGGTCCTTCACGATGCACCTCAGCGAGTTCAACACGATTGTTGATCAACTTATCTCCGTGGACATCACGTTCGATGACGAAGTGCAGGCCCTTCTACTACTATCACAGTTGCCGGATAGTTGGGCAGGTTGTGTGACGGTAATCAGTAATTCGTCGGGGAAAGAGAAGTTGAAGCTGAATGAGGTTGTTAGCATGATTCTATCCGAGGAGGTTAGAAGGAAATCATCCGAATCAGAAGGTTCAGGTTCAGCCCTAAATTTCGAACAGAGAGGCATAAGCCAGAAAAAAGGGAACCAGAACAGGAATCGGTCAAAATCAGTGAAGAAGAGGCCGAACTCGAAGGTTAGGTCCATCAAAGGGAAGTGTTGGAACTGCGGCTAGGAGGGCCATATGTCTTCGGTCTGTAAAGCACCAAAGAAGGATGTGGGTGAGCAGGAGGCTCATATCGTGCAGGATGCCTTGATCCTTACTATGGATAGCGATTCTGATTCCTGGATCATCGACTCAGGAGCTTCTTTCCACGCCACTGCTAATAGAAAACTACTTCAGAACTATGTAGCAGGGGACTTTGGTAAAGTATACTTGGGGGACATTGAACCTTGCAATATTGTTGGAAAGGGCGACGTTCAGATATAGATAAAGGGCTCTAAGTGGAATTTGAAGAACATGAGACACGTGCCGAAGCTGAAGAGGAATCTTGTTTCGGTGGGACAGCTTGGAGCAGAAGGCTACGTTTCGACATTCACCGGGGATTCGTGGAGAATCTCTAACGGTACTATGGTTGTTGCCCGAGGCAATAAAACGGGAACTCTCTACCTCACTTCACATGCGAGTGACACCCTCGCAATTGCAGCTGGCAAGGAGAGTACAGATCTGTGGCACAATAGGCTGGGACACATGAGCGAGAAGGGGATGAAAATCCTACATTCACAAGAAAAGCTAACCGGGATCGACACCGTGGAAGTCGGGGTTTGTGAAGACTGCATCTTTGGGAAGCAGAAGAGGGTTAGTTTCCAGAAGGGTGGAAGGCCACCTAAGGCTCAAAAGCTAGAGTTGATTCATACAGATGTATGGGGCCCAGCCAGTGTGTCTTCTTTTGGCCGTTCGAGATACTACGTCACCTTTATCGACGATCACTCGAGGAAGGTGTGGGTTTACTTTATGAAGCACAAGTCAGAGGTGTTCGAAATCTTCAAGAAGTGGAAGGCCATGGTCGAGAACGAGACAGATCTGAAGGTGAAGTGCTTGAGATCAGATAATGGTGGAGAATACAAGCTGGGGGAGTTTAAGAGGTTCTGTGCTACGAATGGGATTCGCTTAGAGAGGACTACTCCAAGGACGCCGCAGCAGAACGGCATTGTAGAGAGGATGAACAGGACCTTGACAAAGCGTGCGCGGAGCATGCAATTACATGCAGGTCTGCCTAAGACATTTTAGGTGGATACGGTGCATACGGCAGCCTACCTGATTAATCACGGGCCATCAGTTCCATTAGATTTTGGGATTCCAGAGGAGGTTTGGAGTGGAAAGAAGATAAATCTCTCACACTTGCAGATATTTAGTTGCGTGGCTTATGTTCATATCAGTGACCATGTCAGGGACAAGCTAGAAGCTAAGTCACAAAAGTGCACATTCATTGGATACAACATTGATGAGTTCGGGTATCGCCTTTGGGATGAGAAGAACAGGAAGATCATCAGGAGTCGGGATGTGATATTCAATGAGGAGGTGATGTACAAGGACAGGGACAATTCCAAGGATAGCCAAAGAAGTGGGAACAGCACTACGGATACAGGTGTTTCCGAGTACATGGATTTGGAGGAACTTCCAGATAGGGGCGACGATGTCAGTTCTGACCGTAGAACGGAGGAGACTACAGGTGCAGAAGCTACTACCCAGGACGTAGAGCTTAGGAGATCATCCAGGGAACCCAAACCAAATCCCAAATACCTCTCGTCACTTGATTATCTACTCTTAACAGATAGCGGAGAGCCGGAGTGTTATGAAGAGGCAGTGCAAGTGAGTGAATCTCAGCAGTGGGAGCATGCGATGCAGGAGGAGATGGATTCTCTACTCACTAATGAGACATGGGAGTTAGCCCAGCTACCTGCGCAGAAGAAAGCCTTGCACAATAAATGGGTCTACCGGGTCAAGCAGGAGAGTGATGGAAGCAAGAGATTTAAGGCCAAATTAGTAGTGAAAGGGTTTCAACAGCGAGAATGAGTGGACTACACAGAGATATTTTCCCCTGTTGTGAAACTCACAACCATCAGAGTGGTGTTGAGTTTGGTAGCTGCAGAAGATCTCTTTCTTGAGCAGTTAGATGTGAAGACTGCCTTTCTTCATAGTGACTTGGATGAAGAAATCTACATGAAGAAGCCTGTTGGCTTCATTGAAGAAGGAAAGGAAGAGATGGTGTGCAAGCTCAAGAAGAGCTTATATGGTTTGAAACAGGCTCCGAGACAGTGGTATAAGAAGTTTGATAACTTCATGCAGAACAATAGCTACAGAAGATGTAATTCGGATCATTGTTGTTATTTCAAAAGGTTCGAGTTCAGCTTCATTATTTTGTTATTATATGTTGATGACATGTTGGTAGCAGGACCGTGTTTAGAAGAGATAAACAGTTTGAAGAGGCAGCTAGCAAAGGAATTTGCATTGAAGGCTCTGGGTGTAGCGAAGCAGATTCTAGGGATGCGAATCAGTAGGGATGAAGCTGAAGGGACATTGAGATTAAGCCAAGCTGAATACATTGAAAAGGTACTTCAGAGGTTCAACATGCAGAATGCTAAAGTTATTAGCACACCCCTTGAAAGTCAGTTCAAGCTATCTGAGAAGCAATCGCCTAAGACAGATGCAGATAGAGAGCATATGAACAGGGTGCCATATTCTTCGGCCATTGGGAGTCTCATGTACGCGATGGTTTGCATGAGGCCGGACATCGCCCATGCAGTGGGAGTTGTGAGCAGATTTGTAAGCTGTTAAAACTGATTGAAAACCGTCAAAAACACATCCCAAGTGCGAGACAAAGATATCTAATTCTTTCATCTGAACTCGGATTTGAGTGATTCAAGATGTGTTGGAAAGCTGACAAAGATATCTACAACTTTTATGTTTTGAGTTTATTCAGATTCTAAAGGGATCATGATCAAAACAGCTCCACAAGTTCAGAGACACCTTTGGGTGTCTCGGCCAGGTCCGAGACACCTTTGGGTGTCTCGGCGCTATTTTAGTCATAACTTCCTCATATAACCTCCAAATGATCTGATTCCAGATGGGTTGGAAATTTGACAAAAATATCTACAACTTTCCTGTTTTGAGTTTCTTCAGATTCAAAACGAATCATGGTCAAAACAGCTCCACAATTTCCGAGACACCTTTGGGTGTCTCGGCCAGGTCCGAGACACCTTTGGGTGTCTTGGCTCTATTTTAAGCATAACTTCCTTATATAACCTCCAAATGACCTGATTCCAGATGGGTTGGAAAGTTGACAAAAATGTCTACAACTTTCCTGTTTTGAGTTTCTTCAGATTCAAAACAAATCATGGTCAAAACAGCTCCACAAGTTTCAAGACACCTTTGGGTGTCTCGGCCAGGTCCGAGACACCTTTGGGTGTCTCGGCGCTATTTTAGATATAACTTCCTCATATGACCTCCAAATGACCTTATTCCAGATGGGTTGGAAAGTTAACAAATATATCTACAACTTTACTATTTTGAGTTTCTTCAAATGCAAAACGAATCATGGTCAAAATAGCTCCACAAGTTCTAAGACACCCTTGGGTGTCTCGGCTCGGGCTGAGACATTTTGTTTTGCACACTTGTCCATTTTCGCCATAACTTTTTTATCCGAACTCGGATTTAAGCGATTCAAAGTGCGTTGGAAAGCCGATGAGGAGTTCTATAAGTTCCAATGATTAGATCATCTGTGGAATAAATGAGACACGAAGGGTATTTCGTCTTTTGTAAGTGACACGAGGCTCCCGATCCATTCGTATCCTCATTATTCTGAAACTCCGTTTCTTCACATAATTCGTCAACCCACTTTATGTGTTTGTCAACATCAATCAAGCTCCTGTGACTTGGATTATGACATTCATCGTCTTTTCTTAGCACTGAGCCGTTCGCGGAGACCTATAGGCAATTTTCGATGCCTACAGACACCCCCTCCAAAGAGTTCCAGACTCGTTTCTTTTGTAGAAGAGGCTGGAATACTTTGGATATGATTGGCCCAGCCTTCGGTCGGCGTAATGGACCTGTAGTTAGCTTTAATTCTTGACTCCTTCGATTTTCAGTCTATTCGATGCTTTGACGAATAGCTAAAATCCTTCCGGCGCTGCGTTTATCGTCTGGCCGTCGTCGAAGTCTCAAATCTAAAACCGATGAGTTGAGTTTGGCTCGTGTCATCGAGTTGACTTTGAACTGACTATCTCCGTCATGATATATTGACTCGCGTTGACTTTTTGATCGCAACGCGTTGACTAGCGTTAACCTAGGGTTACGCGTTGACTGGCATTGACCTAGGGTTACGCGTTGACCGGCGTTGATCCTAGGGTTTCGAACGTCGAATGTTGACTTTTTGTCGCAACGCGTTGACCGGCGTTGACCTAGGGTTACGCGTTGACCGGCGTTGACCCTAGGGTTTCGAACGTCGTACGTTGACACAGTTTATACTCGTACGTTTACTGGAGTATACACAGTTTAAGCTCTTAAGGTATTGGAGCACAGCGGTCCCAAGTATCGGGGTTGCAGGACTAACTGTTAAAGCTGATTCATCTGCATTTGTGGATCTTATTTTAATGTTGTTGGATAATCGAGTCACGAGACCAACTAACAGAGCTGATGCATCAATGACTCGCACTTATAGAATTTTTGGCAAATTCTCAGTCATCAACGGGTTTGATGAGCCTTTACCGACTACCGTTTGAGTCGGGCTAGCATGCAGATTGTTTAAGTCTGTTCCACATGTGACGTTAAGCTAAAAGAGTTAACCCTTTTAGTGCTACGATATTGAGAAACTGGAGTTGTGCGCAACTTCAGTTAGCCTTCATGAGTAGAAGACGAAGGCGGAGCCACACTACGAGGATCGGCGAGATCGCCGGGATATTGTTGATTGAAGGAAGAATTTTTTTCATGGGAAAAGATACATGCGCAAGAAGTGGGAGATTTCAGTGGGAAACTCATTGCAGGCAGGCACTTTGGTCTCCAAGTGGGAGATTGTTAGTCTAAGTGTGTAGACCCAAAGTTCGAGCAGAGAACTCGAATCAAAAGATCAGAAAAAACACGCAGACAGATCGGCGGTCGACCGGGTCGGTCGACCGGCGTCGGTCGACCGCGCAACGTGTACAGGGGGCTGCGAGAGCCTTAGGATCAGGTCGCGGTCGACCGACCCGGTCGACCGCCAAAACCCTGTAGGAAAACTGCTCTCGGGTTTTGTCATCGGTCGACCGGGCCGGTCGACCACCAAACTCTCTGGAATCTGATCGGTCGATCGGGCTGGTCGACCGCGAGTATATTTCGTAGTTTCCTGTTCCTTTTGGGATTCTGTTTCAACCAGGATTCTATATATACCCCCAAACGATTTTAGGGTTTGTACTGCATCAAAAAGAGAGCTTTTGACTGCAAAGAGAGAGAGAATCTCAGAGAGATTAACCCCTTGTTTGAGAGCTTGTATTTTCTTCTTCAATTAATAAAGAGATTGTGTGGTGTGGCTCCCGAGGACGTAGGCACGTTGCCGAACCTCGTTAAATCTGTGTGTTCATCTCATTTACTGTTTTTTTGCAAGTTAGATCTTTATTTGTGGTTTTATTCCTATTTTCCTACTTTCAACACAAGGTCCGGAAGGACAAGGGTTCGATTAATTGTTTCGAATCCCCAACAGATGCATCACGAAACATGGATCATTTACGCAAATCTCAAGCACCATAATATTTTGCCTCATAAGTCATGCAATTGATCAATCACATTTTTTTTAAAAAATTACATAAAGAATTGAGTATACTTTACGGTAAATCCGACAATAGTTAAGAACTAAACAATTATAAAATTAGTATATAAGTATCACGTGAGAATATTTGGAGGGATATTCTCACATTTGCATAAAAGGATATAGTAAAGTGTCAATTTTAAAAGTATCAGAGTATCAGTTTGGATCCTTTCCAATTAGGTGGCAATTGGAGAGTCTCTAATTCCTCCAATCAGTGTCATACACTTCGAATTCAAGGAATGAGATTACGCCAGGAGAAAAAAAAGCACTATCATCTTCAAAACGACTATTTTTCGAAAACCGCTACTCTTTAAAAACCATCTTCACAAGAATGTAATCCTACATGACTTCGTCCATTAAATTTAAAATGTACAACAATGATTGAAGAATTTAGAGACTCTCCAATTACCACATAATTGGAGAGAATCTAAGTCCATTAGAGTATACAAATAGTGTCAAAATCAGGTAAGGGCATTTAAAGTGCGAAATAGGAGAAACTATAAGGAATGTGGGTACTCATTGGCCAGTTAAATTTGCCTTCTTAACAAACAAAACGGGCTGGATTAGGCCCATTCAAATTGACGTCGAAACAAGCAAATGCCAAACATA
The DNA here is from genome assembly GCF_001876935.1 of Asparagus officinalis. Lineage (NCBI taxonomy): Eukaryota > Viridiplantae > Streptophyta > Magnoliopsida > Asparagales > Asparagaceae > Asparagus > Asparagus officinalis. The sequence goes on from NC_033801.1 coordinate 71,863,295, forward strand.
ACAAATGGGCTATTATTCAGATATTAAATCCCTGAGTTGGGCCTGGGGCTCTAAACTTCATGAGAGTAATGTTCTAGGTTGGGCTGGAGGTAAATCAGGCTATTGCTCCTAAAGCGCTAAACAATATAGCACTCGCAAAGAAGATCTCAAAACAGTAAACTTAAAAGTTTACATGAGATACAAATTAACCAACAAAATCTAGAATGTTTTCATAATTATCAGACTGGAAATAAATGACGGATAACTCATGTTTCAGCCAAAATCGGGTGTATAAATGTTTTTTGTACAAGTATTAGATGGTTGTGCGCTGATGTGGTAGGATACAAGTAGCAGAATTTAGATTATTGTGATGAGCATAGGTGTCAGAAGATGAAGAACTTAAAGACGTGATTATTATAACAAAAAAATATGAAAACCATCTTTAACCCTTTTTGTATATCGTCTTACCTATAAAGAAGAAATGCAACTTTTTTTAAAAAAAAATTGTTGGTGCATGACTATTTATATATGAAGATAGTTTTTCGTCGCAAGATTTTGATGGAGAGCGTACGATTACCATGAGCACTTGATGCTAATCATGCTGATACGTGGTTTTGATGGAACAATTAATCATATTTGTATTCGGAGCCCCACGTACGCTCTAATTGAGTAAGACTGAGAACCAAAAAAAAAAACTCCACTCTTCTCTGGAAAACATTATACTACACCTTCAATATATGTCACTATTTATAGCTCTCTCCTCTTATTTAATGCACACCTACATTTACATTTATTTAATAAACTTATCCATAAGGAATTCGTGATATATAGCTAGAGTAATCCAAATCCTAATCCTATCGGAACTCTTCCTGGCTAAACACATTCTATGTGGAAGTGTATTCGTAGTTCCAATTAAAAAGACTGAGATGTCAACTGAAAGGACCAAAAATAGATGGGTACTTGGGATTTAGGATTTCTAACTTTGAAAAATTCTTCAAGGACCCAAAATATGGGACCAATAGGAGGGACAAGTGAGGTGTCCCCCTCCTATTGGGAAAAATTCTTCAAGGACCCAAAATATGGGACCAATAGGAGGGACAAGTGAGGTGTCCCCCTCCTATTGGATAATGAGTTTATGGGACCAATAGGAGGGACAAGTGAGGTGTCCCCCTCCTATTGGATAATGAGTTGGCCATCATTAATTCGTGAAGTCTTCTGGTTCTTTATAATGACAAATGATCAAGTCACAATTCCACTAAACGTCAAATGCTCTTCTTGATATCTTCTTCAGTTGCCTCTTTGAGTGGATCTCCAAATGAACCAACAAGTTGCCAGTAATGTACAATCACATTCTTTCTTCTGAGGATTGTACCCATGCCCAGAAGGCCAAAGGGCCTACTATTGAGATCATCCAAGATGGAAAAGAACTTTAGTTTGATAGGTCCAAATCAAAATTGTGGAATAATATTTAAGGAATAAGTTTTGTGAGAACTGATATAATCTTGTGTTTTAAAAGATTGCTTTTGGTAACTAACAAAAATCTTGATAAAGGAAGGAACAAGTGTATGTGGTCCTTATTGCCGGTGATATTGTGTGTTCAAAGAATATTAACTCTTTAGATCATTAAATTTCGTAATTTGTGCACCGATCAAAGATTGATATTTCTAGAGTGCATATCTAATGCCATGGATTGATATCCATATGATACTTACATCAAATTGTGTTAACCATTGGATCCGTGCACGAATCCCAATGTTTAATGATCTAGACATTGATATCCAGTTGGTGCGTATTTAACGCCATGCACCTAGGACTATTTGATGTTTTCACCTTTATCATAGGTCAATACTATCAAAATGAACCAAAATACAGGTCCTGATGTCAAACTAGTGTGCACAAAGTACTATACATTATTTACGGTGAAGTTTTTTAATGTCTAGTGAATTATTACACGTAAAAGAATTTCATCTGAACTGAGTGTGGAACACTTAACTTTAAAATATTATACATTGTAATATAGTCTACTAGCATCATACTCTAAGAATGAGTTATGGCAATCTAATTAAAATCATTTACTTTTCTTTATTCTACAAGAAATTTTATTTCTTGAATAAAAGTAATAATACCCAATCATTTCTTTTATTTGTTATTAAAAGAAATAAAATTTCTTCATTAAACATACAAAAAACTATCTATCTTCTATCTTAGTCACCTCTCTCTGCCCACCATCATGACATCTATATATAATACTTATACATTGGCATTGCATTTCCTTGATGTTAAAATATATAAAAGTAAGTTACCTTGTCTTTTAAAAATTTTTATCTTAACATTCATTCTTAGGGCGGTCTGAATGGCGTGTTTTAGCAGGCGATTTCTGCTCTGTTAAATTGCGCCTCTGTCGAGATCAAAATGGCAAAAAAGAAGAAAATTAGTGGGAAGAATATCCTTAATATTGGTATTCGAGCTTCAAATTCAAGTTTATTATCTCTTACTGATCAATCTGATACTAGATTTGCCGATGAAGATGATGTAGTTTGTTTCTCAAGTGTAATGGGATCTACTGGCCCCAAAGATGAAAAGAAGAAGAAATCAATGGAGGAAATTTTTGATTCAACAAATTCTCTAGCTAAAGATCAGTTGGCTGGGGTTCAGGTTCGTCACTTGAGTAAGTCTCCTCTTTCTCTAAGTGAAGCAAGTAGCTCTGCTAGGGTTTCTTGGGCTGATGAGCTTGATGTGGATATTTCTCTTAATTCTCCATTACCTCGGCATCTAGCTTCAAAATCGGCATGTGATCTTGGATCTGATCCATTGATTTCTGAATCGAACATTGATATTGCTATCGTTCCATTGAATTCGATACATATAGCAATTTCAAATGTTGAGAAATCAAGAAAAGGGAAAGCTGGTTTTTTCCCCTATAGAATCCACTAATGTTGCTCATGTAGTTCAAGATGTGAATACAAAAAAAACGTTAGGTGAGTTTCTTTGCTGATAATAGGAAGCCTGGTTGCGTTTGGATCTAAATTATATTCCATCCAAAGCTGAAGATGTGGTTACTTTTGATGATGAGGAATGTGTTAGGTCTCATGTTTATGATCCTACTATATAATCTAGTTTTTATGATTAACAAACAATTCCTAATAACGTTTGTCGAGTTTTTACATTTTTTGTTAGGTAATCTACACAAATATATGCGTCGAAGGTTGGATGGAATCGAGCTTAACGATAATATCTAAAGGAGGTTGGAAGGATATCGGAATGAAGCGATGATGACTTCAAGTCAAGTACAAGATTAATCTTCATTCATAACCAAGACGAGCTTTATTGAAGATCAAGTCTTTCCTCAAGTCTATAAATCTATTTTAAAGTGTTTTAAAACTTGTTTGGAATAATTTCATCAAAATTAAGTTTTGACGTTTTCGTATTTTTCAACAAATGGGAAATTTAATTTGAGCAATTATTTTTCTAATATATTTTACTACATATTTACAAATATTTTCCAAAATTTTATTATTTTTGGAGTTCATTTACTGTGTCAAAATGATTTTACAAAATCAAGTATTTCAACAATTTTTAGAATCAAGAATATCTGTATTAAAATAATTATCTCTCATAAATGGAAAGTGATATTTCAAAAATTTTTTCTCTAACATGTTTATATACATATTTATAAACCTTTTACAAAATTTTATGATTTTTGGAATTGATTTACTATTTTAATTGATTTTAGAAAGTTAGATACGTAAAAATTCCAGAATCTGCCAAAACTGTCAACAGTCAACTTTATCAGTTGACTGGTGATGTCATTAGTTGACTGATCAAGAGTTTTCAGCCTACTAGTTTTGTTTTTTTTTTGGATTTTTGTGGGCTTTTTGGCTGGTTTGAGAGGCTATAAAAAACCCTCTTCTCTCATTCGTTTCTCATGGATGTTTATGTGAGTTTACACAAGTGTTGTTTTAATGTTTAAGTGTGTTTTTGGTTTATGCAAAAAGAATTTTACAAGGAGAGGAGATTAATTTTATGTTTGAGCATCAATCTTCTAATCTCTCTCACTTGTTCTTAGAGAAGTTTTTCTAAACTCAATTATCTAGCTTGTTTACATTTTAATTGTTATATTTGTATTTGCTAGATTAATTTTGAGTTTGATTTCATTATACTCATTGATTACACACATGCCCCTTGAGCTTAAGTATTTTCACATATTGTATACATTTGGGTTATGGGGATGTATCTTTGAGAGTGAGCTTACACTTAGTTCTCATCTTTGTTTTAGAGAACAAACAATTAAATTTGCACTAAATTGTTGAGATCATATTGTAATACACAAGGATACCGAGTGGAGTGGTTGGTGAGAGACGGAGTCAATTCCAAGAGGAGTGATATCGGTAGTAAATCCTAGGGAGAGGTCGTAATTCTGAGCACCTGGGGAAGTTAACACAGGCTAGGCCAACACATAGAGGGTGTATTGTGTCATTACAATTGTGTGGGTTGTGAATGTTTTCGGTGAGCTAGAAAACTAATTGTATGAATTATAAACGTTTTCGGTGAACGTTGAAAACTGGTTAAGATAGTGGAGATTCTCTACAAGGGTGAGGAGCGGAGACATAGGTTGAGGGTGAGCGAACTCCGTGATCATATTGTGTGTTTGTGTTTGTTATTTGGCGTACTCTTTTATTTTGTTCATATTGATCATACCTCATACTCTTTGTTTATATTGCCTATATCTCTTATCTTAACTCATATAACCTTTTATATTCCATGCTTGCTAGGAAAATCGTTAAATAATTTTAATTTAGCATTAATATCAGATTAAATTAGCATATACCCTATTCACCCCCTTCTAGGGTAATTTTATTTAGTATCAGAGCTTGGTGCTCTTTTATTTAAGGTTTAACCACCTAGAGTCAAAGATCCTTGCTTTGCTATATTGCTAATCTATGTTTTGAGATTATTGTCATCTTGCTTGCACATATTTATTATGAACATGAACGGTGCACCTAGTTTAGGCTATGATATTAATGTTGCTCCCGTGTTCAATAATTTTTCTTATGCTCAATGAATGTTTAGATTTAAAATATTTGCTAGATCTAAATATATCGATTTATGAAAAGTTATTGATAGTGCATATATTGTGCCCAAATTAGATAAAGCTAAATGGAGTACAAATGATAAGAGAATGTTTGTTTTGAACAAGTTATTGTTAGAATTCTTGCTTAAAGCTTTTGATACATCTATTTCTAACAAACTTACTTGTTTTGATAGTGCCTATACATTATAAAAATATATAGAGGCACATCATGGTAAATTGGAGGAAATCCAATGCGTTCTGGCGGGTTCCCCTTCAAGTGCTACTATTGGAGCTTTATCATTATCATGCACACGGCCACTAGGCGATTGCCCTAGTGAGGTATGTGAGTCTGAATCCGATAGTGAACTCTCTTTTAATGAACTCGCTAGTGCATATAATAAGTTCATGCATGCCTATAACAAATTGCATAAAATTTTTATTGATTTGAAAAGCAAGCATGTAAGCTTAAAAATTCAATCATGAGTTATTAGCTTCTAAGTTTGATATTATTACTAAAGAGAATATAATCCTTAAATAATATAATGAAAAATTAAAATTGGATCATGATTCTTTAACTTTAACATTGCTAGCATAACTCATGAGAAAAATAATGTCTTGTTAGAAGTAGAAACTATTAAAAATAATTTTAATTCTTTTAAGAATAATCATATTTTTTCTACTCCTAATGTCAATGTGATTGTGCCTAATGATAAGTTAAATCATGTGAAAAACCACATATCTTTCTTAGATTCAACATTAACTAAATGCATTGATAATAATAAGAAACTTATGGACTTGTGTGCAAAGTCTCGTACTACAACTTCTAAACCCGTATACTATGCACACATGTATAACAAAATTTATAAGTGTACTATTTGCGATCGAAAATGGCATTTAGCTAAATTTTATTATGATGCACGAAAGTCTAAAAATGCCAATATTAGTGTTCCATGTGCATCTTATAAAGTTTTATCCTACACACATACACATGCACCAAATAGTTATCATAAGAATGTTAATGTGTATAGGTGTGATTATTATGATAGATTTGGTCATTGGCCAAATATTATTTTGATTTGAAAAAGGTTTCTCATTTACAAAATAATTTTAAAAGACCATCATTGTTTGCAAATGTTCATCGTGCATAATCTAATGGTCATCATAAACAAATGCATCATTTTTATTGCACATACTGGCATCGGAAGGACATTTGCACAATTATTGTTTTGATCGTGTTCGTGCACCAAATACGCCCAAATGGGATCATAACCCAAGGGCATTGGGCTTTAATGATAGAAGTCATGTCTCTAAACTCTTCGGTACCAAGAGTGTTTGGGTACCAAAACATGTTTGATTTCAAAGAACAATTTTATTTCTTTTTGTTTTCATGCTTCTAAAAGAAATTTTTTGTTTTGTACATGTATTATTTCATATTTTGTTTTTGTAGATTATAGACTAAACATTACTATTTACATCGTTTCCAAAGTCTACTAATCCATTAAAAATGATTCCAAAATTTGGTTAAAATCATTTTGTCAAAATCAAGTGGTTTAAATGAATATGTATTTATAGGATTTTGCAAAATCATAAGATTTCACAAACAGGAAATGATATTTGAAAAATTTTCATTTCTAACATATTCATTTTCATCAGAATAATTATTTTCCCAAATTTTACAATTTTTGGAATTTAATTGCTATTTTTAAAAGAGGTTTGGAATTCATTTTCATTGTTCATAATATACCATGTGCACGTTATCAGTCGACTGATGAGGATCATCACTCGACCGAAGAAATCAAATGGACACTGCACTTTGCCTTAGCTCAATCGACTGATGAACCATCAGTCGATCGAAGCAGGTCATCAGTCGACTAATGGGTTCATCAGTCGACAGATAAAGTTTGTACTGCTACCAATGGTCAGCTCATCAGTCGACTGATACTGTTCATCAGTCGACCGACGATATTATTTCTAGATTTTTTTATTTTTAGGGATTTTATTGTTTTTTGTTGGATTTCTTTGTTTTTCTTTTGATTAGGGCTGTTGTTTTAAAAAAAAACTATATATACTCTCAGTCCTCAACACTTACAATTATCTAAGAAAAGTTTAAAACAAATTTGCAAGTTTGTTTTGATATTATTATGTTTTTTAAAATTCTTAATCATGATTCATGTTTGTTTATTTGATTTTTCATGGTTTGCTTTCATTTGAAAATATCTTTTTATGATTTCCTTTCATTTTATTTCATGATTTATATGGGGCCAACGTCTAATGAGTTTTATTAGGCTTGGGTGGTGTAGTGAGGAATTAGTGATTTTTGGGCTAAGGAAAGGGTGATGAAATCCCTCACCTTATCTTGATTATGGGGTTTTGCCCTTAAAAATATTTTTAAGTGTGTGTCAAATCAAGATGCTCAAATCACTTGGTGAATTCCTACTAACTATATGAAATGCAACCCTATGAATTAAAAGCAACTAAAAAGGATGGAAAAGAAAAATCTTTTTTTTTTTAATTAGGGTTAACAATCAAACAAATGAGAAGGGGGGATTTGTTTGAATTTATTATCTTGTTAGTAAATGTCAAAGTGAAGGGTGAATTTTATTATGGTCAACGGAAATAAAATCTTTTTTTTTAAGATCCTATTTGTCACTAATTGTGAGAAACTAACTAAAGGTGTGGAATTGAAAATATAAGGAAGAAGACTTACCACAAGCGAATATCCAATTCCTCAATCTCCAATTCTTGATCTTTAATCTCCAAGTAGTTCTTTCACAATAAACACACAAGTTAAAGAACCAAAATAATTAAAACCTACTTAAGCACCTTCCCCGGCAACGGCGCCAAAAACTTGATGCGGCATAAACATGTACCAAAAAGGTTGCAAGTGCACAACCGTGTCAAGTTATAGTATTTAAGATATCAATCCCACGAGGAAGGTGTTTTGTTGGAGAAAATATAAAATCGGTTCTTATGTTGTGTGCGTGACAAATAGGAGTGATGAGTGAATGTGATTGAGGAGAGATAATGAGCGTGATAGTGTGTAAATCAATGTGTTTGAGAATAAATGTGATCAATAAGGCAAGAAAGAAGAAGGAATAAAATTGAGAAACAAACCAAAAATAAAATTGAAGAATAAAAGAAAATGCAAGAAATTAAAGATGGTGGATTCAATTATAGATATGGGTAATCTAAAATTGAACCCACTTCTTAGAAAAGGGTGATTCCCTAGAGGGTTCTAGCCTAAAGGCGAAGCAAAAAAAAATAAAAATAAACAAAAAGAAAAACTAAACCGAAGAGGGTTCTAGCCTCAAGGTGAATAGTGTAAGAAATTAAAATCTAACTATAAAATAAATTACAAAATCTAAACTACAAAATAAAATTACAAGAATTAAATGCAAGAAAGTAAATCTACTCTATAAACATGAAATAAATCTAAAGTAAGAGGGTTCTAGCCTCTTGGCTATTTAACAAGAAAATAAAATCTAACTACAAGCATAGAAATAAATCTAAACTAATAAGCAATAAAAGAAAAAAAGAAAAGAAATGCAAACCTTCAAATAATTCTCCATCTTCATCTTCATCATCATCATCCAACAAAGAGAAGAAGAGAAAAATTTAAAGTGGTGAAAAAATTATTATTATTAATTGCAACAAAAAGTTATAATTTTGGAAGGCCTTATTAATTAAGAGTAGCCCTCCTCTCTAAAAGGAGTTACAAAAATTTTTACACCCTTAACCCCTCACTCTCTATCCCTATTTATAGTAATCTTCAATGAATATGAGCCATTAGATTTGTCTTGAGCCACAAGCAACAATCTCCCCCTATTTATAGTAATCTTCAATGAATATGAGCCATTAGATTTGTCTTGAGCCACAAGCAACAATCTCCACCTTTGAATTTGCTTTTTGTTCTTCTCTAGCCCAACATAAGAGGCCCATATGATTTTCAAAATTAAATGAAAATTAAGTTTGGTCCAATGGAGACTTGAATAAAAATCAGCACCGGCGCAATTGCATTTGATTTTCGGCAAAGTCTGGTCCATCTGTGATTACAATTCAATCTGCAGCAAGTCCACCTCCGGTCCAATTTGATTTTCGTAATTAAAGTTTGCAGCCCATCAAGTCCAATGAAAGCAATCAAAGCAATCAAAAGCAATCAAAGCAATCAAAGTAATCATATGAGCCAATGTGAATCATTTGATTTTGAAAATAAAAAGCCAAGTCCAATGTCAGCAACCACCGGCCCAATGAAGAAATTCAAAGCTTTTGCAAATTCGGTCCATGAAGAAAAATTCACATCTCAGCAGCAGGTCAACAGGTCCGGCCCAGTTCAAGTCCACATTTCATTTGTGAAAATTTAACTCTCTAAGTCCAGCAATCAAGTCCGGTCTCTGATGGGCTTTGGGCTGGCTTCTTTTGGTGTATGATGTGGAAATGTGCTTTGTTTTATTTTCTTTTTCCTTTGGGCCATCTTTGCTTGATGGGCTTCTAAAATGCTACAAAATAGAGAGAAGAGAGATTTTTAGGGGTTTTTATAATTAATAATTATTATTTATATTTTTATTCATTTATATGGAAATTAAGCTAACAACAATTATTAATGGTATATTTATTCATATAAAATAGATAATGAGGGTATAAAGTTATAATAAAATGTGATTATCAAATACCCCCACACCTAAACTTTTGCTAGTCCTCTAGCAAAGAAAATAAAAAAAAATTCCTAACTCACTTTCGCAGGAATCGCGGTTGTATTTAGCGCATACAACAAGCCTTTAAACCCCTAGGTTATCCGACCCTCCACTTCGCGGGTCACTTGGATCCGACCCTCCACTTCGCGGGTCACTTGGATCCGACCCACGATTTCCAACCCTTCAAATCGCGGGTCACTTGGATTCGACCCTCCACTTTGCGGGTCACCCAAATCCGACCCTCCAACCCGCAGGTCACCCAAGTCTGACCCGCGCCAGAATTAATGGTATATTTATTCATATAAAATAGATAATGAGGGTATAAAGTTATAATAAAATGTGATTATCAAATACCCCCACACCTAAACTTTTGCTAGTCCTCTAGCAAAGAAACAAAAAGAAAATCCTAACTCATTTTCGCAGGAATCGCTGTTGTATTTAGCGTATACAACAAGCCTTTAAACCCCAAGGTTACCCTAGTGGACGAGTTGTAGTCTCGTGCGCACCTCCGGTGGAGCCTCGCGATAGCGTGGATTTGTCTCGATTCAAAGTGAGGATTGGTCAATCGCCCGGGTCCTTTGCACGAGGATCGAGGCAAAGTTCTGATCAAAGAACGCTTAGGTCCGGTGATTAAACCCCGAGCGACTCGTCGAGCTGGGGGTCGCACACGCCCTCGCAACAATTTCGAGCCTTCTCATAAAAGAAAAAGTCCATTTCACCCTCAGAAAAATGTGAGCCCAAACAAGAACATGCTAACTCTTTGTTTTAAATAATTTTCAAGTTGCTTGATTTAAAATATTTTTCAAGACCATTTATACAACTATAAAACATTTATTTATTTATTTTTTTAACTCTTTCTTCCTTAGTGATTTTTTTCTACTTTAATGGGCTTTCTAAGTGACCATTTAACGAGTTTTTGGCCAATGGATCCCAACCCAAATGGGCTTAGGTCATTAAGTATGAAAATACTCATTGAGCTTAATTACTCGGTCAGCTTAGGCTTTATAAGATAGAATCACCTTGAATTCAAGAGTTTTTTTCTTTTTCTTTTTTTTGGTGCCCATTTTTCGCACTCTTCTTTTACAATTTTTTTTTGTATATGTATATATATTTTGAAAATATGTAATCCAACGGAACGACCAAGTCCAAACCAAAACGTTTCTGCAAGAAACGACCGGCTGTTCGAGATGACGAAATCCCAGAAGTTACCATCAATATGGTCAATAAGGGAAAGTCCCCGATTGTTTCAAGTGGTTCTAGCCCTAATTTTTTTTTTTTTGTATATGTATATATATTTTGAAAATATGTAAATCAAGACACTTTGAAAAATTATTTTCAAATCTAAGCTAAGCATGCTAAAATTTTATTATTTTAAATAAAAATCCAAGTTAAGGCTTATGTAAAGTATACTACTTTGAAAATCATTTCTTAAGAAATTTATTTAGAGTTATCATAAAGATGAACTTAAGTAAATAACCAACTAGGGATTAAAAAATTTTAAATTTATCAAATAAATTAATTATTACATAACTCCATCAATTTGGCAAGTGACGATATTTTTATAATATTTTTTTTAAAGAAAAAGGAAAAAAACAAAAATGTAACTAAAATTGTAAAATAAAGAGAAAAAATACTAATTTTCACCCCCACACCTAAATTTTGCATTGTCCTCAATGCAAACTCTATGATGCATAAAGTAAAGCAGATAAGAAGTGAAGTACTTATATTTTGTTGGCTGATAAAAAATCTACAATTACCTTTGGTCTGAGGAGGATGAAAACAAAAATTTATTCTTCTTTCTTTTTTTTCTTTTTTTTCTTTTTTTTTCTTTTTCTTTTTTTTTTGAAAACTGAACAAGAAACTCTCACATAAGAGAAGAATAACTTCTTTTTATTATTCTGAAATAAACAAAATAAACAATGTAGAATGAAATATTCAACATGAAGAGTTCCTGTTCTACATTGAATCCTACCTTACTGTTGAAAATTCTTCCCCGGATTTTAAACAAATTCAGAATGATATAATCAATAATGTGAATTTCCAAGCATTTCAGGGTGTTTAGTAATTCTTGCAACAAAGTAAGGTAGGTATTATTGGTGTCATGTATTTTACATTTCTTAATGATCTTAGACTCTTGTTCTGTAAAGTTTTGTTTTCTAACAACTAATTCTTCTGTGAAGTTCTAAAAATTTGGTTGTTGATTATTCTCCAAGAATCTAAGTTCATCAAGAAAGAGTTCTTCAAAATTTAATTCAAAGCAGCACATGTTTAACACAGTTTTATTATTCTCAAGGACCTGATCTGCTTCTTCTAAAAACTCTAACTCTTCATCAAAAATTTCCTCAAAACTCAAATCAGACTCTTCTTCTTCTTCTTCTTCTGATCTTTCTTGAATGTAGTTTATTTCTAGAGGCTGATTATTTGGTTGGTCCCCTGGATTAAAAATGTTAAGATCAGTAGTCAAATTCCCAAAGGACAGCTTCATTTGAACAGTTCTACAGTTGATGAGAGCATTAGAAGTGGCTAAGAATGGTCGTCCTAAGATGACAGGTGTCTGTCCTTTGGGATTGGAAACAGGTTGTGTTTCCAAGACTACAAAATCTACTGGAAAAATAAAGTCTCCAACCTTAATCAGAACATCCTCTAACTCACCCATAGGGACCTTAACAAATCTATCAGCCAACTGTAAGGTGTATTTGGTTGGGTTCAGTACACCTAGACCCAATTGTTGGTAGACTGAATATGGAAGCAAATTGACACTGGCCCCTAAGTCTAAAAGTACCTTATCAATGTGAGTATTACCAATGATACATGAAATGATGGGGGAACCTGGATCTTTATGTTTCAAAGGTATAGGATTTGATAGCATTTTACTGATATTGGCGGCTAAAAAGACTTTCTTTGGAATATTTATTCTCCTCTTCTTAGTGCACAATTCTTTTAAAAATTTAGCATAAGATGGAATTTGTTCAATTACATCTAAGAGGGGAATGTTGACCTTAACCTGTTTGAATGTTTCTAGGATCTTCTCCTCCTGAGGAGAGTGTTTCCTAGACCTGAATCTATCTGGAAAGGGAGCAACGGGTCTAAATCTATCAAAAGCAGGCTCATGTTCGGATTCAGGTTCTTGGTCATCTGAGGGAAGTGATTGTTGAATAGATTCATCAGAAGGAGAAGGAGAAGGAATTTGTACAGGATCAAGAGTTTGACTTGGAGGAGTTCTCACTTGATTATTGACCTGTCTACCTGACCGAAGTGAATGGATTGCATTCACTTGGGCTTCGTAGGATGAACTGCATCCTGTGTTCTTACGGTTGACCACGGGTTGACTTGGAAATTTTTCTTTCTCTCTTTCACTCACGGCACTAGCTAGTTGACTAAGTTGAGATTCTAATCTAGCTATAGCTTGAGTGTTGGAGTTAAGCATTTGTTCAGTGGATTGCATGAAGGAATTCAGAGTGCTAGACGTTTGAGTCAACATATTCGTGGTTTGAGTGGAGGCTTTAATTATGGTTTCCAAACCCCTTTCCAAGACGTTGAGACGTTTATCCTGATCTGGATTGTGATAAGTCTGAATTATAGCTTGATGAAGAGGAGATTGATTTTGATACGGCAGATTGGGTTTGTTGAAATTGTGAATGAGAATTGAACGGAACTGTGTTTCCCCTAGGAAAATATTGGGTCGAAGTGGGAGTGAAGTTTTGAGTTCCTAGGAAAATCCCTGTGGCATATTGATTCTAAGGAAGTTTTTGCAGAATAATCTAATCCCTCATAAATTATTTGGCACAATCGCCATTTCTCTAAACCGTGATGAGGACATTGGATAAGAAGATCTTTAAATCGGTCAAAATACTTCCAAAAAGGTTCTCCCGGGATAATTTTAATGTTTTGAATGCTGTTCCTAAGCTTTACCGTTTTATGAATAGGGAAAATTTTCTTAAGAAAAACGGTGACAAATTCATCCCAAGTTGAGATGGAATTTGTTGGTAAGCTGTATAGCCATTTTTTAGCTTTATCCTTAAGAGCAAATGGAATAAATCTAAGCTTAACTACATCTTCATTTAATTCTCTCATTTTAATAATAATACACACTTCCTCAAATTCCGAAATAAAAATATATGCGTCTTCTGTTTCATTTCCAAGGAATTTGGGAAGCATGTTTATGTATTGTGGCCTAAGCTCAAAATTTATTCCATTTGTTTCGGGGAGCCTAATGCAAGAGGGGATTGCATTCCTAATGGGATAGCACATATCATGAAGAACGGGTGGATTAGGATGCTCCATTTCTATGATTGGTTCAAAGCGAATTAATCGATGTGTATTATCCCTAATCCACTGTTGCATACACCAAAATATTTCTTTTTATTTTTATTTTTATTTTTTTATTTTTTTAAGAAAAAAATTTAGTTTTTTTATGGGAAGAAAAGGATAAAGAAAAATCTTAACTAAAACAAATCAAAACAATCACTTTCAATCACTCTAATTCTAGGGTTTAGCCTAATTCACTAGACCAGCTCCTAACCAAAAACTCCTACAGTGAAAAGATAAAAGTTTTACCCAGGTAGTTAGCCAGGTAAGGATAGTACTAGAGGGTGATCAAAGATCAATTAAGTACCTCTTTCCTTACGGAGCGCTTTACGCAACCCCTAAACCTTGCCTTAGACACCAACTAATCTGAGAAAACTTAAACCGGTTCACTTAAGGATTTTTTGTTCCTTATTGAGCTCGAATCCTTAGGGGCCAACGTCTAATGAGTTTTATTAGGCTTGGGTTTGTGAAGTGAGGAATTAGTGATTTTTGGGCTAAGGAAAGGGTGATGAAATCTCTCACCTTATCTTGATTATGGGTTTTTGCCCTTAAAGATATTTTTAAGTGTGTACCAAATCAAGATGCTCAAATCACTTGGTGAATTCTTACTATCAATATGAAATGCAACCCTATGAATTAAAAGCAACTAAAAAGGATGGAAAAGAAAAATCTTTTTTTTAATTAGGGTTAACAATCAAACAAATGAGAATGGGGGATTTGTTTGAATTTATTATCTTGTTAGTAAATGTCAAAGTAGATGGTGAATTTTATTATGATCAATGGAAAATAAATTTTTTTTAGTCCTAATTGTCTCTAATTGTGAAGAAGTAGCTAAAGGGTGGAATTAAAAACTAGAAAGAGGACTTACCCGAAAGCAAATCTTGAAATCCTAGCTCTCCAATCCGCGATCTTCAAGCTCCAAACGTTTCCTTCACAAAAAACACACAAGTTAAAGAACCAAAATAATTAAAACCTACTTAAGTACCTTCCCTGGCAACGGCGCCAAAAACTTGATGCAGCATAAACATGTACCAAAAAGGTTGCAAGTGAACAACCGTGTCAAGTTATAGTATTTAAGATATCGATCCCACGAGGAAGGTGTTTTGTAGGAGAAAATATAAAATCGGTTCTTATGTTGTGTGCGTGACAAATAGGAGTGATGAGTGAATGTGATTGCGAAGAGATTGAGAGAGTGAAAATGGTGTGTAAATAGATGCAAAGTGTAAGTGAGAGTGGATGTGACAAAGAATGAATATGATCAATAAGGCAAGAAGGAAAAAGAAAATAAAAATCAAGAATAAAGAAAATAAAATTCAAGAGATATGGGTAATCTAAAATTGAACCAACTTCTTAGAAAATGGTGATTCCCTAGAGGGTTCTAGCCTAAATGCGAATCAAACAAAATAAAAATAAACAAAAAAAACTAAACCTAAGAGGGTTCTAGCCTCAAGGTGAATAGTATAAGAAATTAAAATCTAACTACAAAATAAATTACAAAATCTAAACTACAAAATAAAATTATAAGAATTAAATGCAAAAAAGTAAATCTACTCTATAAGCATGAAATAAATCTAAGGCAAGAGGGTTCTAGCCTCTTGGCTATTTAACAAGAAAATAAAATCTAACTACAAGCATAGAAATAAATCTAAACTAATAAGCAATAAAAGAAAAAAAAGAAAAAAATGCAAACCTTCAAATAATTCTCCATCTTCATCTTCGTCTTCATCATCCAACAAAGAGAAGAAGAAAAAAAATTTAAAGTGGTAAAAAAATTATTATTATTAATTACAATAAAAAGTTATAATTTTAGAAGGCCTTCTCAATTAAGAGTAGCCCTCCTCTCCAAAAGGAGTTATAAAAATTTTTACACCCTTAGCCCCTCACTCTCTACCCCTATTTATAGTAATCTTTAATGAATATGAGCCATTGGATTTGTCTTGAGCCCCAAGCAATAATCTCCACCTTTGAATTTGCTTTTTGTTCTTCTCTAGCCCAACATAAGAGGCCCATATAATTTTCAAAATTAAATGAAAATCAAGTTTGGTCCAATGGAGACTTGAATAAAAATCAGCACCGGCCCAATTCCATTTGATTTTCGGCAAAGTCCGGTCCATCTGTGATTACAATTCAATCTGCAGCAAGTCCACCTCCGGTCCAATTTGATTTTCAAAATTAAAGTTTGCAGCCCATCAAGTCCAATGAAAGCAATCAAAAGCAATCAAAGCAATCATATGAGCCCATGTGAATCATTTGATTTTGAAAATAAAAAGCCAAGTCCAATGTCAGCAACCACCGGCCCAATGAAGAAATTCAAAGCTTTAGCAAATTCGGTCCATGAAGAAAAATTCACATCTAAGCAGCAGGTCAGCAAGTCCGGCCCAGTTCAAGTCCACATTTCATTTGTGAAAATTTAACTCTCTAAGTCCAGCAATCAAGTCCGGTCTCTGATGGGCTTTGGGCTGGCTTCTTTTAGTGCATGATGTGGAAATGTGCTTTGTTTTATTTTCTTTTTCCTTTGGGCCATCTTTGCTTGATGGGCTTCTAAAATGCTACAAAATAGAGAGAAGAGAGATTTTTAGGGTTTTTACATTTAATAATTATTATTTATATTTTTATTCATTTATGTGGAAACTAAGCTAACAATAATTATTAATGGTATATTTATTCATATAAAATAGATAATGAGGGTATAAAATTGTAATAAAATGTGATTATCAGGTTTGGATTCGATTTGTTGACCTGATTTGACAGTAAGTTAGATTCCTGATTTGGCAGTAACTCCACTTCTGAGTTCGAGTCCGAAACCGATCTTGATTCAATCGTGATTATATATATACATATATATATACTATTTGTGTAGATTGTTTGTCATCATCAAAAAGGGAGAGATTGTTAGGTATCATGTTTATGAGCCTACTATCTAATCTAGTTTTGAAGATTAACAAGCAATTCCTAACAACGTTTATTGAGTGTTTACATTTATTTTGATAGGTAATCTACAAAAATATCTGCGTCGAAGATTGGATGGGATCAAGCTTAATGATGATATCTAATAGAGGTTGGAAGGATATCGGAATGAAGCGATGATGAATTCAAATCAAGTATAAGATCAAGCTTCATCTGTAACCAAGACGAGCATTATTGAATATATATATATATATATATATATATATATATATATATATATATACTATTTGTGTAGATTGTTTGTCATCATCAAAAAGGGAGAGATTGTTAGGTATCATGTTTATGAGCCTACTATCTAATCTAGTTTTGAAGATTAACAAACAATTCCTAACAATGTTTATTGAGTGTTTACATTTATTTTGATAGGTAATCTACAAAAATATCTGCGTCGGAGATTGGATGGAATCAAGCTTAATGATGATATCTAATAGAGGTTGGAAGGATATCGGAATGAAGCGATGATCAATTCAAATCAAGAATAAGATCAAGCTTCATCTGTAACCAAGACGAGCATTATTGAAGATCAAGTTGCTTGGGTATAGTTTTTTAGGTTTATACTTTGCGTGTTTATACTTAAAGCTCAAAATTCATACACACACATTTGTTTTGATTTATCGGTTATTTTAAATTATCTCCATTTTGGGTTATAGACTTAATAAATCAATTTTATATCTTTCCTAAAGTCTATAGATGTAGGCGTCTAAAAATGCTTATGGGTGTCCGCACACAGCTCGAGATGGAGAGAAGACGATGAACATCGTTATCCGAGTCTAAGAGGATTATCTGTCGTCGACAAGCGCATGAAGCGAAACGACGAACCAAGTGGCACGTGCGCATCAATCAACACGTGCACATCAATAAGTTCATGAGCGTCAATCAAAACGCGCACATCAATCAACGCGTGCATGTCAATCAGTTCACGCGTTAATCAGTTCGTGCGCATCGGTCAACACGCGTGCATCAATCAACACGCGCGTATATCAACCAATGCACGTTCGATAGTCAATCCCGCGACGAAGCATGCAAGTCAACAACACGGTCAAACACACAAAACGGTGGAAAATACAAGTCCCGAAAGAGTCGGAAAACCAAAAGAAAGTGTCAGGCTTCGGAATCCACGCCTATGCGGGATGGCCAAAACCGACCCACACAAGCCCAGGGCGGGTCGGCCAAGGCCGACCCGCGGTTGGGCAGGTCGGCCAAGGCCGACCCGCCCCCCCGCGGGTCAGCGCGACCCGTCGCGCTGTTTTGACCTGAAAACCCGTTTTGGCGGCTTCGATGGGTTTTCACGAGATCTTTTCAGTTCAGAGGTTCCTAACTGTCTAAATCCTATCTCTAAACATGGTTAATTAGTTATTAATTGAAGATAAGGAGGAATCCATCATTCTTATCCCAAAACCCGCATCCGGAGCCCTATAAATACAAACCTAAGGTCTCCTTTCAGCGGGGGCGATTTATTATCAAGACGTGGAGGTGCTGCTGGATTGAGGAGTCAAGGAGCACGAATTTCAGCAAAGGCAAATCAGATCCCGGCGAACTTCGACATAAAGAAGGAGCTATTCGAAGGATCCGAAGCCCGTTTCCCCTATTTCCTTGAGATCAGGCTTGGTCTTGATCTCGAAAAGAGCTACTGATTTCGCTTAGTCGATCTCAGTGATTCAAATCAAAATACTTCCTCGGCGAAGACGGAGCTCTGTCGAATTTTCATCAATCGGATCTGATCGACGGTCATCCACGGATAAACCCTGGCACAGGCAAAGATCCCACGCAAAGCAACGGGTGATAAACGTCCTCTGTGTTTTGTTTGAACGAGAATTGTATCTTTGATTTTCATTGTGTAAAGGTCTTATAAAAAGACCGATCTTTTTAAACTTATTGTAACGATCGAAATTGTAATGAGTTACACAATGAAGAAAACGATTTTTGACGCAAACAAACTAACGACCACAGTGGGAGCCAACAGCTTCGCTGCCAGAGCTGTCGTGTCGTAACCTCGGATCTGCATCCCGATTGAAGAAGTGGTCGAATACGAGTTCGACCAACTGAAGTTCGAGGAGTATCTGTCGTCCTCCTCCTCCAGATCCTCCGCCTCTCGCAAGCGAAGGAAGATCAATGCCTCCGTTGCTGCGATAGTTGAACCTTGCAACGCCCTTCCGGCCTCGAACGAGTCCGGATCTGCAGATCTGAACTCCTCCTCAATCAAGGAGTTGAGTACAGAAGGCACGCCCATTTTATCGAAGAGAGCTCACCAAAGGCAGCGCCAACGCCTTGCGCGCCAACTCGTTAGGGCTTTGGAGTCAATTGACGGGATCCGTTACGAGGCGGATCTGAAAATTAGGCAACGCCAAGTGCCCCAACAGCGGACAAATGCCCTCTCCTCCAAATCATCAACAAGTCAATAGGTACAAGTCAAAAGGACCCGTTCAACACTTGAGGAGCGGATCAAAAAGCACCGCGCACTGCTTGTGCACGCGGGAATTCTTGCGCAATAGGCCAAAAAGTTGCAGAGGGAAGAAGTGGGAAAGAAGCCACAAAAACTGCACAAAGTTTGGAGGCCAAAGTATAAGACGATGGCCGAATAGATCGAAAAACGCGAGTCGCTCAAATCCGGCCCGCCAGCGTGCGGGTCACTCGAATCCGACCCCTAATTCGCAGGTCACCCAGAGCCGACCCGCCAATTCACAGGTCACTCGGAGCCGACCCGTCAATTTGCAGGCCACTCAAATCCGACCCTCCACTTTGCGGGTCACCCAAATCCGACCCTCCAACCCGCAGGTCACCCAAGTCTGACCCGCGCCAGAGTCAAGACAGAAGAGTTTCTGCACCGGTTTTGTCGATCCCTTCGAGTTTCGCACCTCTAGTGGAGCCCCGCGACAACGTGGATTTGTCCCGATTCAAAGTGAGGATGGTCGATCGTCTGGGTCCTTTACATGAGGATCGAGACAAAGTTCTGATCGAAAAATGCTTGGGTCCGGTGATTGAACCCCGAGTGACACTACAAGAAATCGGGTCTTTAACGACCAAAATTAACGAAGGGACTATTTAACCATTGTTATTATATATACAATAATGACGGTTTCTCACACCTTCATTGAGCTTTTTATAAATATTAAGAGAGTTAAATAAGGATAGACAACGGTTATTTAGACCCTTCGATGATTAGGTCTTACTACCTTCGTTGATGAGGAGTCTTGAAAACGAAGGACCTATTAACCATCGTTAAAGATGAAACCTAGTCCTAATAGGAGAATAAATCTAATTAATATAATTGAGGAGTTATATATAACAAGTTCTCACATATATGTAATTCTCTATCTCTCTAATACATCACGCAAAAACCCTAGGAAATAGTGCTCCTCCTCTTCATCAGTTCATCTTTCTCGACGGCAATATTACCAACCGCCTCCTCTTCTCGGCAACCGCAACGTGACCCTCATCCGCATCCTCTCCTGTTTCTCAACAGTAACATCATCTCCCCCTTCTTCTTACCACGGTAGCAGCAAGACCTCATCCGCCTCCTCTTCCTCTTTCTCGACGACAACCAACCCTCGCCCCCCCCCCCCCCCCTATAATTGATTCCTTATGAAGAGAGTAATTGAGGAAGGTGACCATTGCTTATTCTGCATTTTAATTCCCTGCCAATAATATGAAACATATCCACACAGAATTTTTCCTCACTAGTTATCTAAAAAATTAGAAAATAATGAAATTTTTGTCTCAGGCCAGCTATCAAGCTCTTCCAATGAACATTGTTTGTTCATTGCGGTGTTACATTCTATTATTGACAACATATTAAATCTCTTCTCTTGTTCTAAAAGCACCTAAGAGAAGGTTTATGTAGACAGCTAGTGTTTCTGTAGATGGACTTGATGCTACTTCTAGAGCTTTAATTTGGAAGAGCTACTTTAATTGATATTCTACAATTACTATGACACTCTAGAAGCAGCAGATTGACCACAATCACATTCATTTGTTGCCATGAAGTTTGGAAAGGAAAAAAAAAGGATTACAGCGTAACAATTTGAATCAACTTAAACATGCCACATTGAATTGACAAATCTGGAATTAACTGATTAAGGGATCATGTAGTTTTCAAGTAAGAAGAAATCAAACAAGCATTACAAAGACTCAAATTAGCCTAGTTGCAAAAATAATCAATACAAAGTTTTAGCACATAACCAAAGATTCATATAATTTTAACAGTTTATAATTCTTTATGTGAAACTTTTCCCTAAAACCGGGGAGTTCTTTGTGCGCTTGAACTCCCCAAGTTTAGCCACAGAATTTTTCGGGTGTTTCAGAAGCCATTATCGATATTAATATTAACTTTTCTAGTGCAGGAATAATTAATATTTATTTGGTCATTAAACGAACCCTCTTTCTCTGGGCTGGCCTAAAGTTTGACCCTCGAAAATAAAGCACACTTGAGATACGGGCCCAAATGTAACAACCCTTGGCTGATTTCATGCCATATATATTTATCAATTTAATAAAAAATATGGTTTAGTTTCGTAATATAAATTTTACTAATAATTATGCTTTACAAGTGGGAGTGTTGTGGTTATTAATATGTGAGTATAATCCTACATCGGATAGGATAATAAAGATGAAAGTGAACCAATTAATCAATAAACAGTTTACTTATTATTCATTCAGCTATTCGATCATATTTGATTCGCTATCTCATTTGACAGTAAATGCATAGCTATTAGTTATTCAGTTCATAAACAAATTGAAATTAACTAAATGTGTTTTGGATTTGCTTGGTCATTAAATATTCGTTCAAATTGAGACATAAGCTTAAATGGAAAAGACAATTTAGAGGGCAAATTAGTAAAATGATGCTTTGGAGGGGATATTTGCAAATATATACAATGCTTGTTTGTACAAATAAAATATAGTCGATATTTATTAAACCACAATCTAATTATAAACTAATTATATTGTTTTTTTGTTTTATAGAGTCGAATATCCAGCATTAGTACATTGCTTGGAAATGGCACCAAATAAAGATTGGATGGACCTAGTAGATGATGATAGACTTGATCCAAAATATAAAGAAGGGGTTGATCAGTTTTTAGACTATGCATATGAGAAGCTGTTTAATGGTTTCAATCAAAAGAATGGCAACTTTGAAATTCGAAGTCCATGTGTTAAATGCAGCAATGTGAAGTCTGGTAATCGTGAGTCGGTAAAGACCCACTTGATTGTTCATGGAATTATTAAAAACTACAGATTTTGGTGTCATCACGGCAAAAGACAGGGTGAGTCCATATCGGAGTTTGATGAGGAACAAGAAGAAATGACAGAAGAAAGCCAGAGTGACGATGAAATGCAAGAAATGATTGGAGATTTATTTCATAATTCAACTGACGTTGTTGCACCTGATGCCACGTCGAGTCAGGATATTCTTGAGCAGGAACCAGATGGACATGCAAAACAATTCTACAGTCTTTTAGGTGACTCTGAGAAACCTTTGTATGAAGGCTCTAAATGTTCAAAGTTATCTGCATTAGTGAAACTACTTCACATAAAGACTAAATGTTCAAAGTTATCTGCATTAGTGAAACTACTTCACATAAAGAGCCTAAATAGGTGGAGTAATAGATCATTCTCAATGTTGCTCCAGTTTTTGAATGAGGATCTATTGCCAGGGGAATCAACACTGCCTAATTCGTATGACGTGGCCAAAAAATTAATCCGAGACCTTGGCCTATCATATGAAAAAATTGATTCGTGACCATTCTCTTGCATGCTGTTTTGGAAAAGTAAAGAAGGTCTTAATTTGTGTCCATTCTTTTTTAGACATATGATGTTCTTCTCTTCATATTTTGGGTGTGGCTTTGACATTGCAGCAAGTGCTTCTACATTAGTGTATTATGTATTTATTATTATGCTTGTCCTTGGGGATTTCTTTTTTTATTCATTTCTCTTTTGACATTTGTTTTATACATAGTGTATGATACTTAAATTCCTATTCATAGCAGAAAAATAAAAACTCAAGAAGTCACTTCCAAAAGCAAAAAGGCACAATTTCTAGCACCCAGGTCATTAATTAGGAAGCGACTTCAAGCACTTGCAGAAAATTCATTAAGAAGGGAACAACTCCGTACTTGTCATGACAAGAACTTGAATATTCAAAATCCAATACAAGATCAAAATATGGGTACAAATTTTAGTGCTGATTCAGAAAACTTTGAAGAGGAGAATTTTGCACAAAATCGCAGGAGAAGTGCAAATACTAACAATGAAGAGAATGATGATTCTGCAGGTTGATGAGACTTAAAATTTATTATTATTTCTTTTTTATCTTTCAATTTATTTTTTATGATTGGATTAATAATTGCCCAATTTTTTGCAGAATCAAATAATCATCGAGTGCAAAGTGATGATGTAATACTAAATGAATCTCGACAAGAAGGTATATTCTTTATTAATTACAAGAAGTAATATTTTTATCAATTTCTTTTTACCTATATCTTGTTTCTAACATATGATATGATGTATGCAGCTGATAATTCTCATAAGAAGAAAAATCCACCTCGTGGTAATAATAAGTGTCTAAAGTTGAATAATTTGTCACATGGGGAGAAAAAGATCATTACTTTTTATCAGAATAGAGCTATTGAGCCAGAATTTTCACGATATATTAGAATTATTATTCGTGATAGAAATATTTGCCCAGTAGCTGTTGAGAATTAGGCCAAAATACCACAACAAAATAAAGATCATATGTGGGCATCCATTAAGGTACATTGAAAATTAATTTTTTGCAATTGATTTTTAATTCTTATAAATTAAATTTTGATTCAAATTTGATATAGGATAAATTTGATGCTGATGACATGGAGCAAAAGAGAGAGTCAGTAATGAGACACTTGCGCGATTTGTGGAATAAGTGGCGTGGTGACATGCACAGGAAATATGTGAAAGAAAATTCATTGCAAGTTGCACTTAGAAATAATCCTACAGAAGTGAGTGTTGATGACTGGGATTGGCTAGTTAAGGAACATTATTTTTCTTCAAAATTCCAGGTATTAATCTCCTAATTTTATTAATTAATTTCTTTCATGTATATTGTTGTGTTGGATTGTTGAAATTATCTTTTAATCTTGATGTATAGAAAGCAAGCCAACAAAATACACTTAACAGAGGCAAAAGAAAGATGCTCCACCACACGGGCAGCAAACCCTTCAGACAAATTGCGTGGGAATTGGTAACTAATTTCCTATTTATTTAAAACTACTTGTTTTTTAGTTTGATATTGTACTCATTTTTATTTAATATTTAAATAAGGGTGGCAAGTCAGGAAATCCACCTGATGTGGCACAAATGTTTCATGAAACTCGAAAGAAAGCTAATGAAACACTAGATATTGGGGATCAAGATAAATATGTAAGTAGAATATGTGTTTAAGTTTGATAATGATGTATTATATAGTGCTAACATATGGATTTAATTTTTATAGGATGAAATTGTTCAAACCCTTCACTTTTTGACATTGAGATAGTTGAGAAAATCTGGGGGAAGCAATCTCATGGTCACATCACTGTATTTGGTGGCGGGACTACTTTAAAAGATTTGAGAGGACCGCTCCCTAGTCAATCTGATTTGGAAGCACGGGTTATAGAAGAAAAGAAAAAGAACCAGATGCTTCAACAACGCTTAGATGAGCAGGAGCAACAACAACAAAGGATGTCTGAGTTGGAGTCACAAGTGAAAGCTATGCAAGAACTTTTTTTTAGGCAATCACCTTCGTTGACTACTCAAACTCGAGAACGTGTGCAGGACTAGGTAATTATTTTTTATAAAATTTCTTATATACTTTTATAATTGACTACTTGCACTAAAAAATGTGATTTTTTACTTAATAAGATAATATTTGCTTAATTGATATTTCTTAATTATGTGATTTTTTAAAAAAATTTCAGGCTATCCATGCAAGATTAGGAGGGAGTAGCTCGAGTCTTCTTTTGACGAAGATTAGAGGTGTCAGAGATGTGTCTTCCCTAAACTTTTATTTTAATTTGTTTTAGATAGTTTCATGTATTTTCCTTTGGAACAATTAGAATATTAACTCTTATTATTAGTATTGAATATTTGAGGATGGTGGAATTTTATTTATTGATGTTATTAATGAATGGAATTTTTATTTTACCTCTTATTCATTATTGGGTATTTTTAATATGTTTTTGTTGTGAATCTTAGTGTCTGGTTGAGAATAATATGATAGTTGCCTATGAATGAAAAAATTATTATTAATGTAATTATTATTAATGTATATTAGAAATTTGTAGTCTATACAATGACGGTTTTATAAACCGTATTTTGTTCATCAACGAAGGGAAAGCACCGTCGTTGATGTGTTACTAATTACCCATTATGTGGACTTTTACGACGGTATCCAACCGTCATTAATTAGTCTTCAAAGACGGGAAAATATCCCCGTAACTAATGGTAACGACGGGAAAAATATCCCGTCACTGATGGTAACGACGGGAAAATATCCCGTCACTGATGGTAACGACGGGAAAATATCTCCGTTATTGATGGTAACGACGGTGATAATTACCGTCGTAAATATTAATGACGGTAATATGTTCCGTCGTTATAGACTCTATAACGACGGGGAGGATATCCCTTCGTGACCCTTTAGCGAAGAGGGCTTCAACGACGGGTGACGAAGGGATTTTTCCCCGTCGTTAGCATACAATAACGAAGGTTTTTAGCTCTTTAACGAAGGGAAATCCCTTCGTTAAAGATGTAATTTCTTGTAGTGTGACTCGTCGAGCTGGGGGTCGCACACGCCCTCACAACAATTTCAAACCTTCTCATAAAGGGAAAACTCCGGTTTCCACCCGCCTGGGGGTGTGTATCCAAAACCAGGAGCCTGTTGAGATCATGCACTCCCAAAAGCGTAGTTCTAAACACGTGACTCTTGAGAACCCAAAACCAGGAGCCTGTTGAGATCATGCACTCCCAAAAGCGTAGTTCTAAACACGTGACTCTTGAGAACGCTAATAAAATGGTAAATCCCCTAAAAAAATGTATTCATCTAACAATGACAACGTTATACCAAGGGAGTCATGTCAACAAACGATAGGTCGCTCTGGTCATCTGACCGATGAGTTGTACTATCAGGCTGGGGGTACGAACAAATATCATAAGAGAAGTACCCGGGAAGCGGACCCTCGCTGTCCGTACGTCAAGATTATCAGGGTAGTATTATCAGTGTGTAACTGCCCCAAGACCGCTCTGCAGAGGGTCTCGGTATTTGAGAGGATCTCCAACGAAAAGGCTAAGTCCAATCTAAAGCGTCTCCGTAAGAAACGATCGGTCTTTCAAGGTGACGAACCCCTAGAGGTTACCATCAATATGGTTGATAAGAGAAAATCGATTCGACCTTCTAGCTCTGACCCGCTTGTATCGCATCGTCTAACCCGGTTACGATCAGGAACTATTAGACAAAGGGATTATCAGAGAATGCAGAGAGAGTTATTCTCGGATGATGAAGCATCGGATGCTAAATCGGTAATCATTTCTGATAATACGATATCCAGTCCGGGACAATCCCGCGAAGTGTTTATGATTAACACCGAGGAAGTAGCCAAAATGGTTGAGGATGCCTTGGCCAAGCAGAAAGAGGCATTCAAGATCAAAATGGAAATGGCTATGCTACGAATGAGGGAAGAGCATGACCAACAAATTCGGGCTCTGTCCAATCAGTTCGGTGAATCCAGCCGTCGCAACTGTACTGACCAAGCAGGTAGTGATTCAGATGTGGATGAATGTCTCAATGCTGATAACCCTCCCGTTGACCAGAACACTGGGGGTGGCCCCACTAAAAACGAGAACACTGGGGATGGCCCCGTTGTTCTCCTCACAAGTCGTCCAAAGTACGATATAGACGAGGACGAAAAGATGAAGGACCTCGAGAGAAAAGTCAACGCTCTGATATCTGATCGAGAGGTAAAAAAGTCCGTAATTCCGTGTCCTTATCCGAGAGAGTGGGATTCAATAGCATACCCGACGAAGTTTAACCTGATTAACTTCACGCCATTTGATGGAAAGGGTTCGCCTACTCAACATCTGATCTACTTCAAGTCCCACTTGGGTATGATCTCCGGTAATAAAGCCTTGATGGTTCGGTTATTCGTTGGCACCCTTCGCGGGCCCGCCTTTGATTGGTACCACTGTCTTAAGTCCGGAAGTATTAATAACTGGGAAGACCTGGAGAATCTGTTCCTCGCTCACTTCTTTGATGATGACGCTGAGGTGTCAATCAGGGCACTCTTTGATGAGAAGCAAGAAGACAACAAGACGGTCGATGACTTCGTCAAACGCTTTCGGAATAAGGTAATGAACTGCCGAGATCCGATCACAGAAGACTTCATCCTCCAAACCTATCACAACAAACTCTCCTTGGACGTGTTGAAAGTTATGGGAGTATCACCGTCCAACAACTAAAAAGAGTTGAAGGTGCGCGGAGAGCAGGCCGAACGCTTCCTCAGAAGGAAGAAAGCCGAAAGAAGCCAACAGACGGCTAACTCTCCGAAATCAAATTTTGCCTCCCGTGGTAAAGGGAAAACACCTGCAGCAGCTGTTGATGCTAATCAGACGTCACAACAGTAACCCCGAATACAGCAGAAGACTTCGGGTTCAAGACTCCAAAAAGAATACTCTTTCAAGGACGAAGACGTTCCAGCCATCTTCGAATCCCTACTTGAAAACAACAAGATCAAGCTACCACTTATCACAAATCAGGAGGAAGTTGATAACACTACGGATCCGAAATACTGTGCGTACCACAGGAGGATCCTTCATCCCACTAAGGATTACTTTGCTCTCAAAAATAGCATCCAAACCTTGGTTGAAGCTGGCGTCATAACGCTGGGATAAGCCAAATGAGAATGGCAACACTTTGAAGAGTATACGAGTATAAACTGCTTCTCAATACTCTAACAGGTATATGAGTCTAAACTGTTTCCTTTCTTTCTCTGGAAGTTCCTAGAGAATCTTATATTCTTAAGGATAACCCGAACATACAACTGAGGACAACGTACTCCTTATTGGACCCGGTTTTGCAAAGAAAGCTGGGGGATGGATAATTCATGTAACGGGAAGTTCCCGGAAGAATGTTAAATGTAATATTCTTAGGGATAACCCGATCATTATGAATAAAGTGATAAATACTAAACTCCCACTGTGATTTTTGAACACTCTTTTGTTAATGACTCACAATATTCCATCACAAAAATCCCCCACCGATCAGACTAATTGACAGTGGGATCACCGAAATTCTTTCTGGTTTAACTCATTCAAACTTTCGTTATGTTTGTACACTCAACACTTTCATGGTTAGAGTCCGGATATAATTCTTGGAATTTTGATATGTTAATCTTTGACGAATTATCAAACCCCTTCGTGTTAAGTCCTTATCACTTGACACTAAGAACCCCTACTGAGTGATTTGTACAAGTTAACACACACACTGTGATTTGTACTCCCACTCCCACTATCCATTTGGTCAAACATTCCTATAGTTAGGACCACAATCAAAATCCCCTCTCAATTCCTTCAATGAACGAAAGGTCCACAAATCGAGTGATCAAACCTATAAAAGTTAGGGTCATCTCACACTCCCACTGTTTACCTGGTCAAACATTCTTACAGTTAGGACCACAACCAAAATCCCCTCTCGATTTCTTCAATGAACAAGAGGTCCGTTTTCAGATCGAGCGATCAAAACTTCCTACAGTTAGGATCGTCTCAAACCTCCCACTTGGTCAAACCTTTCTACAGTTAGGGCCAAAATCAAAATCCCCTCTCGATTCCTCCAATGAACGAGAGGTCCACTTTCAAATCGAGTGATCAAATCTTTTTACAGTTAGGGTCACCTCAAACTCCCGCTTGATCAAACCTTCCTACTGTAAGGACCAAAACCACAATTCACTCTCGATAAACGAGAAATCCATCTTTAGTTCGGTAATCAAACCTTCTGACAGTTAGGGTTATCCGAATCTTTTTGATTCTCGGAGTGGAGATCCCACTCTTAGTTTCACCTTCTCGGATTCTTGAAGTGGAGATCCCACTTTGAGTTTCCTTTTACAACTGGAGATAAAATATAAAATTCTTCCTCTTCAGCTTTGGGAGATAGAATATAAAATTCTTCCTCTTCGGCTTTGGAAGATAGAATATAAAATTCTTCCTCTCCCGCATCGGGTTCGCCTTTGCCCCAAGAGAAGACTCCGCTTTTTCAAACTCCTAAAATCCGTGCCTCACATGCACGGGGAATTTTATCCTGAATCCTAAGCAGGGATAAGTCAACGCCTAACACGCATTGCCGGTTTAGTCTTTCACCGATTGAAAAAGACACCAGAATCCAATCTGGGACATTTTATCCCGAAGCCTAAGTAGGGATAAATCAGTGTTTAACCTGCGTTGTTGGGTGATTCGTTCCTGTAAAAACGACCGAGTCTACGTATTCAGCATCGTAGCAATAAAAATCCGTACTTCACACGTACGGGAAATTTTATCTCGAATCCTGAGCAGGGATAAGTCAATGCCTAACACGCGTTGCTGGTTAGTTCTTAACTGTAAAAAGAACGAAAGCCCACATATTCGACATTGTGGTAGGTTGTTATTCATAACGTCAAAATCCGTGCTTCATACGTACGGGGAATTTTATCCGAATCTTGAGCAGGGATAAGTCAATGCCTAACACGTGTTGTCGGATAGTTCTTAACCATAAAGAGAACGAAAGCCCACATATTCGATATTGTGGCAGGTTGTTATTCATAACGCCAAAATCCGTGTTTCACACGTACGGGGAATTTTATCCCGAAGCTTAAGTAGGGATAAGTCAGCGCCTAACACGCGTTGCCGGGTAGTATATTCCCGTAAGAAAGACGAAGTCTACGTATTCAATATCGTAGCACTAAGAGAGTTAACTCTCTTAGCACAACGTCACATGCGGAGCGGACATAAACAATCCGCTTGCAAGCCTGATTCAAACGGTAATCAGTAAAGGCACGTTAAATCCGTTGAAGGCTGAGGATTTGCCAAAAATCCTAAGTCTACGTCTGATACATGTTACTGTTTAGTCTTTTCACAGGAGAAAGACGAAGTCTACATATTCAATATCGTAGCACTAAGAGAGTTAACTCTCTTAGCACAACGTCACATGCGGAATGGACTTAAACAATCTGTATGCTAGCCCGACTCAAATGGTAGTCTGTAAAGGCTTATCAAACCCGTTGATGGCTGAGAATTTGCCAAAAATTCTATAAATACGAGTCATTAACGCATCAGCTTCATTAGTTGGTCTCATGACTTGAGAATCCAACAACTTTAGGATAAGATCCATACATGCAGATGAATCAGCTTTAATAGTTGTCCTGCAGCCTAACATTTGGGACCGTCATGCTCTAACGTCTTAAGAACTTAAAACCATGTAGATCCCAGTAAACGTACGAGTAAAAACTATATTAACGCCGGTCAACGCGTTACAGTAAAGATCGATGCTAGTCAATGCATCATTAATCTCGCCAAAATAAGGCAAAGAATGATTCCAGGGAGTTCAATTGCACTCAGACATGAATTTCTTACGAAGATGATCAGTTCAAAGTCAACTCAACGATAAGAGCTAAATTCAGAAACGTACACATCAACTTCAATCCAAGATTTTGACAACGGTCAGATGATAAACGCAATACCGGAAGAACTTTAGTTATTCGACAAAACACTGAATAGACTGAAGGCTGAAGAAGTCAAGAATTAAAGCAGTTCATAGGTCCATCTACGAGATTGAGGAAAGGGCCTATCTTATCCAAAGCATTACAGACTCCCCTATAAAAGAACGAGTCTGAAATTATTCGGAGGGGGTATCTCTGTAGGCGTCTAAAAATGCATATGGGTGTCCGCACACAGCTCGAGATGGAAAGAAGACGATGAACGTCGTTATCCGAGTCTAAGAGGATTATCTGTCGTCGACAAGCGCATGAAGCGAAAAGACGAACCAAGTGGCACGCGTGCATCAATCAACACGTGCGCGTCAATCAGTTCGCGAGCATCAATCAACACGCGCGCATCAATCAACATATGCATGTCAATCAGTTCACGCGTCAATCAGTTTGTGCGCGTCGGTCAACACGCGTGCATCAATCAACACGCGCGTATATCAACCAACGCACGTTCGACAGTCAATCCTGTGATGAAGCATGCAAGTCAACAAGACGATCAAACACGCAAAATGGTGGAAAATACAAGTCCCGGAATAGTCGAAAAACCAAAAGAAAATGTCAGGCTTCGGAACTCGCGCCTATGCGGGATGGCCAAAACCGACCCGTACCAGCGCGGGTCGGCCGAAACCGACCCCGCCACCACCGTGCGCGTTCCTTCTTTTGGCTGGACCCGGTGGCTGGGCGGAGTCGCCATGGCCCGACGCGTTGGCAGGTCGGCCAAGGCCGACCCGCGCCCCCGCGGGTCAGCGCGACCCGTCGCGCTGTTTTGACCTGAAAACCCGTTTTGGCAGTTTCGACGGGTTTTCACGAGATCTTTTCAGTTTCAGAGGTTCATAACTATCTAAATCCTATCTCTAAACATGGTTAATCAGTTATTAACTGAAGATAAGGAGAAATCCATCATTCTTATCCCAAAACCCGCATCCGGATCCCTATAAATACAAACCTAAGGCCTCCTTTCAGCGGGGGCGATTTATTATTAAGACGTGGAGGTGCTGCTGGATTGAGGAGTCAAGGAGCACGAATTTCAGCAAAGGCAAATCAGATCCCGGCGAACTTCGGTATAAAGAAGAAGCTATTCGAAGGATCCGAAGCCCGTTTCCCCTATTTCCTTGAGATCAGGCTTGGTCTTGATCTCGAGAAGAGCTACTGATTTCGCTTAGTCGATCTCAGCGCTTCAAATCAAATACTTACCCAGCGAAGATGGAGCTCTGCCGAATTTTCATCAATCGGATCTGATCGACGGTCGTCCACGGATAAACCCCGGCACAGACAAACATCCCACGCAAAACAGCGGGTGATAAACGTCCTCTGCATTTTGTTTGAACAAGAATTGTATCTTTTATTTTCATTATGTAAAGATCTTATAAAAAGACCGATCTTTTTGAACTTATTGTAACGATCGAAGTTGTAATGAGTTACACAATGAAGAAAACGATTTTCGACGCAAACAATAGATATTTTTTAAATTGTTTCAAAACTTGTTTGGAATAATTTCATCAAAATCAGTTTTGACGTTTTCGTATTTTTCAACCAGTTTACAAAATAAATGATTTTTTACAAATGAGAAATTAAATTTGAGAATTTCTTTTTCTAACATGTTCTATTACATATTTACAAACATTTCCCAAAGATTTATCATTTTTGGAGTTGATTTACTATGTCAAAATAATTTTACAAAATCAATTGTTTTAGCAGTTTTCAGAATCTAGAATATCTATATTAAAATAATTAAACTAAGAAGTGATATTTCAAAAATTATTTCTATAGAATATTTATCTACATGTTTAGAAACTTTTTCCAAAAGTTTATAATTTTTGGAGTAAATTTTAGAAAGTCAGATTAGTAAATATTCTAGAATATGCCAAAACTGCCAACGGTCGACTTTATCAGTCGACTGATGATGTCATCAGTTGACTGATCAGGAGTTTTCAGTCTATAACGGTTACCTTTTCTAGTTTTGTTTTTTGTGGTTTTTTTGGCTGCTTTGATAGGCTATAAAAGCCCTCTTCTCTCATTTGCTTCTCATGGATGTTTAAGTGAGTTTACACAAGTGTTGTTTCAAAGTTTAAGTATGTTTTTGGTTTACGAAAAAAGAAGTTTACAAGGAGAGAAGATCAATTTCGTGTTTGAGCATCAATATTCTAATCTCTCTCACTTGTTCTTAGAGAAGTTTTTCTAAACTCAATTATCTAGCTTGTTTACATTTTAATTTTTATATTTGTATTTGCTAAATTAATTTTGAGTTTGATTTCATTATATTCATTGATTACACACACATACCCTTGAGCTTAAGTATTTTTACATATTTTATATATTTGGGTTGTAGGGTTTTATCCTTGAGATTCTCCACGAGGGTGAGGAGCAGAGACGTAGGTCGAGGGTGATCGAACTCCATGATCATATTGTGTATTTGTGTTTGCTATTTGGTGTACTCTTTTATTTTGCTTGTATTGCTCATACCTCATAAACTTTGTTTATATCGCCTACTATCTCATAACTTAGCTCATATAACTTGTTGTATTCTATACTTGCTAGGAAAATCATTAAATTATTTTAATTTGGCATTAATATCAATTAGATTAGCATATATCTTATTCAACCCCCTCTAGGATAATTTCAGAATGGAATGAAGGATCTTCTATTTGGCAATTTTCCCTTGTTGGCCAAGTACTGAGATTAAATGTTAAATTCAATGCCATAAAAATTTTTGTTCAAAAAGTTTGGGCTAATTTAGCAACTCCTGAAGTTTGTCTTCTCAAAGCTGGTTTGCTTTTTTTTTAAAATTCAAGAATAAGGAAGATATGAATGAAATTCTTATAAATGGACCATGGTTCTTTGGCTCTAGACCTTTATTATTGAAGACATAGTCTATAGGGGAGGAATTTGATAAGGTAAATGAGTGTATATACCTTGTGTGGATTTAGTTACCAGCCCTAAGATTAAATCTATGGAATGCAAAAGTTATAAGTAAAACTGCTAGTGTCATTGGCCGCCGTATAGCCACTGATAAACTTACAACAAATAGACAAAGATTGGCATATGCTAGAGTCCTCATTAAGGTGATTATGCCTTCTCCTCTTTTTGATCAAATTTTAATACAAGGTCCTGATGGCAAAAAATTCAATCAGAAAGTGGTTTATGAATTGAAACCAAAATGTTGTGATTATTGTAAAAATTTGGGTCATGATACAAAATATTGTAGGAGGCATCCTATAATTCAAAGATGGATTCCTAAACAAAGCATAGCTACAAATGCAAATCAAGTTGTTCTTAACAGTAACCCTAAAAACTATATTGTTCATGACAGTAGCTCTGGAAATCTTAAAGTTCAATTGATGCATAATAATCTCAATTCTATCGATCAGAGTTTTGTGCATATTGCAAAGGATGTAGAAGTTGTGGTAAATATGAATACTAGGAAGAATTCTACTGAAAACTATTTTGTGCATGTTGTGCATGTTCTGCTGGCTGATTTTGAAGTTAATGTTAACTATAAGGAATCTGTTCATTCTGAAAACTCTTGGATGCAAGTGCAAAGAGGTAAAATTAAAAAGAGTTCTTTTCCTGTTAACTCCTTCTCTCCTTTGGCTACCATGGTATGTGAACTTGATCCCTCTACAATGGATAGAGGAGGGACTAACTGATGAATCTATATTTTGAAATGTTAGGAGATTGAACAAATCCCCTAAACAACACTTTGTAAAGCAGCATTTATTTCAAAATCATCTCTCTTTTCTTGCTCTCCTTGAAACAAAAATAAAGGATACTAACTTATCAGTTATAACAAAGAAGATAGCCATTAACTAGAAATGGATTTCTAATGTGTCAAACTCTGAAATGGCTAGAATTTTGGTCTTATGGGATTGTAATATTCTAAACATTCAAGTTGTACATATCTCTTCTCAACATATTACATGTTCTGTCATGTCAATAGATGGAAGAATTGACTATATCATTTCATCAATCTATGGTTCCAACCAATTGGAATCCAGGAAGGAATTATGATCTAATCTCTTTTAGATACATCAATCAATAGGGAATATACCATGGCTTCTCTGTGGGGATTTCAACACTACACTATGATCAGTAATGATGAAAAGCTTGGAGGTACAATGCTTTCTGATACTGATACCAAGGATTTCAATTCATTCCTTGAAGATTGTCATCTCTCTCATCTTAAAACTATGAGTTATTTTTTCACTTGGAATAATAAGCAAGACTCTGATACTAGGGTCTGGTACATGCTGGATAGAGCTCTAGTGAATGACTCATGGATTCAAATATACAGTTCAAGTCATGTTGAGTTTTTTGCTTCCAAACTTCTCTGATCATTCTCCAGCTTTGGTTTCAATTTATGAAGAGGCAATGCAAGGGAAAAAGCCATTTAAGTTTCTTAAAATGTGGACAAATCATACTAATTTTCTTCCTACAGTTTCATCTATATGGCAATCACATGTTGAAGGATATAAAATGTTTTCAGTCTATGCCAAGCTCAAACTACTAAGTGGTGCTCTAAAAGATCTTAACATGAAACATTTTTATAACATAAGTGAGCAAGTTCAAAGGGCTAAATATGCTTTGGAGGATATCCAAAGTAAGCTGCAAGAAGACCCTCTTAACCCTAACCTTGTCAATCAAGAAAAAGTTTGCTTATCTTCTTATAATAAACTCTTGGACTAAAAGTTGTCTTTCCATAAACAAAAAACAAGAATTCAGTGGAGTATTCAAGGGGATAGATATACCAGTTTTTTCACTCAGTTATCAAGCTAATAGACACCAGAACAGAGTATTGGTCCTTTATAATAGCATGGGTGACAGAATCTCTAACGGTGAGGAAATTGTTAATGAACTAATCTTTTACTACAAGAACCTCATGGGCACTGCTATAACAACATCTATTCCTAACAGCATTATTATCTAGAATAGTCCCTATTTGAATGAAAATCATGTTAGGAGTTTATCTGCACCAATTTCAAAGGAGGAAATTAAAAGAGCTGTTTTCTCTATGTCAGACAACAAGGCACCTGGTTTAGATGGCTATAGTGTTTCCTTCTACAAGTCTACTTGGTCAGTTATTGGTGATGAAGTCACACTAGCTATTGAAGAATTTTTCAAAACAAGGAAGTTATTGGGAGCAATTAACTCTACCTCCATAACTCTTATCCCCAAGGTACAACGCCCCAGAAGTCCTTCTGATTTTAGGCTAATATCCTGTTGCAATTGCCTTTACAAGTTTATCTCTAAAATTCTTGCTAATAGAATCCAATCAGTTATGGGGTATCTCATTAGTGAAGCTCAATGTGCTTTTGTAAAAGGTAGACAAATATCCAATAACATCCTGCTAGCGCACGAGCTTGTCAAAAAGTATGCCAGGAAGCATATTTCACCTAGGGGCATGATTAACAATTGACATTAGAAAGGCCTTTGATACTATCAGTTGGAATTTCTTAAAGGAGATGCTTAAAGGTATGGTTTTCCCTAGTGTGTTGATAAACAGGATTGTGGCTTGTATATCTTCCTTGAAGTATCCTATCTCTCTTAATGGCTCCCTGCGTGGTTACTTTAACGGTGAAAGGGGTCTAAGGCAAGGAGATCCTCTTTCCCCTTATTTGTTTATACTGGGAACAGAGTACCTTTCAAGAAGTCTTGATCTGTTGAGGCATGATAGAAATTTTAAATTCCATCCAAAATGTGGTAGGTTAAAGATTACTCATTTGATCTTTGTGGATGATCTATTGTTGTTTAGCAAAGGTGACCTTAAGTCAATTCAGAAGCTCTATCAATGTGTTACAAATTTCAGTGAAACTTCTGTTCTTGAAGCTAATCCTAGCAAGTGTTCAATTTTCTCTGTGAGAGTTGATGAGTCTATTAAGGTTGCCATCCATGACTACCTGGGATTCTCTGAGGGGATCATGCCTATCAAATACTTAGGTGTTCCTCTTATATACAAAAGGCTATCTTTTTTAGATTACAGTCCTCTCTTCAGTAAAATCTCCACCCAATTTCATAGCTGTTTGAAGCATAGGAGTTTATCATATGCTGGTAGATTACAGATAACTAAGAGTGTTATCGTTGGTATTCAAATTTATTGGACATCCAGTTATGTTTTACTAGTCAATGTACTTCAAAAAGTTGATGAGCTATGCATGAATTTTCTTTGGGGTAAAACTGACCAAGTCTTCAAGACACCTCTGGTATCATAGGATAGAGTATGTATGGGGAAAATGTATGGAGGCCTGGGGATTTTTTCTTCTACCACATGGAATACTGCAGCTGCTTTGAAAACACTCTGGGATATACATTCTAATAAAGAGCTACTATGGATTAAATGAATTCATGACACATATCTAAAACATAGAAATATATGTCAAGTGGATATGAAAGTTGGAGATTCTTGGATGTGGAAGCAGCTTTTAAAAATCTAAAATAAAGCACTGGTTTTTTGCGGTGGAGTGGAAAATTTAAAGCAATTAATCAGGTCCTGCTGCAGAAATTCTAAAATAAAACTCTCGAATTTGTATTTTGCCCTATCCCCTACTACAATCAAGGTGTCATGGTATGACTTAGTCTGGGAGAAATGGAACTATCCTAAGCATTCTTTTGTGTTATGGTTAGTTGTCCAAGACAGACTTCTTACTAAAGATAAATTGCATAGGAGAGGGATTATTCAATCCAACCATTGCATTCTATGTTCTGGTGCAGGTATTAAAAATCGAAGCCACTTATTCTTTGATTGCAACTTCTCCTAAAAGATGTTTGGAATTGTATTATGGATTGACTTCACTTCAAATGGAAAACTTGTGATTGGAATCAGTTATTGAATTGGTATAGTTCCAAATTGAGGGGAAAAAGTTTCAAACAAAGAGTTAAAAGAATGGCATTATCCTCTAC
This sequence comes from Asparagus officinalis, assembly GCF_001876935.1. Classification (NCBI taxonomy): domain Eukaryota; kingdom Viridiplantae; phylum Streptophyta; class Magnoliopsida; order Asparagales; family Asparagaceae; genus Asparagus; species Asparagus officinalis. The sequence continues at coordinate 71,900,947 of NC_033801.1, forward strand.
AATCTATAACATATGGATGGAGCGTAATAAGAGAATCTTCAAACAGAAATTCAGAGATGTAGAGCAACTGATTAAAAGCATTAAGGTGGATCTTATGACCATAATTCTTATTAGCACACTACCAGCGGGAAATAATTAGGAATGGATTCTCTCTTTGTAAAATTCAGGTGATCCTTGTATTTGCTCTGATGTAGGTTGATAGCTGGGTGGTAGTTTCCTATACTTTGTTTTTGTTTTTTCTAGTTAACTCAGTCACTGGTTATTTGATGTACCTAAACTTTCAATTGGTGAATGAATAAAGTTTTTTCATTGACCAAAAAAAAAGTTACCTTGCCTTTGTATATAATCGGGTTTATCTAATTACGGAATTGTGTATATTTTTATATGAGAAGTGAAAAACTAAACGTTTGCTTTCTTAGGGTATTATTTTCTTACGTTTAGTCAAGAATTAAAATTTATTGTAAAACAAAGCAAAAATAAATGATTCTAATATATTGTCGTAACTCATTCTTGAAGCAAGGTGAAGGTGCTAGTAGAGATAAGCGGGTAGTATTAATCACCCTTAAACATTGCCCTTAGGGATAAAAAACCCTAGCTAGGAATATAATGGCCTTCAAACTTCATTGAATGAAAATATGAGACAAAGTTATAAATACCAGACAACATTCCTCTGTACAATGCATCAAAATGTAGAGCTACTATACTATTTCTACATCAGTCTACAGCGCTATCTAATTAAACCTGGTGCTCCTCAAATTAGTTCCCAAGACGGGTAAAAATCATTCGACTCCTTTTTCAAAAAAATAGCAAATAAAAATCATCTGACCCCTTCTGCTAGGGTCAAAGATCTTAGATTCTATAATACAAAGTAGCTGTAAAACTTTCGCAAACCAAGAGAGCAGCATTAAATGAGTCTAGATATTAATGCTACTGCCTCTCTACTACAATCCATTTCATTTCAATTCAATTCAATCCTCTGAAAGCAGGCTGAGACTAGTATTGATCAAAGAAAGAATGTTGTCAATTTGGATACCTGATTAGATTGAGGGAGGTCTTGTAATAAATTCTCATGGGTGTATTTCTCATGGGTGTATACTCACTTTCAATTTGATGTGACAACACCATCCACCCACATACTCACCTTTTGTTTAAATCCCCCATTTGATGCTATAACTTAATTACCCTTCACCTGCCATTCCTCTGGTTTCCCAATTTACTCATCTTGCTCTTTACTAAGGGCCTGTTTGGATTTGTAAGGGGTGAAGGGAAGTTAAGGGAAACTGAGTGAAGGGAAGGAAAGGGAAGAGAATGGAGTTCTCTTCCCCTTGGTTATACCCCAATTTGGGGGGTAATAATTTTTATACTATTAGGGGGTGAACCAAGTGGAACTAGGGTGAATTAACTTCACCTCCTAAATGTTCCCAAACAAGGTGAATGGAGGTGAATGGTTCCCCTAACTTCCCTTAAAACTCAAAAGGGGGGAAAATGGTCAATTTATTTTGATCCTCAAATTCTACGTATTTTAACTTTAGTTTCCATGTCACTGTAACAGCTAACTTACCCTTCAATTTGGTTATTGCATATACCCTAATCATTCTCATAATTAATTTGATTACATTTTTTATTTGTATCCCTCAAAATTTTATATGTTAAAATTTAAGGTTTTTTTTAATATTATTCTCTAAAATATTTAATATTTTGAATTAGTCCATTGAATCACTAACTAAATCAAATTGCCATTAGACTTCCTGATTCTTTTAAGTCATTCTTGAATTAGTCGCTAAAATCATTAAATCATTTAAATCAATTTCTTTTATGGGTAAGCTAAACTTAGGGACAGATAGACTATTTACTCTTCATTTCATAATTGCTACTTCTACTTTTGATTACCGGACCAATTATAGAATAATTTAAGAACTGAATATGTACTCTTGATTCTACCGGAAACATGTGCCTTAATTAAAAGATTACCGCACTTGTAAAATTTTAAAAAAAAAAAATTTAAAACTATTCATCTTTGTACGTAAAAGGTCAAAGACCGAAAGGTAAATTTCGACGATCCGTAACATGTTTGTACTTGATAGTGGACTTTGATTTAGCATTTTGTCGTTGATCTCATAATCCCAACGTCTACGTGAACATGTACATCGATTAAAAGCATACAGCATTTGTAACAGGAGCTAAACTTTATTTAGCTAGCTAGCCCAATATTAATTTGACGTTGGAAATGCATCCATCCAGTCCAAACCCCGACCCCAACCAACTACGGTAGCCTCCCACTAGGCCCTCCCCAGCCATTATTGATCCATGGCCCAAAAGTTTCCGGCTCAGTGGCAAATCCGTCATTTCAATGTTAATCAAGGTCAACGTCAAAACACCGTACTTACCCTCCACTATATATACATGATCGCACTCAACCTCTCCCTTTCAGCTCACACCAACCTCTTCCGGTCCCCTTTCCTCCACCGGAGAAATCCCGGAGACCCCGTAACTCAACTGCCGAGATTCCATCATGGCCTTTGCCCCACCGCCACGTGTCATTTTCCGAGCTCTAGTCTTCGCTCTCCTCGCCTCTCTCCTCTCCTGCTCTACCGGTAAGTTCTACTCCCTGCAATAATTTAAACCGCATGTTACAATAGTGAGGAGACCGCTTCGTTAAAATTTAAACCGCATGTTACGAAGTTGCGGACCGTAGACAAATAGAAACAGCCTGCTATTGAAGTAGCGGCCTGCCTCAGCGTCGAAAACTCTCCCCCAATGGCACTCTAGTAATTTCCTCGTTAACATAGTGGCAATTGCTTAACATGCATGCATAATTTCCCTCCCAACGTAGATCCTCGCCCCAACGGCGGCGCTCGCAAGCTCCTACAAGAAGCAACCGGCGTCTGCCACACCGGCGCTCGTAACAGCGCAGCAGAATGACGACTCCTGCCGAAGGACGACATCGTCGTCTACCAAAGGGAGACGTGGCGGCCTGTACCCACGGGATCCCGACCGTACAACCCGTACAAGTGCTCAAGCGTCTGCTTGTCGGCGGGTGCACCGTTCTCAGATCCATCGCACCGTGACCGGTGCGGGTGTTAGCTCGGCCCGGCCATCAACGCCCGGGTGGTGTTCGTCGGATCGCGTTCGAGACTGCTGGTCACGACGGCGGCGCTGGGCCCGGCAAGAGCTTTTCGTTCCGCAATGTAGCGCCTGCGAACTACCGGAGTACAGGTATCCGATTTACGTGGCCTCGGCATCTTGCTCCAATGAATGACGGAGTTATGAATGAGTAACTACCAACTAAATAACTCCCGCTGTGTTTTGGTCACATGTAGACCGCGGTGGTGCGAGTAAGTGGTAAATATTAAGGTAAAAAGGTGTGTGAGTGTGATCTTTTTGTAAGATTTGTGGTGGTAATAATTATTATGGGAGTGTACGTGTATATCGATCTGGGTGTGTATATCTCGTGTTGCATTTAAATCTCTCTCGCTTTTCCTTCTTTGGGTTTCTATATGATGCTTGGTATCAGCCACTCACACACACATGCAGGGGGCAGACCGATAACAATTTGGAAATTGCATGCTGATTTTTTCTCAACTCTCATACATATATGGGCCGGGGCGGACCTATAACAAATTGAGAATTGTATGTGTATTACTAGTGAAATGAGATTCTCGATTTTGTTTAACTATAGGCAAAATATGATGCATTAAGCTAATAAAGCATACTAAATTGTGTTTCTATTTAGTGTTACAATTTTATATTATTATATTTTATTTTTAGACAAATAGATATTTGTTGTCCAACCCTGCAAGAAATGTTTTCTAGATCTGCCAACATATATAGTTTTAATTCAAGTATGTGAATTTTCCATTAGTTCATTAACACTTAATGTCGTTATTCTTGGATCCACTTTGAGGCACTAACATGTAATTTTACTAACATTCTTTGCTCATAAATCAAAAAGTTTTGCCCAGCTAGAATTTTTTTTTTTGCTAATTGTTAAATTATGTTGTTACATCCAAAAAATCGTGAATTTAATAAATTCCTAAGGATCGGTCACGTGTCAAGGGGGTTGGATCGGATACAATCCCGTCGGAGAACGCAAGTAACGGGTCAGATGGATGACCGACCGCCTCGTCAAAGACGCCCGCATTTAATACGTAACCAGGCATGATGATAGCTTCTCAGACATCGTCCATACTTAGCCACATGTTTGCTATATCCACTCCCAAACAGTAACTTTGGGAGTTGGATTGCCGAAAATGCCCTTTTGGACTTGGCCTGATTTGGTTTGGGAGAATGATAATTTAGTCCTCACACACCCCAAAGTTACTGTTTGGGAGTGTGAATAGTTGGACCTGCTTAGCCACCATGTTACCATCACATTAAATACAGGTCAGGTGTGATAATGACACCCGTCATTCTATCACTATCACATTTAATGTGGCATGGGTGACTCTCAGCCAAATGGCCAATCAATCATTGACAAAGTGAGGGTATCAGTGAGACACTACCCCTGCCAGTTGAGCTAAGTTGTCGATTTGTCCCCAACACCCCCATTAAGTCATAAGAGATTTCCATCATTCTCAGGTCTGGACGCTAAGAACTTCGAACCATATCTGATATTCTTCTATCGAATTGATCAAACATTGACTTGAACATCAGAGGGCCTCATGAAGGAAATCTTCTCTAGGCCTTTATTGTTTGTTATTTGTGCAGAATTTGTTATCTTCTAATTTGATTAGTTAACAAAGAAAAGTAAGGGCCCCTTAATTCTTAATCCCAAATTAACCTCCCACTCAATTTTGAGATTAGCTCTTTCACATAAAAAGTTTGGCGCCCACTGTATGACCACATTTTCTTCTCTTTAAAAAATTGGATAATCCTGATCACTTTCAGATCCTTAACCAATGCACTCCCGAAGAGTCATTCAGTAATGTTTATATCACTCAAGCCCAACTACATGACTCTGCCTAGAGATTAGCATAGTCTTTCCAATATCAGTTTGTCTCCTTCACAAACGAACTCAATGGTCACCTCCCCTTTCTCCAAAACTCTCCACCATATACTACCTTGACATCGGGAGAGAGGTCCCAAAGGAAAGAAGATGAACATTGGGTCAGGGAAACCACTCTGTTTCATCATAAATACCTTATAGATCCCTCAACAAAGGGACATAGCGTATGAAAGCTCAAGCCATGACTTAGCAACCATAGCCAATCGTACCTAAGGTTTGATTGAACCTTCAATGTGGTCCCTGATGTTATTGGAGGGAATACTCCCCTCTCTGATGACATTATGGATGCCCCCTACTCCAAATTCAAGATGTCGTATATTGAGAAGTATAAAGAGCAAAGGTGACCCAACCGAACATGCACAAAACTTATTTGATCTAATGTGCATGCAGCATGTGACAGATCCGTTCATATGTCAAACTTTCCCTGTCACTCTAAGTGATAGCACTAAGATGTGGTGGAACACCCTAGGAAAAAATCCATCCATAACTATGAGCAACTTTCACAAAAGTTTATCTACTATTTCCTAGTAGAACAAGAAAGAAGGCACTTGCTAGCCTCCTATTGCAAATCAAGCAAAAACTAGGTGAATCCCTCAGGGATTACTTGAAGAGGTTCCAAGCCAAATGGTTTGATGTAGATGTGATGTGTTGTGAAAATAATGTCAAGTTGCTAGTGCACAACCAAGTTATATTATAGTACAACTTCGAATCCATGAGGAAGGTGTGTGCAGGAAAATCCTAAAAATGGTCCTAGAATTTGTAACGCCCCTGCCCCGGAATCCCGGAGTCCGTACGCTATTAGATCTGATGGACTAGCCTCACAAACCACCACATGTCTTTTCAGCACGTTTTATCCTCACTCACGCGCTCCCTAGAAAACTTTCCAGAGAGTCACCCATCCTAGAATTTCTCCAGACCAAGCACGCTTAACTTTGGAGTTTCTAAGAATTGGGTTCCCGAAAAAAAGATGTATCTTGATGATATGAGTATTCCAATCAAATCTATCAATACTAATCACATCACCCTCTCAAGGGTTGGGGTATTACATACTCCCCCACTTAAACTCACAACGTCCTCGTTGTACCAAATCATATCATCCAAGACCGTACCATCCGTATGAGACTCTAGAGGTGGCTCCTACGGCCTCAAGAGGTGGCTCCCGCCCTCTCGACGTAGCACTTTGCGCCACATAGCACTTAGCTCTCACAATTCCGGTTGGTTTGGCTCTGATACCATTTGTAACGCCCCTGCCCCGGAATCCCGGAGTCGGTACGCTATTAGATCTGATGGACTGGCCTCACAAACCACCACATGTCTTTTCAGCACGTTTTATCCTCACTCACGCAAGGGTTGGGGTATTACATACTCCCCCACTTAAACTCACAAAGTCCTCGTTGTGCCAAATCATATCATCCAAGACCGTACCATCCGTGTGAGACTCTAGAGGTGGCTCCCGCCCTCTCGACGTAGCACTTTGCGCCGCATAGCACTTAGCTCTCATAATTTCGGTTGGTTTGGCTCTGATACCATTTGTAACGCCCCTGCCCCGGAATCCCGGAGTCGGTACGCTATTAGATCTGATGGACTAGCCTCACAAACCACCACATGTCTTTTCAGCACGTTTTATCCTCACTCACGCGCTCCCTGGAAAACTTCCCAGAGGGTCACCCATCCTAGAATTTCTCCAGGCCAAGCACGCTTAACTTTGGAGTTTCTAAGAATTGAGTTCCCGAAAAGAAGATGCATCTTGATGATATGAGTATTCCAATCAAATCTATCAATACTAATCACATCACCCTCTCAATGGTTGGGGTATTACAGAATTATGTGTAAACAAAGAGGATATGGAAGTGTAGAGATAATGGAGAGGGTGTGATTATTTACAATTAAAAGAAAACTAGAACAAGATGGGAGAAAGAGAGTGAACAAATAAAGAAAATAAAGAATAAATAAGGAGGAGAAATAAAACAATAGGAAATAACAAAATCAAGAAGAGAAAAACTCAAGAAGAAGAAAATTAAAATAAGTAAAAGATGGAGAAAATCAAGCAGAGAAGATTGGAATCTAAAATTGAATCCACTAGTTAGTTTCATTTATAATTTATGAACTACTCTCCTTTTTATCATATATTGCTTTAAATTTACTAAGCATAGATTATAAAACTACTTAAGAAAGACAACCTATCAAGTTATCATCTAAGAAAAATTCTCATTCATAAAAGAAATACCCCTACCCTGGATTTTTAGGTCTCCTGAAAATTTGGGGTGGGGGTATTTTTAGAATAAGCGACTAGATAGAAATTCTAGAATTCATGGGTATAATCTATCAAACTACTCAAGATAAGTATAGATTATCAAATTATTCTCTTACCAATTAGTTATCTAGTTGATTATCCTAAGTATGATCACTGTGACCATCAAGAGAGCAATCCACAAATCATTAAAAATATTAAACTAGTTTCATACAATTCTAGAAGTCCTACAAGATTTAGTTGCATACTTTGCAAAAAAATTAAAAAATAAAATCTAGACTAGAGAGCATAAAAAGGGAATCTAAAATAAAAACTAACTAAAAAATTAAGAACAACAATAATGAAATAAAGATCAAAACTATGAGCATAAAGGAAATCTAACTAATAAAAATAAAAGAACATAAAAGCAAATCTATACTACAAAGAAAAAATGTAAGAAAATAAATTCTACAAAGTATAAAAATAAATAATAAAAATAAAAAAAGAAAATAAAATCTTAAAATATGAATTTCGAAAACAAAAAATAAGATAGAAAAATAAAAACTTACTTTGCAAGGGGTTAACCCCTTGAAAGAAAATCTTCACCTTTATTAACAAAGAAATAGAAACAAAATTAAAAAAAAAGAGGACATTTTTATTTATTTATTACAAACTTAAAAGTTTACAAATTAAAATACTTAATTAAAGGTCCTCCACTCTAGAAAGGTGTTTACAAACTTTTTTCACACTCTCAAACCCTCACTCTACTCCTCTATTTATGATAGTAATAATATCTCACAATCCTTAAATTTCTCTTGACCCCCCAAGTAACCTTAGCAACTATATGATTTGGCTTAGGCTCTAAATAACCATCACAACTATAGGATCTCTCATAATAATCTACATCACTGATTCAATAGTTGGGAGATATGCTTCATGAGATTCATTTCTCTTGCATTTAATTTGTTTAATGCTCTTGTGCTTCTCTTGGATGCTCTTAGGCTTCATAGGATTTAGCTCGGTATTCAAATAATTGAGAGAATATATATATATATATATAGAGTGATCATTAAACGATCTTTGCGTGTGTTTCTAGAAAGTCTTCATTTATTTTCATTTGTGTAAGAAAAGTCTTATAAAAAGGCTCCTTCTTTTGAATCTTGTAAATCAATAAATAATTGTAATGGATTCCATAATGAAAAAGATTTTCGACGCAAATAAGAATTTTTAAAATTCTTTTGGTAGTCAGCTAGCTTGTAGCAGTGTTTTCCACCCGTAGACTGATGGTCAAACAAAGAGATTCAACAGAATTTTGGAGGACACTTCAGGCATGTGTGTTAGATTTCCAAGGAAGTTAGGAAGATCATATACCATTGATTAAGTTTGCCTACAATAATAGTCATCAATCCACTATAGGTATGGCTCCTTATGAGGCATTATATTGAAGGCCTTGTAGATCTCCGCTTTGTTAGGCAGAGCCAGAGGGTAGCTTACTGCTTGGGCCAGACCTTGTTAGAAAGACTTCAGAATAGATAGTGTTAATTCGGAAGCATATTCTTGCAGTCCAGAGTCATCAAAAGAGTTATGCCGATCAAAGGCAATGACCCTTATAATTTATGTTGGAGAGTATATCTTATTGAAGGTATCACCTATGAAAGATGTTAAATAATTTGGCAGGCGAAGAAATCTTGCCCCAAGATATATCGGTCCATTGAGGATTATTGATCATGTTGGAGCTGTTTCATACAGTTTAGACCTTCCAGTGTTGATGTCGGGTGTGCATGATGTCTTTCATGTTTCAATACCCAAGAAGCACTTACGAGATGAAGAATAGCAGAGAGTATTTGATGGGTCAGATTTAGAGCTTTAGGGGAATTTGACTACAATTGAGACACCAGTTTGTATTCTTACTAGGGAGAACAAGAAACTCCGAAATAAGGTAATTCTATTAGTCAAAGTCTAGTGGAACACGAAAGAAGCTGAGGAAGTTTCCTGGGAGTGTGAAGAAGATATACGTCACAACTATCCACACCTTTTTGAGCAGGTATATTTTTAGATATAACATTCATGGTCATTATTCTACCTATATAGTTGTATTTACACTTCGTGCTAGAATATGGGTATTAACACTTAGCACCTAATCATTCAGAACATATGGTATATACATGGGGGTTTCTTGTTTAGATTTTTTGCCTAACGTACCAGTTTTGTTCAATTAGAGGTTAAGAGGGAGTATTAAAATTCTAGATGTTAAGTGTAAACATTTCATGTGTGACTTATACCTTATGATTTATAATAAATTACTGAATTTTATGGACGAAATTCTATTTAAGGAGGGGTGAATAAAAAACCTCGTAAATTTGAAAATAATATGGAAAATAGTAATAAATGAGTTTTATTATGGTTGATTTCATTCTGGAATGAATGGATCTATTTGTAATAGATTTGAGATCGATTATGTGTGTGTGTATATATATATATTGTAGGCATCAAAAATTACCTATAGGTTCCCGCACGTAGTTTGAAATAGAAAGAAGACGATGAACGCTATTATCTGAGTCAGAGAGGATTATCCAAGTCAAAGAGAATCATCCGATGCTGTAAAAAAAAGTAAAGGAACGCACATGAAACGACGAAGCAAATACAATTAGGAGGGCTCTAGAGTGACCCACACTAAGAAGTGAAATTTTAACCATGATGAGATTTGAATCTGAAACATATTAGACAAAAGTTGTAGTTCTCTTCGTCAACTTTCTAATGCATCTTAAACCACTTCATTTTATGATCGGATGAGAGAATTAAAGCCAAAATACCAAAGACAATACAAACTATCTCGGAGAATCCGAGTCACCTCAAAGTGACTCGAAAATTCCGAGTCACCTCGAAGTGACTCACGCCCAGGTCAACGCCTGACGTGTTTTCTGATAAGAATGGCTTCTAGAACTCCTTAGGGTCATCCATAAATATGTGGGGTTATCCTTAAACGTGTAGAAGCTGTTACACAGCTGAAAACGCACCTAAACGGATAATAACGGTTGTTCTTCGATCCTATCCATAAACACGACATTTAAAACCTACAAATACACCTCTAACACCCTCATAAAGGTAGATCTAAAGGGAATCAAGAATTTTGGAGGAGCTAGGACAATGTTCTGATGAATTTGAGAGAGGCTAGCAAGATCTTGGTGAATTCCTATGCATAAAGAGTGGATTCGAGAGATCTGAAGCCCGTTTCATCATTCTTTGAGATCAGACTTTGTTTTGATCTTCAGAAGAGTAGTAATCTCACTTTGTTAAGATTATTTACTTCTGTAATTATTTTCTTTATGAAGAAAGAGCATTGATCTTTTATTCCAATCAACCGGATCTAATCTGCGGTGATCCACAGATAAACCCCGGCACAGGTAAAGATCTCACGCAAAAAGCAGGTGATAAACATCCTCTGTGTGTGTTTCTAGAGAGTTGTATTTTTTATTTTTTATCCATATAAGAAAAGTATTATAAAAAGACTAATTCTTTTGAACTTGTTGTAAACGATCGAAGTTGTAATGAGTTCCATGAATAAACCAACTTTGACGCAAACACGCTGGCAACCATGGTGAGAGCCAACAGTCTTGCTGCCGAGATTGTCGTATCACAACTGAAGATGAAGATCTTGGTTGATTCAACGGTCGAGTACGAGTTCGATGAAGCCAAGTTCGAGGAAAATTTCTCCTCGTCTTCATCAAATTCCTCCTCTCCTTGAAAATGTAAAAAGATATTGTCTTTGAAGGAGGTGTACTCACTGATGAAGGCTACAAGTTATTCTTCTCCAATCAAGGAGTTATCCAATCAAAGTACGCCAACTCTAATGAAGAGAGCTTGTCAGAGGCGACGCCAATGCGAAACTCGACAAATCGCCAAGGTATTGGAACAAGTTGACAGCGTTCGATATTATGCAAACTTGGAGTTCAGGAGGCGTCAAGCAACTGAATTACTTCAATAGTGTGTGGCTGACAAATCCTCCAAGCAATCGACAAAAGAATGGATCATTGTCAAAAGGAATCGTTCAATCCAGAAGGAGCATATCCAAAGGCACCGTGCACGTGTCGCACATGCTCGCACCCTTTTGCAAAAGGCACAAGGCATGAAGAAGGAAGAGGTGGCCAAACAACCACTTAGACCATGCCAAGTCTAGAGGCCAAAGTCCAAAACGGCATAAAAAACAACTCTGACAGCGACTGGAAATATCAGAAGTCCTGAGCCACTTCAGGGTGACTCGCGCCAAGCCCGAGTCATCTCAATGTCTCCCACACCTAATTCACCTCCCATAGACATTTCTCCACTTCTGTCAAGCCTCATTCCTATTCCGGTTGATCCCATACCTCCGGAGAAGTTTCACGACAGCGTTGACCTGTCGAAATTCAAAGTTACAATGACGGACCGTCTTGGTCCTTCGCACAAAGATCGAGGCAAAGCTCGAGTGAACAAAACTCGAGTAGTTCCTCAGGCTGGGGGTTAGACAAACACCCTCATCAAGCTAAAGGCCGCTCAAAGGTGTCCCGCCATCTCCAAACAAACCGAGGCACCTCATTGTACAAGTTCATGCACCGTGCACAGGAGGACTCCTGGCATCGATCACCTGGAGGTTCGTATTGAAACCCAGGAGCCCGTTAAGGTTCCACGCTCGCAAGGGGATGGTCCTAAACATGTGACTCGTGATACGACCTTGGATCATTCAAAGGCGATAACAAATCATCCTGAGAATATCAACAAGGTTCTTCATCCCTAAAAGAAGACGTGTCCATCAAAAGACAAAGTTATACTTGGGGCATCACACTAATAAGCGATGGATTACTCTAATGAGCTGCACCATTAGGCTAGTATGAACAAATCCGAAAAGGAGGGTGTTTGATAAACTAGCTCTCACTGTCCATGCGGGAGATCTATCAGGGCAGTATTATTAAAATGTAGCTGGCCTAGAACCATTTCACAAAGGGTCTCAGTATTCGAGAAACTTGCCACCGAAGCGTCGAAGCCCAAGCCAAGAAGTTTCCATGAGAGAAAATCCACCGTCTAGGATGATGAATTCCCTGAAGTCACCATCAACATGGTTTACAAAGAAAAGTCTATGATTGCTTCAAACGGCTCTAATCCCGACTTTTCTCCTGGAAGAAATGTTAATTCAGGGATAGCCTAACGAATGTCTCAGCTCCAGCTAGAAGCCATCGGACATAGGAATTACCTGAGGATGCACGAAGGACTATCTTCGAACAATAAATTATTAGATACTTTCTCCGCAATCGCCTCCAATGATATAATATCCAGCATGGGGGAAGTAAGGGAGTCGTTCACAATCACCCCCAACCTAGTAGCTTAAATACTTCAAGCGGCTTTAGCTCGACAGCGAGAGAAACTCAGAGCTGAAATAAAAATAGAGATAGAGTTGACCATGCAACAGATAAGAGAGTTACATGCTCAACAACTTCAACCACCACCTGAGTCTAGTCAGCGGGATGAAGCCAATCGCGGTACTTAGAACGTCACAATTGACAGTAATCTAGAAGTGCAAGAAGTCATCATGGCTGACGTACCCTTCAAAAATACTAGGGGTGGCCTAAGGGCATCTCTCAGTAACACTAGGGGTGGTTTAATTGCACCCCTTAATATCGTTGGGGGTGGTTCAATTGATCATTCTCGACATCCTCCAAAGAAAGATGCGGGCGAGGACAACAAGATGATGCAGGAGCTAGAAATTAAGGTTAACGCCTTGCTATCGGCTCAAAAAGTAAAGAGGACCGACATTCCGTGTCCATATCCAAGAGAGTGGGATTCAATCCCGTACTAGATGAAGTTTAATCTAATTAAATTCACGCCATTTGATGGGAAAGGTTCACCCACTCAGCATCTAATTTATTTTAAGTCCCACCTGGGAGTGCTCTTCGGGAATGAATCCCTCATGATTCGGTCATTCATGGGGACCCTTCACGGAGCGGCCTTCGATTGATATCAACGTCTCAAGCCGGGGAGTATCAACTGCTGGGATGACATGGAAAGCTCGTTCCTCAATAATTTTTTCGATGATGATACCGAAGTGTCGATCGGAACTCTTCTGGACGAGAAGCAGAAGGACGGTGAGTCAGTTGATAGTTTTTTCAAACGCTTCCGTAACAAGGCAATGAATTGTAGGGATCCTGTCACAGAGGAGTTTATCTTGCAGACATGTCATAATAATTTTTCTATCGATGTCCTGGAAGCCTTGGGGGTCATACCATCCAAAACTTAGAAAAAGTTAAAACTATACGGTGAACGGGCCAAATACTTTCTCAAAAGGAAGAAAGTCGAAAGAGGCCAACCGATGGCTAAAGCACCTGCAACTGCTGTCGACATTCATCAACAGCAACCTTGGAGGCAACAAAAGACTCTTAATTCAAAAATTTAGGAAGAGTATTCTTTCGAAGATGATGAAGTTCTAGCCATCTTCAAGTACCTTCTCGCTAACAATAAAATCAAGCTACCACCGATTACAAATTAGGAGGAAGCAAACAAGATTTTCGATCCGAAGTACTGTGCATATCACAGGATGGTTCATCACCCCCACCAAGGCTTGTATTACTCTAAAAATAGCATTCAAGCCTTGGTTGATGCCGGTATCATGATGGCAAAATAAGCTAAATGAGAACGAAATTCTCTAACATGTATATGTGGTTAAACTGCTCCCATAATCCAACGGGTATACGAGTATAAACTATTTTCCCAATCACCAATAGGTATATGAGGATAATCTGCTTCCTTTATTTCTAACGTGAAGTTCCTGGAGAGTATTACACATAATATTCTTAAGTATAACCCGAGTTCGAAGGATTGTTCAAGTCTACGTCCAACATGCATTGTCGGGTAGCCTATTCCCGTAACAATGGCAAAGTATATGTATTTAATATCATAGCACTAAGTCTAAGAGAATTAATTCTTTTAGCACAATGTTACATATGGAACAGACTTAGACAATCAGCATGCTAGCCTGACTCAAATGGTAGTCAGTAGAGGCTTATCAAATCCGTTGATGGCTGAGGGTTTTCCAAAAATCCTATAAGTACGATAGTCACTGACACACCAGCTTCATCAGTTGGTCTCGTGACTTAAACACCCGGGACAACATCAATTCTAGCTGAAGCCTCCATGAGGAACCTTTAAAGCATTCGCAATGGTAGCCATATCAGCTCTAATAGCTGGTCCTACAACCAAAACTCCCCTATGGTTAAGAAAATAACTAGCGAGATATAAGAATAAGATCCATACCTACAGATGAACCAGTATCAGCAGTTGGTCCTACAACCTCAACACTTGGGCTTGCCACGCGTTACAATGCCGGTCAAGCTTAAACTATATAGACTATAGTCAACGTATGAGTATAAACCGTATTAACGCCAGACAATATGCTACAATGAAGGTGAATGCTGATCAACGCAGCGATAGATTCGCCGAAATAAGGCTCAGAAAATTTTTAGGTCAAAGGATAATCCCTGGGAGTTCAATCATGATTCAGATACGAATTCCCAATGAAGATGATCGATTCAACGTCTATCCAATAACACGAGCTAATTCAGAAACTAACACTCCAGTTCTAATTCAAGATTTCGACAACGGTCAGGCGATAAATATAGCACTGAAAGAATTTCAGCTACTCGACAAAATACTAAATAGACTGGAAGATGAATAAGTCTTAGAATTAAAGGTTGTGCCTATCATATCTAAAGTATTCTAGGCTTCTCTATAAAAGAATGAGCTTGAAACACTTTAGATGTGGTAACTGTAGGCGTTAAAAATTACCTATTGGTTCCTACACGTAGTTCGAAATAGAGAGAAGATGATAAACATTATTATCTAAGTCAGAGGATTATCCAAGTCAAAGAGGATCATCTGATATTATAAAAAGAAGCAAAGGAACACACATGAAATATCAAAACATGTGAAACGACAAAGCAAATACAATTAGGAGGGCTCTAGAGTGACCCGCACGAAGAAGTGAAAGTTTGACCAAGATGAGATTTGAATCCGAAAAATCTTAAAAGATAAAAATTGTAGCTCTCTTCATCAACTTTCCAATGCAACTTGAACTACTTCATTCTGAGGTCGAACAAGATAATTAAATCCAAAATACCGAAGACAATACAAATTGTCTTAAAAAATCCGAGTCACCTCAAAGTGACTCGGAGAATTCGAGTCACCTCAAAGTGTCTCACACCCAGGTCAGTTCCCGATGTGTTTTCTAATAAGATTAGCTTCTAGAACTCCTTAGGGTCATCCATAAACATGTGGGGTTATCATTAAACGTATGGAAGCTGTTACACAATCGAAAACCTAACTAAATAGATAATAACAGTTGTTCTTCGATCCTATCCATAAATACGACATTTAAAATCTATAAATATACCCCTAGCACCCTCATAAAGGCAGATCTGAAGGGAGTCATGAATTTTAGAGGAGCTAGGGTGAGGTTTTGATGAATTTGAGAGAGGCTAGCGAGATCTTAGCGAATTCTTGTGCATAATGAGTGGATTTCGAGAGATTTGAAGCCCTTTTCATCATTCCTTGAGACCAAACTTTGTTTTGATCTCAAGAAGAGTAGTAATCTCACTTTTTTGAGATTATTTACTTCTATGATTGTTTCCTTTGTGAAGCAAGAGCATTGATCTTTTATTCCAATCAACCGGATCTGATCTGCGGTGGCCTATGGATAAACCCCGGCCAATGTAAAGATCTCACGCAAGTAGTAGGTGATAAACGTCCTCTGCGTGTATTTCTAGAGAGTGGTATTTTAATTTTTTATTCGTGTAAGAAAAGTCTTATAAAAAACTAATTCTTTTGAACTTGTTGTAGACGATTAATCTAGTATTTGCCAACTTGGATAGCTCCATCCCGTCAAGATATGTGATTTTCATATATAATATGTTATATTTTACTTTTTGGATTCGAAGATATCATCTTTTCTTTACGGTTGACCATCCTAAGCACATATTTGACTTTGTTTCTTTCTAGATTTGATTTGATTCTCAATTACAGACCAAGTTATTAATAATTACTGACTAAGAAAGTGATGAATGCTAAGATTTTGATTCTAAACATAGTCGTAGGCTTTAGATTTATGCGTTCTCGGCTTCATTAGAGATCTTTTGGGCCCAAAATAATCTTCACGTGAACTCGTATTCAATAATTTTTTATTACCTATAAATTAAGATAAAAGAATATTATTAGCAGATATACTTATTTATATAAAATAAATAATAAGGGTATAAAAGTATAATAAATTATAATGATCAAAATGAGCCCGACAACATAATGGCAATAGCCAAAATAATCGTGGGTCTGGAGATGAGAAGCTATTAGATTCACTCGTAATGAATCTTACGATTGATTTCGACCAACTGATGGCTAGGGCTCGATCACCATGGATGTGGAAGACAACAGCATCCACAAATAAGTGGCTCGAGTGGCATTCCCCCAAAATCAAAAAAGCTAACACTGACTAACGTGAGTCAAACTCCCGATCTGAGTGGCCTAACAAGAAGAAAGGTTGAAGAGAGAGAAGGAGATATGAGCAGAAGGACATGATGAGGGGACCCACCTTTGCCCCCATAAATGGTCCCCTCTTACAAATCTTACACCAAATCCAGTGGTAAGGTCATCTAATTAAAACTCCCCACCTGCATGGCCTCGAACCCCCATAGAAGGGATTCTAAACAATTCTTTCTTTATCACAGAGACCATGGCCATGACACAAATGATTGCCAAGTACTCCATAGAGACATTTAAGACCTTATCAAAAGAGGGCTGATCACAAAATTCACTAACGGTCGCAAAGGGCCAAACCCGGACAAGCTAGAAAGAAGAAGGTCAAAATAACCCTTCGAAACAACAGAGAGGCCAACCAAAGCATGGTGGTGATAGAGGCACAATCAACACCATCAGTGGTGGCTCAGCCATTGAAGGGATATCGAACAATGCAAAGAAAAGTAAGCTCGACGAGCCCTCAAAGTAAATTTGTGCAAAAAAAATCTTAAGGTGGACCAATCCATAATTTTCACACATGCCAACTTGAAAGGTGTGATGATGCTCCATGATGATTCTATCATTATTTCCACCTAAATTAATGGGTTCTAAGTGTAGATGGTCAAAATATACAAGCTCTCTCTTATACCAATACTCACTACAAATAACACAAATCGGATACTTGAGCCTAACATGAGCTCAAGAAGTGAATGCCTATGAGCTAAACGCTTAATTAAATTAGAATGGCTCAAATACAAGTCATGGCGAAGCTCACCCAAGTCGTAGCGAAGCTCGCCCAAGTCACAATGAAGCTTGCTTTCAAAACCAAGTTAAAGTGAAGCTTTAAGCAAAGTTCGCCTAAAATGCGCTTTGCCCAAATTGTCCATATGGACCAAGTCACAACGGTTTAAAGAAAGTGGTTTACCTACATTCTGGTGTAGTTCACTAGAAATAAACTTCACCTATGGTCGTTATTGGCAAACCTCGCCCATAGCCATTTTCATGTACTATTTTTGAGAAAATGGTTCACCCTACTATCTCCTAAATTAATGGCCATTAACCCACATTTGTCTCGTAGCGCTTATCATGCTTCTCTAAAATAAGCTAAGAATGAATATAATCTTTTATCCAAAATCCTGCAAAGGAAAATTATCACCATTGGTGATTCCTTGTCTCAATCACAAGCTCTAATTTGTGATGAAGACTCAATTGACAAGACTAGTCATGGGTCAAAACAACATCATCATAGGTGACATTTATTTGCCAAAAGCTAAGTAGATGAAGTTGCTCTTAAGAATACATTTTAGACAAATTGAGACTCCCTCAAACCTAAGGGAGTTCCTTTCTCTAAAAGGAACTTGTGTGACCTTAAAAGAGATTGTCACGACAGTTCAAACCAAGTGCCAATGTAAGCCCCTACTTATAAAAGAATTAGTGTTTAAGCATCTTAGCTCAGTTCCAAAGTCTTTAAAGGCTAGGAATAAATGGCAACGATGCTCCCAAAAGAACAAAGTTGATCTCCAAGAGTTCACAGTCAATGTGACCAGTGTGACCAAGGATGAAGGTGAAGAAGAGGATAATAGTTCTTCTGATCCAAGATATTCTCCTAGCATAAGGAGTATATTTACAGAGACCAATGGTGTTTATCATCATACATGTTAAGGTAAGGGTGATAATCCCCTTTGACTATTCCCTCCCAAGGATGCATGCTGCATGAGTTTCCTCACAAGTGTACCAACCTTGTCCTAGCGTCATCAATTTTCTCATTACATCTAATGCGACTCTGAGTTAAAGTCAATGACAAGAGTGGGCTACCGACATGGTGATCAGAGAGACTAACAACAACCTCATTTGACGGGTTGAGGGCCAAAAGAAGGCATTTAACAAGCGCTTCAAGTGACTCAAAAATATGATTCAACAATTGTTACTTGCCTCTCAGCTTTCTGAGAGCTCTTCAAAAGGGATGCAACCAATCATGAAGAAGGAGCTGTCACACCAAGAATACCTTCTCCTGTCAGTCAGAATATGAGATGTCAAGTCTATGAAGGATGAAACATGAAGTGAAAGTCCTCAAACACCTCTAGGACTAGCTTAACTCTCTTACATAGTGAACATAGTTGAAAAAGAATAGGATCAATCGACCTTATCTTATTGAGTGGGACTCAATTCCTTACCTAGTGATGTTTAAGCCACTAACATTATATACATTCAATGGCAATGGATCTCCTTACTAATACATCTACTACTTTTATCAACAAATAGAAAAAGTAATGGGAAATGACGGCATCAAGGCATAACTCTTCATTGGCACCCTTGAGGGAGTAGCCTTTGATTGGTTCCAAAATCTGGTTGAAGGTTCCACTAAGTCCTAAGTCGATTTAGAATCACAATTTCTATCTCAATTTTATTAAGAGCAGTCCGATGTGACTATGGCCACACTCCTCTCTCAGAAGCAAAAGTGCTAAGATTTGGTCAGGGACTACATTAGACGGTTTCGTAATTTAACATTGTGATGATATGATATGCTATAATAAATGTTGCTACAAATTTGTTGGCACTCAGAAATGTTGTTCCAAATTTGTTAGCACAACTTTCTGAGAAAGATAGAAGCTCACATAGGTGTCGTCCAAGCTAACTCATGGAAAGATTTGATAGAGCAAGTAGAAATCATCAAAAAAATTTACTGAACGCTTCATCAAATTTGATTCGCTCAAATAAAAAAGGGGATAAGATTAAGCAAGGATAGTCTTCTCAATCAAAAGCGAAGGAGACATTTGCTGTTGAGATTGAGAAATCCGACAAGGAGAACAAGATTTTCAAAAGGGTATCCAATGGAGTTACACTTTCAAAGATGAACACACAATCACTATCTTCCACGTGCTTAGCAAGGGCAATCAGCTAAAACTTCTAGAAGCTTGATGCCTTAAAGAAACTAGGAAGACCCACAATCTAAAGTGTTATATCTATCATAGAATATTGGGACACCTAATGGAAAACTACTATATCCTCAAGGATAAAATACATATATTCATTTCTTCCATGATCCTTAAGCTGAAGGAAATCTTATGCTTATTACATGCAAAAAATGCAGCAAAATA
The DNA here is from genome assembly GCF_001876935.1 of Asparagus officinalis. Taxonomy (NCBI): domain Eukaryota; kingdom Viridiplantae; phylum Streptophyta; class Magnoliopsida; order Asparagales; family Asparagaceae; genus Asparagus; species Asparagus officinalis. Next base: position 71,920,808 of record NC_033801.1, read on the forward strand.
CTGTATGTATAACTATACTAAGCATGTACAGAGCATGAAATACATAATGGGACCATCCTAATTAAATCTAACATGATCCATATATTAAAGAGAACATTCAAGAGTTAGAAAGTCATACTTTCGAAGCGTGATTCGATGGAAGATCGAACAACCCCTAGCTCTTGCTCCTTGTAGTAGTAACTCTCCACGTAGTGGATCTCCAAGTCTTCAAGTGAGCTTGATAAAATCGGAGTCTTCTTGAGACATAAGGCAAGATATCCACCCCGGGGTATTTTAAAATCCTACTACTTCCTCTTACTCAAAGATTGCTAGAGTTTAGTAAGAGGTAAATCTCTCTTCTTTATTCTCTTATGGAAAGCAACTATGAATAAACCATTTATTTTATTTTTCCATTAACCATGAAAGAAGAAAGAGAGCTCATATTTATAGAGGAAGAATATGACATGACATGACTGACTCATCCTATGAGTCACACCATGAGTCATCAAAACAATGATTCTCTCATGAATCATTCAATGACTCATCTCATGAGTCATGCAATGAATCATGAAGAATCAAAACTATGTGCTAAAACCATGTTCCCAAAACATACCACCTTAATGACTCATCTCAGGACTCATTAATCAAGGTATAATGAAGTGCGTATTTCATAAATAAAAATACCACATCAATACGATATTTCGTAATTTTCCAATCATTAACTAATAAGTCATCATATGACCAAAAAGTCAATGAGTTGACCAAAAGTCAATTGTTGACCAAAAAGTTAACCAGTTGACTAAAAGTTAACTTTATGAGAAAAATACTAGAATTTATTTCTTAAGCGCATAGCATTCTGATTTTACAGATACATATAACTGTTTATGTGTATCCGGTGAAAATCATATATGCGTACCAATCATACGCATTACTTTATAAATTTGTATTTTATATGATTTAAGTACGCGCTTGGTATGACTCTAGGGTTCAACTTAAGAACTCGGTAGTGGATGATATCCACAAGTATAACAGAGGTGCTAGCTACACATAAAGACTACCCGGGTATAAGTTATGATAAATGTCTGTAAGATGCTTACATAATTTTATTAGGACCACTCAGTGATAATACTGTACAATCCGATCTCTTCTTCAAACCATGTCAAATTATTAAGACTAGGGTATGGAAAACTATCAAACCCTAATTGCTCAATTAGTGTTTGTTGATATTAAACTCATAACCTATAAGATCAAACTGACACTCAGTTTATCTTATTTACCTCGGCTAAGGATTTTCAGGTTATAGTTATATCAAACAATCTTATGACATCAACCCTCTATACTGGGAGAGAAGAATCCCATCTTGGTATCTCAATATCTACTTATGCCTCAAGATGTACCCAACAAGAACCGTTATGCACAACTCGATGAGAACTGTGATTAGGTAAAAGTCTAAGTACACCTATACTGACATGTAAGATATTGCACTCATACCTCAGGTCATGAGACTACTTTGTACTATATCACTTGAGAACTTCTATTTTACAGTTAAGTATAATTACCAACTAGATATTCTCGGTGAGTTCGGTGAGTCGTTTAGTCAACTCATTCACTAATGAGTCACCTGTATACTGTATCTTGATGTCTTACATCAATGATCTAAGAGATGGATCATCTCCTTCCAAAGGAGAAATAGAGTATACACTAGTCTTCCCGAAGTGATAATGTCCCTTTTCAACACTTCATTGACTAGAAACATTTTAGAATATACGTTAGCGACAAATAAGATTTCTTTATTACGATCAAATCCGAAATGTCTGATAGTCTAGTATCATTCTAAGGACTTTATCTATATTTAAAAATACTAGATAAATTTGACCAAAATAGCATACTATTATTTTGAACAATGATGTTATATTTATATAAGTCCTATTATAATATACAATTATTACCTACAGGGCACCTATATCTAACAAATTCCCACTTGCACTAAGGCCAATCATTATAGTATATAATACCCAATAGCTCAACAAGTATTTCAAATTGTGTGCGAACAATTGCCTTTGTGAATGGATCTGCTATGTTAGCTTTTGTGTCTACTCTTTCAATTTTGATCTCTAAGAGATCCACTATCTCTCTGATCAAGTGATACTTTCTAAGAATGTGTCTGGACTAATTGTGAGACCGGGGTTCCTTTAGAGTCATCGTAGCATTACAATCACAATATACAAGTACCGGATCTATAATGGTGGGAAACAATTTCCAGCTCAAAAAGGAACTTACACTCCCAGACAGCTTCTTTGGTTGTATCATTTGCCGTAATGTATTTGGCTCACTATGTCCTGCTTGGAACTTTTCCAGCTGACATTCCTCTTATGAGGATAAAAACATATCTTGATATAGATTTACTATCAATACCGCTCTGAAATCTTGAGTCGGAAAAAGCCTCCACTTTAGAGGTCACTTTTACCATATATCAAAAATAACTCTTTACTCATACTAAAGCATATTCTTGACCGCTTTCTATTGCTATTCTCCATGATTAGATTGGTATCTACTTACCAAACTGAGTGAATAAGCGATATCCGGTCTAGCACATAACATGGCACACATGATCGGTCCTACTACCAAGGCATAAGGAATCTGACTCATGAGTTTCCTCTCTTCATCGGTCTGGGGAGACATCTTCTTAGAGAGGGATATTCCAGGAGATTCAGGTACGAAACCTTTCTTGAAATTTTTCATGCTAAACTGCTTTAGCACTTTGCCAATGTATCTAGATTGAGATAATCCTAATATCCTTCTAGATCTATCTCTATAGATCTGAATACCTAGTATACATGATGCTTCACCCAAATCTTTCATAGAAAATCTTTTTGATAGCCAAATATTAACCGCTTGTAATGACGGTATGTCATTACTGATTAAGAGTATATCGTCTACATACAAAATGAGAAACGATATTTTACTCTCAATTTTCCTTTTATACGCACATGGTTTATCTGGATTTTTGATAAAACCAAACTCTTTGATATCATCATTAAAATAGATGTTCCATCTTTGTGATGCTAGCTTCAGTCCATAAATGGTTTTAAGCAACCTACACGCTTTTCTACTGCTCCCACTGACTAAAAACTTCCTCTGGTGGAGTCATATATGTGCACTCTTTTGAATCACCATTTAGAAATATAGTTTTGACATCCATCTGCCAGATCTCATAGTCATAGTGAGCAACTATAACAAGTAGGATCCGAATAGACTTTAGCATAGTCACTAGAGAAAATGTTTCATCGTAGTCCAAACCAGGTCTTTAAAGAAAACCTTCAGCTACCAGTTTAGCCTATTCTAAAAAGTCTCTACTTTTCCATATATACCTAAGTTTATCTTTAAACAATCATTTGCTACCTCTGGGTATCACCCCTTTAGGAGTATCGTTTAAGATCCAAACTTTGTTGGTGTACATGGAGTCTATTTCAGATTTTATTGCATTATGCCAAATAACAGAGTCCCTACTCTGAGAAGCTTGCAGATAACCTAAAGTTTCGTCATCATCTATGACGCGGTCTTATATACAACATTCAATGAGAAAATCATATTGTCTCTTAGGTGATTAAGATTGCCTTGGATATCTTCGGAGTGGTCGAGGTTCTTCTGGTATAACTGAATTTGGTGGTTCTACTAAAATATTAGTATTAATTTGTATTTCTAAAATTTCTTTCAGTTCTACCATACTCCCACTAATCTTTTTTTTCAAGAAATTCCTTCTCTAAGAAGGTGGCATGCTGATAAACAACAATTTATTGTTCATCGATGTGGTAGAATAGATATCCTAGGATATCATACAAATTTACATAATACTGAGCGTGCATTTAACCTTTTTGGGATCTTGTTTTTTTTACATAAGCATGACATCCCCAAATCTTAATATAATTAAGATGCGGTTTTATCCCACTCCATATCTCATATGGATTTTTAGGCACTTAATAAGTAGGAACCCTATTCAGTAAGTATGCCGCCGTTTCCAACGCATATGCCCAGAAGAGAAAAAAATTGTATCTCAGTGTTACTCATCATGGAATATACCATATCTAATATGGTATAATTCACAGAGTTACCTGAGAGAGAATCACATTCTCATTTAAAGAACCCTAAGAATTCTGAGCTCAAGTTTTCATATCCTTGATCAAATCGAAGAATTTTAACTTTCTTGCTCTAGTCTCCTCTTACCTTCGTAGACATAGGACCACATACATCACTATGTATCAGTTCTAAGATTTCTGCAACCCTTGCTCCATTTCCCATAAATGAAGTCTTTGGTCATATTTCCTTTAAGGCAAGACTTGCAAGTAACATAAGTCTCAAAGTAAAAATGGATGTAAAACATCCATGTTTATGTAATTCGCCAAGTCTTTCTTAATTAATATGACCAAGTCTACAATGTCATAAGAAAGCATTGTACATAATTGAGTGCTTTCTTTTATTAGTGTGATAAGTATTCAGAATTGTGTTTTGATTAAGAATATAGATGCCATTATACAATGTTCCATAAGCAATCAACTTTTGATTAAATATGATATTCATAACATTGTTCTTCAACTTGAATATATATCCATCTTTATCTAATAAAGATATGGATATTATATTGTGCATCATAGTTGGTACAAAATAGCAGCAATTCACAATCAAAATATTTCTATAACTTCTCAATCTCTGCAACAAATTACAGATGTGAGATCCTAATCCGGTATCTAATACTTAAGATATAGGATTTATAGAAAAACATTTATTGGTAACAAGCACACTTGAAGATGAAGCAACAACTTGCTCATTCTTGATGAGTGAGGCTTATAATTCTGGGTAGTTCACTTTTTCAGTGTCCTGACTTGTGACAATGAAAACATCCTGCTGTCATCATTTTCACCTTTCCTTTGTCCTTCTTGACAGCCTTCTTAACACCTTTCCTTGGTATAGAAGTTTTCTTCATTTCCTTTCTATGGCAACCACTTTGCTAGATGAGGAAGAAGATTGCCCTATAACTAAGGCTGGTGTTTGTCCCTTTAAGAACTTTCCTCCTGACTTAACAAATTAAGCACGATAGGAAGAGTAGGCTCCAGATTTATCATCAAGAACTCTGTGATGAATTGGGAGTAGGCTGGTGTCAAGGACTGTAGAATGATATCTGTATATCTATCTGTATCTAGGCCTATGTTCGAAAGTTCAAGCTCAATAATATAAGCGATCATTTTTTAGGACATGGTCCCCAACAAAAGATCCCATAATCATTTATGTCTAGAACAAATTCCAAGACTCCGCATACAACATTTGTCACGGTTTGCTCACCATACAGTCCTACTGTATTACGAAATATGGATCTAACTTCCATATTCTCACATTGTCTCTAATGGACTAGATCCATAGAATCAATAGTGATGCAATATGAGCAAGTGAACAATCTCAATCTCATTATATGCGATTTTTAGTATCCGCAACAGAGGGTTCTGGGCCTAGAGTATTCCGGTGTTTGTGAGGATATATGCTACTTTGTCATAAGTTAGGTCAATGATGACATTCCTCAACCAATCAATGTAATTAGGATTAGTTAACGTGTTCTGCTCTGATATGATTTTTAAGCCGGACATAATAGCCTGAAAGAGAGAGAAAAAAATTATTTTAGCAGATGTTCAATACATAAAATAGATTTGGTTTATTTTTATCTAAGTTATGCCTCCCACTATTTTTCGAGTCCCTCAAAACCATATAAGAGGTGATCGGAAAAAAACCCCTTGTTTTCAAGTGGGATCAAGATCCAATTATCATTGAATATATCAACCTTAACGAAAGCTAACAAATTAATACACTCAATAATTAGTAGACAACTATTGTCTTTTACACTCTTATAATTCTTGATATGATTTTACCCCTAGTCTTTTATGATCTTGATGATAGCCAACAAATCATAAAATGCTAGTCAAGTTTGGGCCCATTATTTCTTGACTGGCTTAAATTTAACTTATGCAAACTCTTGACAAAAGCCAACAAAGTCGCATAACCAATTTAAGCTATCCTTATATCTTATATACAGATGAATACTACTTAGCCATAGAATAGTATTACCTTGACGATAGCCAATAAACAAAGTATTTAAAAGCTTAGTAGTATTTAACTGAAATGATGGAGGGCTACGGACGATTTCATAAATCTTTTACCATAATCAAACGCTTAGTAGTATTTAACTGAAATGATGGAGGGCTACGGACGATTTCATAAATCTTTTACCATAATCAAACTTGATATAGTTTAAAGATGATAAATCTTTTACCATAATCAAACTTGATATAGTTTAAAGATGCTCTATATTTATACTTGCAACAATTATACTAGCAAGGTAAGTACAAGATTAATGGGAGGATTCTGAGATATTCACCGGGAATATACATCAGACCTTAATTAAGTAACCACTGCTCTTTAGGACTATAGCGCGAAAGATTGGGTATCACCCCATGAGCTATAACTCATGATTACTTTCCTTGACACTAGTTAAAAGTTTGTTCTAAAAACATTTCTTTTAACTACTTTAGGTTTATTTATCTTTCACACTAACGCTATGTTAATGTCGGTCTCACCATTCTATGGTCAATAAACTCTTATTGCCATGTCTCACAAAGATTAAAATGAGTTTTTATAATAAAAACTATTTCTCTAGTGAGATAGAGATATTAACTTTGTAGAATATAACACCCAATTGTATTGACATCCATAATTGGGGCACAACCAACATATCAACATATGTAATAGCAATATGGGATGGTAGTGGATAACTTAAAGGAATAAAATGCAACTATACTAATTACATTTTTGTAATCAATTTGCAACTCCTTACAGTGCTTGCTCCCTTGTAAATCCTGTATTATTACAATCACATATACATATGACATACAAGCCCCATTTATAATGGAAAAACTATCTCGTAGGATAGGAAATAATATTACATTGAATGTAAAATAAAAGCCATAAATAAAATAACTAAACTAAATAACCATACCCCCCACACCCGAACAAGGGCCTATACCCGTAGGCGTAGCCCATGATCGGTGAGCAAGTGCCTAAACCGTAGGCGTAACCCATGCTCGGGGAGGGAAGAGGTCAAAAATAATATTACATTTCTAGCTATATTATATCAATATAATAAATGCAAGAGAATCATTGTCCACTACCATCCATAAACATAACATCCACGAAAGATGATATAAAACATATAACTTAATCAACATTAAGAAATATGCATCTATCTAGTTATGCAACAAATTGGAAAACTATATAACATAGGGATTATCCTAACTCAAATAGGACTATCTTGCTTCTAACATACAACTACACTAGTTGTAAATAAGTGTTTTGCAATATATACAAGTGTTTTTACTCTTAAAAACTTATGAACCAAAATCACATTTTTGAATCAACAACTAGTATAACTAATGACAAAACAACTTGAATAAATTAACTAGTTTCATTAAAACATCATTTAATTAGACTAGTAATTAGAAGCAAGTACAAAGACCTCTATGAATTAGATATTCATGTTAAGATTTAATTAGATGGAACCATGGCTCTGATATCAAGAAGGAAATCTCGTGCTTATTACACGCAAAAAATACAGCGGAATACTGTATGTATAATTATACTAAGCATGTAAAGAGTATGAAATACATAATAGGACCATCCTAATTAAATCTAACATGATCCCTATATTAAAGAGAGCATACAAGAGTTAGAAAGTCATACTTTCGAAGCGTGATTCGATGGAAGATCGAATAACCCCTAGCTCTTACTCCTTGTAGTAGTAAATCTCCTCGTAGTGGATCTCCAAGTCTTCAAGTGAGCTTAATAAAATCGGAGTCTTCTTGAGACATAAGGTAAGATATCCACCCCAGGGTATTTTAAAATCCTGCTACTTCCTCTTACTCAAAGATTGCTAGAGTTTAGTAAGAGGTAGATCTCTCTTCTTTATTCTCTTATGGAAAGCAACTATGAATAAACTATTTATTTCATGAGTCATGACTATGAATATGTCATGACATGAATGACTCATCCTATAAGTCACACCATGAGTCATCAAAACAATGATTCTCTCATGAGTCATGCAATGACTCATCTTATGAGTCATGCAATGAATCATGAAGAATCAAAACTATGTGCTAAAATCATATTCCCAAACCATACCACCTTAATAACTCATCTCATGACTCATTAATCAAGGTATAATGAAGTACGTATTTCATAACTAAAAATACCACATCAATAAGGTATTTCGTAATTTTCCAATCATTAACTAATAAGTCATCATATGACCAAAAAGTCAACGAGTTGACCAAAAGTCAACTATTGACCAAAAAGTCAACCAGTTGACTAAAAGTTAACTTTATGGGAAAAATATTGGAATTTATTTCTTAAGCACATAACATTCTGATTTTACCGATATATATAACCATTTATGTGTATCCGGTGAAAATCATATATGTGTATCAACATATTACTCTATAAATTTGTATTTCATATGATTTAAATACGCGCTTGGTGTGACTCTAGGGCCCAACTTAAGAACTCGGCAGTGAATGATATACAAGTACAACAGAGATGCTAGCTACACATAAAGACTACTCGGGTATAAGTTGTGATAAATGTCTGCAAGATGCTTACATAATTTTATCAGGACCACTTAGTGATAATACCGTACAGTCCAGTCTCTTCGTCAAACCATGTCAAACTATTAAGACTAGGGTATGGAAAACTATCAAACCCTAATTGCTCAATTAGTGTTTGTTGATATTAAACTCATAACCTATAAGATCAAACTGACACTCAGTTTATCTTATTTACCTCGGCCAAGTATTTCCAGGTTATAGTTATATCAAACAATCTTATGACATCAACCCCCTATACTGGGAGAGAAGAATCCCATCTTGGTATCTCAATATCTACTTATGTCTCGGGATATACCCAATAAGAACCGTTATGCACAACTCGATGAGAACTGTGGTTAGGTAAAAGTCTAAGTACACCTATACTGACATATAAGATATTGCACTCATTCCTTAGGTCATGAGACTACTTTGTACTATATCACTTGAGAACTTTTATTTGACAGTTAAGTATAATTACCAACTAGATGTTCTCGGTGTGTCGTTCAGTCAACTCATTCACTAATGAGTCACCTATATACTGTATCTTGATATCTTACATCAATGATCTAAGAGATGGATCATCATCCTTCCAAAGGAGAAATAGAGTATACACTAGTCTTCCCAAAGTGATGATGTCCCTTTTCAATACTTCATCGACTAGGAACATTTTAGAATATACGTTAGCGACAAATAAGATCTCTTCATTACGATCAAATCTGAAATGTCTGATAGTCTAGTATCATTCTAAGGACTTTATCTATATTTAAAAATACCAGATAAATCTGACCAAAATAGCATACTATTATCTTGAACAAGAATGTTATATTCATATAAGTCATGTTACAATATACAATTATTGCCTATAGAGCACCTATATCTAACATAAGTTTCCCCCTAAACAGAAGAAGGTTATCCCCATTCCAACTACAACAATGGAGTTGGTTAATTATGACCGACAAGCTTATCAAAAACAAGGCTTTGTCCCTATCACAACCAATAAAGGATAACTGATGTGGATTCATCTTGATCATCTCCAAGAGGAATATTAGATTTCTCTAAAGCTAACACCCCATGTAAAGGCTAAGGGCAAAATGAAGACTTGCAACACTATCTCTACAATCGTAAGCGAGGTATCTTTATAGGTCTTCTCAATGTAAGATTTGAAGGAAGAAAAGATGGCTATAGTGGCGCAACTGGACAAAACTCCACTCACAGGAATGAGATCTAACAAGGACTACAGGAAAAAGTATGACTAACTGGGACCTTCCAAGCAGCCATGGCAAAAAAAAAGAGAGAGACGTAGTTCAACAAAGTATTAAAGCCACGATCTGTTGGACTCAAAGTTCCATTCCAATATGATATATCAGTGTAATTGGTGAACATCCTAGCTCGTATAATCTTGGATGAACTTCTACATTTGTTTGAGGATACGAGAGAGGCTTTAAGGGAAGCATTAATGGACAATAAGGTGTTCCTCACTTAAATACCTAAGCATCCTCTAACTGATGATCAACAACAATGCTACCAATGTTATCAAGACATACAACAAATACCTTGAATTAGTTTCACTCCTAAAGCATGCTCATCAAGGACATCATCATAATTGACCCCTCTATCGCATGGGGTACATCGGTTCGACCAAGGTTGGATGGATCCATATAAATCCAGGCTTGCTTTGAATATTATCTCTCAAAGACTCCTTGGCTTCTTGGGCATTCTTCTATACAAGTTGTTAAGAATGACTGCTACTATCTTTAGATTCAATTCTAGTAGTAGTCGATCACTGGGCAAAGTTTGTCTCAAATGCTAGATTGTCAACTTTATCAGTGCTTCAAATATATTGATAAGCATGGGGTGGTGAAAAAGGTCTATGTTGAGAAGCATCCCTTTAACGGAGTAGAGAATTACTTCACACACTCCCTCCTTCCTGATAAAAAGCATACAATTAAGTTTGTCATTTTAGAAGATCTCGATAGTGGTAATGAGAACCTGACCAAGATAAAGATCCTATTTGGGAGATGGAACCTCTTATAACCACTCTAAAAGATCCTTGTATGGACCAGTCTGTTGAAAATTAGGGTGACTGGATTTTCAATGATAATGTAGAATTTGCTTATGTTTATTTTTCTAGCTCTGAGTATGAAAACTCAAAGCCTGATGCTTTGCTTTCTACATTACCTTAGAATCATTTTTGTACATGCCCATAAAGGAGTCTTATTTAACTCATCAATACCTGGGTAACTCGCAAGATGCCATCTTTGTTGTTCAAACAAAGGAAAGCACTCAAGAAGCTATAATCTTTGGGAAAGTGGAACCACAACCACATCCACTTGTCTCAAATGGCGAAATCAAAGAAATGCCCAAATTCTCTTGTCACAATAAGAAATTTCATCATATAATGGTGAGAACAGATTATGATTTCACTCTAAAGCAAAGGTTGAATTGTGACAAATGACAAACATTCCACCAACACCCTTTGTGTTGGAAATTCATGCTAATTATATGCAAAACACAACGGAAGACTGTATATATAATAATACTAAGCATGTAGAGAGCATGAAATATAAGCTAGGGCCATCCTAATTAAATCTAACATGGTCCCTATAATAAAGAGAGCAACCAAGAGCTTTGACGGCTTACTTTCATAGAGTGATTCGATGGTAGATCGAATAACCCCTAGCTCGTTCTCCTTGTTATTGTAAACCTCCATGTAGTGGATCTCCAAATCTTTTAGTGAGCTTGATAAAATTAGAGTCTTCTTGATTGAAATGGTAAGATATCCACCCCAGGGTACTATAAAATCCTACTACTTCCTCTTACTCAAAGATTGCTAGAGTTTAGTAAGAGGTTGAGCTCTATTTTATTCTCTTATGGAAAAAATCACTTAACCAATTTTTCATTAACCTTTCCATAAGAGAGAGCTCATATATATAGAGTGAGATATATCATGACTCATCTCATGAGTCATGCTATAAGTCATCTAAATGTAATGATTCCTTTCATGAGTCATGTAATGACTCATCTCATGAGTCATGCAAAGAGTCCATCTAAATGTAATGATTCCTTTCATGAGTCATGTAATGACTCATCTCATGAGTCATGCAAAGAGTCATAAAGAATCAAAACTATGTGCTAAAACCATGTTCCCAAACCATACCACCTTAATGATTCATCTCATAACTTATTAATCAAGGTATAATAAATTATGTATTTTATAAATAAAAATACCACATCAATACGATGTTTCATAAATATGGTATTGCGTAATTTTCCAATCATTAACTAATAAGTCATCATATTGTTGGACCCTAAGGTCGCTATGAAAGAACCCTAGAGGGGGGATGAATAGGGTTTATGCTAATCTAATCCGATTTAAATACTAATTAAAACTTATTAACAAATTATTCTTGCAAGATAGATATACAATGTGATATGAGAAAGAATAAGCAATATAACTAAGGTGATATATCCTAGCAATGAGATATACTATATGCTATATGCAAGGATATATTTAAACTATCATAAGGGGAAACAAACTAGTGGATAATATAAACAAGATGCAATAGGCTATAAGATGAACAGTTATAAGTGCGCCAATGCAAACCAAACACGCTATATGTTCACGAGGTTTGGACCTTCCGTCCTATGTCCCCGCTCCCCACTCTCGAGGAGAATCCACTACATAACCCGGTTTGGAAGCCGAAACTTCTCTACACATTCGGTTTTCTAGCTAACCGAAAACTCTATACACTCGGTTATCAAGTCAACCGACAACTCTCACAAATCCTTACTGTGACGCCCCTGGGTTCACACAAGGCTGCAGTCCAAGGTGAAACCAAGAATGTCAAACCTGCCTTGCACCACACCGTGCAATAACATGTCTCACCATCACAATTAACATCTGTCTAGTAGAATCAATAACAAGTGTAGGTACAAAAGCAAGTAAAAGATATTACAAGACACAACTGATGGAATAATAGTGATCACATAGTATTTCATCATCCAACATACAGGAATATAAAGTCAATGTCTGAAATGAACAAACTGGAGTTCTTAATACATCCCAAATACAACAAGTCTGAGTAAAGGAAATAAGGCACACAGCCTTTACAACATCTAGGAATAAAGTCCTCAACCGTCTAAACAAAGTCTATAGTGGAGCTCCATAATAAAACATAGCTAGAATAGACAGTCGAACACTAAAGTGTGTCGTCATCAACCTGCGACTCTCCGGGCTCCTGGCTCGTGACCTGAATGGGGGGAGGGACAACGAGCGTCAAAGCGCTAGCGAGCAACATCACAACCAACCCCAAGGGAGAGGGCTCATTGTATAAGAAAAATACAGTTATCACAAAGTATATATATATATATATATATATAAACTATTTCCCTAACAATAAACAATGGGTCTTAGTACTTATGAAGTTTCAACACGGGCATAGGTACGTCGAGCGAAATAATCCAAACAAGGAAACCCTCATGTATATACCTTGTATCCCAAATTGTATAGTCCAACACGAGGACTTCTATGGATTATAGTCCAACACGAGGACTGTGCAACTGAGCAAGTATTAGTGATATACAAGGCATGGTTTACTTATGCAAAACTCACACTCAACTCGTCGTGTGATTCTAGGCAAGTATTTCAGGCCATCTATCATGCATAGATGCTTGGTACAACTGAAGATCAAAGTTAGGGGATCGAGGCAAGTGCTCTAACGAGTGTACTATACAGCAGAAACAAACAGGGCAGGAAAAACTGTGCGGCGGTCGACCGCAGAACCCACTCCGGTCGACCGCTCGCAGGCCCGAGAACTACTGGGCTCAGAAGCTGAGCGGCGGTCGACCGCAGAGGTCATGCCGGTCGACCGCCCAAAGCGCAGAAATGATTCTGCAGGAAACGATTCTGCAGGCAGGAACGCGCGACGGTCGACCGCTGAGTCCTATGCGGTCGACCGCTGGGCGGACAGAACCTCATTCTGGGTTCTGTCAGCTACCGAACTCATACAAAAACTTGGGGATTTCTATACCCATTATACTATAACCTTTTAATAGAGAACTATGGCAATAAACAACAAGTTTAAATGGTTAAAACCTCATTATCAAAAATCCCAAACCTTAAACAACATGATTTTAAAAGTTCTTAAATAGTAAAAATGAGTTTAACTCTCATAAAAGTGTTTCAGATCAAAAACTCATTTAATTAAACATCATTAGTGAACTTTTTAAGACTGAAATATATGATTCTTGCATCCCATGCCATAAGATCTACTTATCTACACAAAAATACGATTTTGGGCTCAATAAAAACCGAATAAAACTCAAATCCAAGCATAAAAAGGAAAAGGGATGAAGTTGGGCGGGATGTTACTCGCCTACGACGAAAACGAAGCCCTAGATCTGGAGGAAGACGATCCCTCTCGCTGAATCCTCCAACAATTCGCTGAAAAGCCCTCCAAAGCTCCTCCAAATCACCAAGGAGTGAGAAACTAGGGTTTGAGGGGAGAGAGGGGGCTAGGGTTCTGATATCAGATGGAAAATGGGGCTCTCTTGGGTATAATAGTATATATACTATCCCCACAACCCGACCCGAACCCGACCCGAAACCCGTTAAGACCCAACACAGAAAAACTCTCTGCCCGCTGTGCGGTCGACCGCCGCGCCCAGCGCGGTCGACCGCACAACAGGAGAAAAGTCCCCTGAGTGCCCGACTGTTGTGCGGTCGACCGCCGCGCATGTCGCGGTCGACCGCACAGCAGGACAACTGCCTGCTATGTCTGTTTGACATCCTGGTGAATCCACTTGTTTTCTCCAACATAGAATTTCTTGTTAGGCTCCCAAACATGATTCATCACATTCAATATATATATATATATATGTATATATGATAAATTTTCACAAAAGAATTATTCATCACTAATAATTCAATATCTATATATCCTTATAAAATTTTACGGGGTTCTACATTCTTCCCCCCTTAAAAGAATTTCGTCCTCGAAATTCGAAAATCATACTCATCTCGAAATATGAGATTCTAGATGAGCGTTTATGGATATTTATACTTAACCGTCCAAAATAATAACATTCTCGCTCATGCCTTAATCTAGTGGAACTAGTACATCGGGTGAAAAATCCAAACAAGAAACCCCCCATACATATACCATGTGTTCCAAAAGATTAAGAATTGGGCGAAGATATTCTCATTCTAGTGTTAAATAGATCTAACCAAATATATCAACATAATATAAGGCACTTGTCATAAAATTTATTTACCTGATCAAACAAATGTGGGTAGTCGCGTCGCATGTCCTCCTCGCGCTCCCAAGAAGCTTCCTCAACTCCACTTCGGTTCCATTGAACTTTCACCAATGGAATCACCTTGTTCCTGAGTCTCTTGTTTTCTCTAGCAAGAATAGACACTGGAATCTCAATAGTAGACAAATCATCCCGAAGCTCAATCTCCGGTATATCCAATACTCGCTGCTGCTCCTCATCATGCAAGTGCTTCTTGAGCATAGAGATGTGGAACACATCGTGCACACTAGACATAGATGCTGGAAGATCTAGTCTGTATGACACCGCTCCAATACGTTCCAAAATCTAGAAAGGTCCAATATATCTCGGTGCAAGCTTCCCTCGCCTCCCGAACCGCTGCACGCCTTTCATAGGCGATACCTTCAGCATAACCAAATCCCCAATCTGAAACTCTAGGGGTCTTCGCCTCTTATCTGCATAACTCTTCTGCCGGCTCTGAGCGGCTAGAATCCGCTCTCTAATCAATGCTACCTTCTCAGTAGTCTGCCTCACAAGCTCTGGCCCAAGCATCAAGCTATCCTCTGGCTTTGCCCAGCATATCGGTGATCTACAGGGCCTCCCGTACAATGCCTCATACAGAGCCATGCCGATCGTCGCTTGATAACTGTTGTTATAAGCAAATTCTACCAATGGAATATGATCCTCCCAGCTGCCTTGGAAGTCAATGACACATGCCCTCAACATGTCCTCCAATACCTGATTCACCCTCTCAGTCTGACCATCCGTCTGCGGGTGAAATACACTGCTATAAGATAGCGTGCTGCCAAAAGAGTCCTGGAAACTCCTCCAAAAATGTGAAGTGAAAACCGATCCTCGATCCGACACGATCGTGTCCGGGACCCCGTGAAGTCGAACTATCTCCCGAATGAAGATCCTCGCATAAGTCTCGGCTGTATAAGTGGTCCTCACCGGAATAAAATGTGCTGACTTCGTCAATCGGTCCACTATGACCCAAACAGAATCATTCCCCTTCTTCGACTTCGGCAACCCCACAATAAAATCCATAGAAATATCTGCCCACTTCCACTCTGGAATGGGTAAAGGCTGAAGGGTCGCCTGCGGTCTCTGCTGATGCTCTGCCTTACTGCTGAAACTAGGTAAAACATCTAGCCACATAGTCTGCAACCTCTCTACGCATACCTCGGTCGCACCAGGAAATGTCTCTTGCAAAGTCCTTGTAGCATTTTGGTGGTTCCTGGATGCACCGTGTACGCGAGTACAGGTGTGCCTGCATCAAATAGGCTCCCTCTTCAGCTCTGGTGGCACTGGCTGGGCATGAACCAATCTAACCCTTCATCCGTAGACGGCTCCATCTGCTCCAATGGTGCGCAATCAGTCTTTGGCTCTTTGGAACATCTGCCTCCTTTCAGATTTGAATCCAAGAGTCTCCGCACTGAGCTCTGACAACTCTCTGTCACTCCAAGATGGCTGCCACTGTCACGGCTGCCCAAAAATGCCATCGTACCTCCAAACCTCGGGTCTAAAATTAAACTGGGCTAAGAAGTGGTAGATCTCTGTACAATGAACACCATCAAAGCCGCAAGCTGATGTCGACGCTTTCCTAACTGCAAAGCGTCTGCTAGCAACGTTCGCCTTCCCCGGATGATACTGAATCGGGCGAACGAGTTCGTAGTCCGCTTGATAAACTCAATCCATCTCCTCTGTCTCTGGTTGAGTTGCCTTCTGGGAAAAAGAGATACTTAGACTCTGATGATCAGTGAATACTCAAATTGCACTCCATAAGGTAGTGCTCCATGACTTCAGTGCAAATACCGACTGCTGCTAACTCGCAAGTCATGAGTGGGATAGTTCTGCTCGCATTGCACCCTCAAACTGGGCCGGTAAGATATAAGCGTACTAGCCCTCTGAGGTCTGCATCAATACGCCCGGCGCTAAGCCGGCCAACGACGCGTGCGGAGATACACGATCGAAGGTCGCTATCACTGCACGGAAAATGGTCAAAAGCCGGGCGGCGCGTGGTGCAGGCCTTGGCTTTCAAAATATCAAAGGCCTTCTTGCACTCCATGCTCCAAATAAACGGTACACCCTTCTTCGTAAGGTGTGTAATCGGTGTCGCAATTTTCGAGAAGTCCTGGATGAACTTCCTGTAATATCCAGCTAAACCCAAAAAGCTGCGAATCTCTGTCACCGTCTTCGGTGGCTCCCAGTCAAGAACTGCCACGACCTTAGCCGGGTCCACTGCTATACCCTCTCGACTGATAACATGGCCAAGAAATCTGACTTCTGAAAGCCAAAACTCACACTTGCTGAACTTAGCGTACAGCTAATGCTCCTGAAGAGTCCTCAATGCTATCCGTAGATGCTCCTCGTGATCCGCCTCCGATCTCGAGTAAATAAGAATATCATCGATGAAAACGATCACAAACTGGTCTAAGAAGGGATGAAAAACCCGGTTCATCAAGTCCATGAATACTGCGGGTGCATTGGTCAACCCAAAAGGCATGACCAAGAACTCGAAAGATTCGTATCGAGTAAGAAAAGCGGTCTTGGGAATATCCATCTCCCGAACCCGCAACTGATGATAGCCAGAACGAAGATCAATCTTCGAGAAATACTGCGCTCCCTATAACTGGTCGAACAAGTCATCAATCCTAGGTAATGGGTACCTATTCCGGATAGTGACCTTGTTCAACTCTCTATAATCTATGCATAATCTCATACTACCGTCCTTCTTCTTCACGAAGAGGACCGGTGCGCCCCACGGAGAATGACTCCGACGGATAAAACCCTGAGCTAACAACTCATCCAACTGGGTCTGAAGCTCCCTCATCTCAGCTGGCGCCATGCGATAGGGTGCGCGGGATATCGGGGTTATGCCTGGCTGCAACTCAGTACAGAACTCAACCTCTCTCACAGGAGGTAACCCAGGTATGTCCTGAAAGACATCCTGATACTCTGAGACAACTCTAGTCTCAAATAAATCGACACCCTGATCCTGTCGCATCACCTTCTCGATGTATGCCAGAAATGACTCCGCAAATCGGTTGCCCTGAGAAGTGGCTACAATCACCTCGGACCCATCGGACGTTCGCAACTTGACTGTCTTCGCAAAGCAGTCAATACTAATATGGTAGGAAGACAACCAATCCATACCAAGGATGACATCGAACTCGGACATGTGCAACACTATCAAATCAACTATGAACCCCGACTCGTCTAGACTGACGGTACACCTCCTACAAGCGCTCTCCAGAAGCGATACCTCACCTAAAGGGGTGGAAACAGATAGAGGGGTGTCTAGTGGCTGAGCTACGAGCTGGAGTCTAGTCATAAATGCATGCGAGATGAAAGAATGCGAAGCTCCCGAATCGAAAAGAATACGGACAGGAAAGGAATTTACAAGGAACGTACCAGGAACTACCGCATAAACCCTGCCTGTGGCTGAAGACTGCTCTGCTGATGGGGATGGAGAATATGGGATAATCTGCCCCTGAGAAATCTCCTGAACTGCCCGAATCTGACCCTCAGTCCTCTGAGCTGCTGGCGGTGCCTCAAGCTTGTTCTGCTGGCCCTGACCTCTGCCCTGTTGTCGCTGCTGCTGCTGGTTCGGACCCTTACCCTGCTGGGCTCCTGCTGGTGCGCTACGGCATTCTGATGCCTTATGTCCGACCTTGCGACAGTTAAAGCAAGACCCTTGGAACCTGCGCTGCTGATGCGCCCTCTGATCCTGTTGGGGTCCCTTTTTATAAGGACCCTGATGCTGCTGCTGAAGTCCAGAAAAAGATCTCTTGTTCTTGCCCTTGTCCCCACTCTATCCGGTCTTGGCCTTCCCTTCCTTATCCTTCTGAAACATGGAAGTCTCAATCTCCTGAGAAGTGGCAGCCTCAGCTACCTCCCTGACTGAATAAAATCTCCTCGACACGAGGTACCGTCGGAGGTTAGGGCGAAGCCCAGCCAAGAACATCTGAGCCTGACGCTCTCCTGTCTGCCACATGCCTGTGAAATGTAACAGCTCCATGAACCGGCTCTCAAAATCAGCCACTGACATGTCCCCCTGAGTCAATCGGGACAACTCAAGCTCCTTCCCAGTCCGTGCTGCCCCATCAAAGAAATATATGAAGTCCTCCCATGTGAGGGTCATCCTCTGCTCTGGAGGGAACTGAAGTCGGTACCATCTCCCAGCATCACCCTTCAGACTGTAGGATGCCAACCTCTGCTTCTGAACTGAGTTCACACTGAGTATGTCGAGAATGTTGCTCACATCCTCCTTCCACTTATGGGCTGCCAGAGGGTCCGGTGATCCCTGAAACTCGGGTGCTCTCATCTTCTGGTACCTCTCAACCATACGGAGCCAAGCCTCCTGCTCGGTGGCTCTATCTGGGAGTGGGGGGAGCCATAAGATCCACCAAGTACTGAGGAGCCTGCTGCGGCCCTGGTGGTGCCTGCTGAGGCTCGGACTGAGCTGGCTGCTGCTCTGATGGAGTCTGCTGTGACTCCGCCTGGGTAGCTCTCCTGGTACGAGGTCTACCACGTCCTGCCATCTATCTGATTATAAGAAAATAAAAGTTTATGAGTCAAAATAAACTTCTATAAATAGCGTATCACAATACAATCTTCACCACATATAGTATTCACACAAAATACTTTAAATTTGCAAAATAGTTATCATAAAAAAAAATTTCCTCAAATTTTGAGGTATACGCATAAGTCGTCCTCACTCATACTAGGAAATCCTTACGGACTCTATACATGAATCCTAGGAAACTCTGTCCTAGCTCCACGACTAGACACAGGATGATCCTAAGGATACTGGAACTATGGCTCTGATACCAACTGTGACGCCCCTGGGTTCACACAAGACTGCAGTCCAAGGTGAAACAAATAATATCAAACCTGTCATGCACCATACCGTGCAATAACATGTTTCACCATCACAATTAACATCTATCTAGAAGAATCAACAACTGGTGTAGGTACAAAACAGGTAAAAGACAATACAAGGAATACTGAGGAAATGATAATAGTCACATAAATATCTCATCATCCAACAACATAGAAGTACATAGTCAAGATCTGAGTAGATAAACTGAAATACTCAACAAGTCTCAAATACAAACATCTGACGATAAGGATATAAGGCTCACAGCCTTTACAACTTCTAGAATAATACCCTCAAATGTCTAACCTCACTACAGTGGAGACCAAAGAAAATAATACATAGCTAGAAAGTAAAGCTGAACACTAATGTGGTCCGCTATCAACCTGCGGCTCTCCGTGCTCCTGGCTCGTGACCTGAAAGGGGGAGGGACAACGAGCGTCAAAAGCGCTAGCGAGTAACATCACAACCAACCCCAAGGGAAAATGGCTCGTTGTATAAGAAAATACAGATAATATATAATATATATATATATATATATAATATACTTATATATATATATATATTATATATATATATATATATATATATATATATATAAACAATTACCCTAACAATAAACAATGGGTCTAGTACTTCATGAAGTTTTCAACACGGGCATAGGTTACGTTCGACACGAAATTAATCCCAAACATGGAACACCCCTCATCCATGTATAACCTTGTATCCCAAATTTGAAAATCCTTTAAGCTACCAACCCGGCAGTCTAATATGCTAAATAGAATAAGCAAAAAGAAAATACAACATGTCTCCGAACATATATATATACTTGTATTATGTGACGCCCAATAATTACCCATGCTTCGTATTTGACATTAAGTGTCGATATCATTTACTCTCAACTATATGTCGGGTGTCATATTCTTCATAAGGTGTCATGTCATAACTCATGCTGAAATGTTTCGCATGCATGGTTCAATAAAGATTGTCAGTACTATGAATTAGATATAGGAGATTTCCCATCACATTGCAGATAAATGGATAATGCCCCAACACGAGGACTGAATTGATTATAGTCCAACCACCGCAGGAACCTTCATATGGATTTATAGTCAACACGAGGACTGCCTGGCAACTGAGCAAGTATTTACGTGATATACAATGGCCATGTTTACTTATGACAAAACTCACACTCAACTCGCTTCGTGTGACTGTGATTCTATGCCCAAGTATTTCAGGCATCTATACATGCAATTAGATGCTTAGTACAACTGAAGATCAAAGTTAGGGGATCGCAGGCAAGCGCTCTAACGCAGTGTACTATACAGCCAGAAAACAAACACGGGCCAGCCAGCAAAAACTGTGCCGTGATCCTGGTTCGACCGACCAGCAACCCACTCCGGCTCGACCGCTCGTTAGGCCCGAGGACACTACTGGGCTCAAGAAGCTTGAAGGCGTGGCGGGGGGTTCGGACCGTCTAAGGGGGAGGTTCATTGGCCGGTCGACCGCCCAAAGCGCAGAAACGATTCTGCAGGCAGGAACGCACGACGGTCGACCGCTGAGTCCTATGCGGTCGACCGCTGGGCGGACAAAACCTCATTTTGGGTTCTGTCAGCTACCGAACTCATACAAAAACTTAGGGATTTCTATACCCATTATACTATAACCTTTTAATAGAGAACTATGGCAATAAACAACAAGTTTAAATGGTTAAAACCTCATTATCAAAAATCCCAAACCTTAAACAACATGATTTTAAAAGTTCTTAAATAGTAAAAATGAGTTTAACTCTCATAAAAGTGCTTCAAATCAAAAACTCATTTAATTAAACATCATTAGTGAACTTTTTAAGACTGAAATATATGATTCTTGCATCCCATGCCATAAGATCTACTTATCTACACAAAAATACGATTTTAGGCTCAATAAAAACCGAATAGAACTCAAATCCAAGCATACAAAGGAAAAGGGATGAAGTTGGGCGGGATGTTACTCGCCTACGACGAAAACGAAGCCCTAGATCTGGAGGAAGATGATCCCTCTCGCTGAATCCACCAACAATTCGCTGAAAAGCCCTCCAAAGCTCCTCCAAATCACCAAGGAGTGAGAAACTAGGGTTTGAGGGGAGAGAGGGGGCTAGGGTTCTGATATCAGATGGAAAATGGGGCTCTCTTGGGTATAATAGTATATATACTATCCCCACAACCCGACCCGAACCCGACCCGAAACCCGTTAAGACCCAACACAGAAAAACTCTCTGCCCGCTGTGCGGTCGACCGCCACGCCCAGTGCGGTCGACCGCACAACAGGAGAAAAGTCCCCTGAGTGCCCGACTGCTGTGCGGTCGACCGCCGCGCATGTCGCGGTCGACCGCACAGCAGGACAACTGCCTGCTACGTCTGTTTGACATCCTGGTGAATCCACTTGTTTTCTCCAACATAGAATTTCTTGTTAGGCTCCCAAACATGATTCATCACATTCAATATATATATATATATATGTATATATGATAAATTTTCACAAAAGAATTATTCATCACTAATAATTCAATATCTATATATCCTTATAAAATTTTACGGGGTTCTACACTTACAAAGTACATACACAAGCTACAACCTCAAGTGTTGGTCCTCACGTATCGACTCCCTCAAGTGCTCAAAATTATCACCTCTCACTAGGCCACCGACGCCACTCCTCTCGGTATCAACTCCGTTCTCACCACACACTCCTCTCGGTGTACAAGTATATTACAAAGTGAACTTCACAAATTAAGCACAACAAATGATTGTTCTCTAAACAAGGTGAGAACTCAATTAGGCTCAACTCAATGTTACTATCTCTCACAACCCTAAATATATTATGAATGCAAATACAATAAGCTCAAGTGGGTGTGTGTAACAATGAGATTAATCAAATCTAAACTCAATATAAAACTAGCTTTAATAAGATGATAATCAAACAAATAAATAT
This sequence comes from Asparagus officinalis, assembly GCF_001876935.1. Lineage (NCBI taxonomy): Eukaryota > Viridiplantae > Streptophyta > Magnoliopsida > Asparagales > Asparagaceae > Asparagus > Asparagus officinalis. The sequence goes on from NC_033801.1 coordinate 71,943,587, forward strand.
AAAGCTAGAAAAGAGTTTAGAAAACTTCTCAATAGATGACAAGAGATGGAGGGAGAATAGTTGATTGCTCAAACTCCAATAGATGATCTCCTCAAGCTCTTGTGGAATCGAATTCACAAACTCAAACCCTCAATTGCTTAAAAGCTCTTAAACACACTTAAACAAAACTTAAACAAAACTTAAACCCCTGTTAAACTTGATTAAAAAATTTTCTTAGTTGTCCCAAAAAATGAGAGCAAAGGGGGTATATATAGGAACCCAAAACATCAGCAAAAACCCAACTGAAAAGACAAAAAAAGCCCCCAGAAAACACTACTGGAAACTAGCCGTTACTGTGCAACGGCTCTTTCATAAGTCGACTTATGAGTCAACTAATGAGTCAACTTATAAGAGTCGACTCAGCAGAAGAAAAAATCATAACTGTGCTGCACTTCGTGAGTCGACTTATGAGTCGACTAATGAGTCAACTAAACATGCACAGACCTGAAGTGCACAGAAAAACTCAACTTTAAACTGGGTTTAAAAATATCAAATAAATTCTAAAAAATGTAAAACTTTATGAAATGATTATAAACATGATAATAAACATGTTACAAAAACTGGTTTTCAAAAAGGACTTTCCAAATGTAAAATATCATTATTTTGCAAAATAGTCCAAAACATAAAAATGTAAACATATGAATTTTGATATTTTGGCTAAACCATGTTTTGAGACTTTACAAAATAATTTTGTAGACTTAAAGAAAGATGTAAACTATTGTTTTGAAGTCTATAAACTAAAAACACAATATTTTCACAAATATGCATATTCTATGTAATATTTTCTAAAACATAATAATAAATATGAAATATGTGATTTCATATTTATGAACATGAAAACTCAAACTATGTATGTATATATATATAATATAATGTGTGTGTATATATGATTGAGCTTAAAGTACTAACACACATAATATAAAGCTAAACTAATGTTACCCAAGCTTGATCTTGATCTTCATTGTAGCTCAACTTGGTAAACTCGCAGATGAAGTTGAACTTGGATATTGAGCATGAATTGCAAGGCTTCACCCACTATTCCGCCAACCTTTATTGAATATGATCGTTGAGGCTCTATTCCATCCATCCTCCAACTTATTATTTGTCTATAATAAATAACAAAACATAAACACTAGACAAACAATATTAGATGTAAATTGTTTGTTAACTCATCATCAAAACAAGAAGGCCAACACATATGACAAAAAAAATCAATGAGTTGATCAAAAGTTAACTATTGACCAAAAAGTCAACCAGTTGACTAAAAGTTAACTTTATGGGGAAAATACTGGAATTCATTTCTTAAGCATATACCATTCTGATTTTACCGATACATATAACTATTTATGTGTATCCGGTGAAAATCATATATGTGTATCAATCATACGCATTTAACTTTATAAATTGTATTTCATAGGATTCAAGTACGCGTTTGGTATGACTCTAGGGCTCAACTTAAGACTCAGCAGTGGATCATATCCACAAGTACAACAGAGGTGCTAGATACACATGAATACTAGCCGGGTATAAGTTGTGATAAATGTCTACAAGATGCTTACATAATTTTATCAGGACCACTCAGTGATAGTATTGTACAGTCCGGTCTCTTCGTCAAGCAATGTCAAACTATTGAGCCTAGGGTATAGTAAACTATAAAACCCTAATAGCTTAATTAGTGTTTGTTGATATTAAACTCATAACCTTTAAGATCAAACTGACACTCAGTTTATATTAAACTCATAACCTTTAAGATCAAACTGACACTCAGTTTATCTTATTTACCTTGGCCAAGGATTTCCAGGCTATAGTTATATCACACTCAGTTTATCTTATTTACCTTGGCCAAGGATTTCCAGGCTATAGTTATATCAAATAATCTTATGATATCAACCCCTATACTGGGAGAGACGAATCCCATCTTGGCATCTTAATATCTACTTATATCTTAGGATGCACCTAACAAGAACCGTTATGCATAACTCAATGAGAACTGTGGTTAGGTAAAAGTCTAAGTACACCTATACTAACATGTAAGATATTGCACTCATGCCTCATGTCAAGTGACTACTTTGTACTATATCACTTGAGAACTTCTATTTGACAGTTAAGTATAATTACCAACTAGACAATCTCGGTAAGTCGTTCAGTCAACTCATGAACTAATGAGTCAACTGTATACTGTATCTTGATGTCTCAGCATCAATGATCTAAGAGATGGATCATCATCTTTCTAAAGGACAAATAGAGTATACACTAGTCTTTACCAAAGTGATGATGTCCTATCTCAACACTTCATCGACTAGGAAGATTTTAGAATATACGTTAGCGACTAATGAGATCTCTTCTTTATTACGATCACTATCGAAATTCTGATAGTCTAGTATCATTCTATGAACTTTATATGTATTTAAAAAATATCAGATAAATACAGACCAAAATAGCATACTATCATTTTGAGCAATGATGTTATATTCATATAGATGCTGTTATAATATACAATTAATGATGTTATATGACCAAGTCTACAATGCCATAAGAAAGTGTCATTCAAAACTAAGTGCTTTCTTTTATTAGTGTGATGAGTATTCAGAATTGTGTTTTGATTAAGAATATAGATGCCATTACACAATATTCCATAAGCAATCAACTTTTGATTATATACGATATTCATAACATTATTCTCTAACTTGAACATATATCCATCTTTATCTAATAAAGATATAGATATTATATTACACATCATAGTTGGTAAAAATTATCAGCTATTCAAAATCAAAATATTTCTATTTGGTAAAGCTAGATAACAATCCCCAACTATAACTGCTGTAACTATTGCATCATTACCAACTGGTAGGGTCATCTCTCCAGTACCAAGCTTTCTATAACTTCTCAGCCCCTGTAACAAATTATAGATATGAGATCTTGATCCGGTATCTAATACCCTAGATGTAGGATTTATAGAAAAACAATTGTGAGTAACCAACGCACCTGAAGATGAAGCAACAACTTGCTTCTTCTTGTTGAGTGAAGCTAGGAATTCAGGACAGTTCCTTTTCCAGTGTTCTGACTTGTGATAATGGAAGCATTCTGTAGTCGTCATTTTTGCCTTCCCTTTGCCCTTCTTGACAGTCTTCTTAACACCTTTTTTTGGTTTAGAAGTTTTCTTCATTCCCTTTTTCTTAGCAACCAGTTTGCTAGAAGTGAAAGAAGATTTCCTTATAACCAAGGTAGGTGTTTGTCCCTTTTTTATAGAACTATCCTCCCATCTTAACAATATAGCAGGGAAGGAAGAGTGGGCTCCAGATCCATTATCAAGAACTATGATATGAATCTGGAGTAGGCTAGTGTCAAGGACTGTAGAACGATATCTGTATATCTATTTGCATCTAGGCTTGCGTTCAAAAATTCAAGCTCATTGACATAGGCGATCATTTTGAGGACGTGATCCCCAACAGAAGACCCCATAGTCATTTTCGTCTGGAATAAATTCCTAGACGTCACGTACTTCATTTGTCGCGGTTGCTCGCCATATAGTTATTCTGTATTAGGAAATATGGATCTGACATCCATATTCTCATGCTGTCTCTGATGGACCAAATCCATAGAGGCAATTGTGAGGCATTAAGCAAGTGAAAAATCTCTATCCCACTTTATGCGGATTTCATTGTCCACTATAATGGGTTCTAGGCCTAGAACGGGTTCCGGCGTTGTGAGGACATATGCTACTTTGTCATAAATTAGGGCAATTTTAACATTTCTCAACCAATCTTTATAGTTAGAACCGGTTAACTCAGTCTGTTCTAGTATGAGTTTTAAGCTAGACATAATGGCCTAAAAGAGAGTGAAAAAATATTTTAGAAAATATTCAATACATAAAATAGATTTGGTTTATTTTTTATCTAAGTTATGCCTCCCACTATTTTTCGAGTCCCTCAAAACCTTTATAAGTGGTGATCGGAAAAAACCTTTTGTTTTTTAAGTGTGATCAAGATCCAATTATCATTGAATGTATCAACCTTGACGATGGCCAACAAATCGATATACTCAATAATATCATTGAATGTATCAACCTTGACGATGGCCAACAAATCGATATACTCAATAATTGGTAGACAATTTTTGTCTTTTACATTCAAATCGATATACTCAATAATTGGTAGACAATTTTTGTCTTTTACATTCTTGTAATTCTTGATATGATTTAGCCTCTAGTCTTTTATGATCTTGACGATAGCCAACAAATCATAAAATGCTAGTTAAATTTGGACCCATCATTTCTTGACTGACTTAAATTTAACTTATGCATACTCTTGAGGAATACCAATAAAGTTGCATAACCAACTTAAGCTATCCTTATATCTTATATACAGATGAATACTACATAGCCATAAAATAGTATTGCCTTAATGATAGCCAACAAACAAAGTATTTATAAACTTAGTAGTATTCAACTGAAATGATGAAGGGCTACAGACGATTTCATAAATCTTTTACCGTAATCAAACTTGATATAGTTTAAAGATGCTCTATATTTATTCTTGCAATAATTAAACTAGCCAGGTAAGTACAAGATTAGTGAGAGGGTTCTGAGATATTCATCGGGAATATTCATTAGACCTTAATTAAGTAATCATCACTCTTTAAGACTATAGTGTGAAAGATTGGGCATCACTCCTAATCTTAAGTTGGGCATCATCCCATCAGCTATATCTCATAATTACTTTCCTTGATACCAGTTAAAAGTTCGTTCTAAATATATTTCTTTTAACTGCTTTAGGTTTATTTATCTTTCATACTAATGTTATGTTAATGTCGGTCTCATCACTCTATGGTCAATAAACTCTTATTGTCATATCTCACAAAGTTTAAAATGAGTTTTTATAATAAAAAACTATTTCTCTAGTAAGATGGAGATATAAATTTTGTAGAATATAGCACCCAATTATATTGATATCTACAAGTGGGCACAACCAACATATCAATATATATAAAAGCAATATGAAATGATAGCCCTTGCAATGCTAGCTCTCTTGCAAATCTTGTATTATTACAATCACATATACATAGCACGTGCAAACCCCATTTATAATGAAAAAACCATCTCGTAGGATGGGTAATAATATTGCATTGAATGTAAAATAAAAGCTATAAATGAAATAATTAAACTAAATAACCATAACCTCCCACACCCGAACAAGGACCTATACCCATAGACGTAGCCCATGATCAGTGAGCAAGTGCCTAAACCCGTAGGCGTAGCCCATGTTCCGGGAGGGAAGAGGTCGAAAATGATATTATATTTCTAGCTATATTATATCAATATAATAAATACAAGAGAATCATTGTCCACTATCATGCATAAACATAATATCCACGCAAGATGATATAAAGCATATAACTTAATCAATATTAAGAAATATGCATCTATCTAGTTATGCAATAAATTAGAAAACTAGATAACATAGGATTATCCTAACTCAAATAGGACTATCATGCTTCTAACATACAACAACACTAGTTGTAAATAAGTGGTTTGCAATTTATAAAAGTGTTTTTACTCTTAAAAACTTATGAACCAAAAATAACATTTTTGAATTAACTAGTATGACTGATTACAAAACAACTTGTGTTAATTAACTCGTTTCATCTACACTAGTAATTAGAAGCAAGAATAAAGTCCTCTATGAGTTAGATGTGCTTGTTAAGATTTAATTAGATGGAATCATGGCTCTGATACCATGTTAGAAATTCATGTTAATTACATGCAAAATACGTAATGAAAGACCGTATGTATAATAATACTAAGCATGTAGAGACATTGAAATACAAGCTAGGACCATCCTAATTAAATCTAACATGATCCCTATAATAAAGAGAGCAACCAAGAGCTTTGAAGGCTTTCTTTCGTAGCGTGATTCGTTGGTAGATCAAACAACCCCTAGCTCGTTCTCCTTCTTGTTATAAACCTCCTTGTAGTGGATCTCCAAGTCTTCTCTTCTTGAGACACAAGGCAAGATATCCACCTCGGGATACTATAAAATCCAACTTATTCCTCTTACTCAAATATTGCTAGAGTTTAGTAAGAGGTTGAACTCTCTTTTATTCACTTATGGAAAAAACCACTTAACCAATTTTTTATTAACTTTTCCATAAGAGAGAGAGCTCATATATATATAGAGTGAGATATGTCATAACTCATCTCATGAATCATGCCATGAGTCATCTAAATGTAATGATTCCTTTCATGAGTCATGCAATGACTTATCTCATGAGTCATGCAAAGAGTGAGTCATCTAAATGTAATGATTCCTTTCATGAGTCATGCAATGACTTATCTCATGAGTCATGCAAAGAGTCATGAAGAATCAAAACTATGTGCTAAAACCAAGTCATGCAATGACTTATCTCATGAGTCATGCAAAGAGTCATGAAGAATCAAAACTATGTGCTAAAACCATGTTCCTAAACTATACCACCTTAATGACTCATCTCATGACTCATTAATCACGGTATAATAAAGTGTACATTTCGTAAATAAAAACACCACATCAATATGGTGTTTTATAAATACGATATTGTGTAATTTTCCAGTCATTAACTAATAAGTCATCATATGACCAAAAAAATCAATGAGTTAATCAAAAGTCAACTGTTGACCAAAAAATCAACCAGTTGACTAAAAGTTAACTTTATGGGGAAAATACTGGAATTTATTTCTTAAGTACATAGCATTCTGATTTTACCGATACATATAACTGTTTATGTGTATCCGGTAAAAATCATATATGCGTATCAATCCTATGCATTTAACTCTATAAATTGCATTTCATAGGATTCAAGTACGCATTTGGTGCAACTCTAGGGCCCAACTTAAGACTCGACAGTGGATCATATCCACAAGTACAATAGAGGTGCTAGCTACACATAAAGACTACCCGGGTATAAGTTGTGATAAATATCTGTAAGATGTTTACATAATTTTATCAGGACCACTCAGTGATAACATTGTACAATCTGGTCTCTTCGTCAAATAAAGTCAAACTATCGATCCTAGGGTATGGTAAACTGTCAAACCCTAATAGCTTGATTAGTGTTTGTTGATATTAAACTCATAACCTTTAAGATCAAACTGACACTCGGTTTATCTTATTTACCTTGGCCAAGGATTTCCAGGTTATAGTTATATCAAATAATCTTATGACATTAACACCATATATTGGGAAAGACGAATCTCATCTTGGCATCTCAATATCTACTTATGTCTCGGGATGCACCCAACAAGATCCGTTATGCACAACTTAATAAGAACTTTGGTTAGGTAAAAGTCTAAGTACACATATACTAACATGTAAGATATTGCACTCATGCCTCAGGTCAAGAGACTACTTTGTACTATATCACTTAAGAACTTCTATTTGACAGTTAAGTATAATTACCAACTAGACATTCACGGTGAGTCATTTAGTCAACTCATTCACTAATGAGTCACCTGTATACTGTATCTTGATGTCTCAGCATCAATGATCTAAGTGATGGATCATCATCCTTCTAAAGGACAAATAGAGTATACACTAGTCTTTACCAAAGTGATGGTGTCCTATCTCAACACTTTATCGACTAGGAACATTTTAGAATATACGTTAGCAACTAATTAGATCTCTTCTTCATTATAATCACTGTCGAAATTCTGATAGTCTAGTATCATTCTAAGAACTTTATCTGTATTTAAAAAATACCATATAAATACTGATCAAAATAGCATACTATCATTTTGAACAATGATGTTATATTCATATAGATCCTGTTACAATATATAATTATTGTCTGCAGAGCACCTATATCTAACACTTTGTATCGAAAGGGAAAGTATCATTTACATCAATCAAACCAAACTTAGGCTCAGATATGTCTCCCTAGAATATGCCATGTAGAAAAAACCATGGTTTAAGAACTTATCAATACATTCTTTAGATATATCTAATTGGGGATTTTATGTTAACGTCGATACCATGTTTAGAGAGTTCACAATCAACATGGCTTTATATAGCCAAACTGAAGAGCTTAGTGAACCAAAAGCATTCAATGACCTAGAGAATGATCCTTGGGAAAAACGTCTTGGGGCTAAATGAAAATTGCATTTCAAACCACGCGAGCTATTATCTAAAGATTAGATAGTACAAGTTAACATAGGTGATGAGACTAATATGAAATTTATCCAGTTGATGAGAGCTCTAATTGACCAACTAGTCGATGAGAGCTCAAGAGATGAAATGCTTAGGTTTATGGATGCTTTCTCAAGCTACAACCAAATAAAAATGGCAGGGCATGATGAAGAGAAAACTTCTTTCATCACAAACCAGGGGACTTACTGCTATAGAGTAATGCCCTTCAGTCTTAAGAATGCTAGAGTGACCTACTAGAGGCTAATCAACAAAAATTTTAAAGAGCAAGTTGACTGCAATGTGAAAGAATATGTGGACGATATCTTGGTGAAATCGAAGCACACTATTTCCCGTATTGTAGATCTTGAAGAAGCTTTCTCTGCTCTCTGCCGATACCAGATGAAATTCAACCCTACAAAATGTAACTTTCTTATGTGGTTGCATAAGTTTCTTGGGTTCATGATCACCCAAGACGAGATTGAAATAGAATGGAAAAGATAGCCACAATTAAAGGGATGATCAAACTTCATACAGTCATAGATATCCATAAGCTAAATGGAAGATTAGTAGTTTTGAGCCATTTTCTCTCCAAATCAGCTGAAAAGAGCCTCCCATTCGTCAAAGTCCTCAGGGGAGACAAGAAGCCTAGCTACAACATCTAGTAGATAGAAGAATGCAACAGCACCTTTGTTGCACTCAAGAGATACTTGAGCACCAAGACTTTTCAAAGCAGCCATGTCCATGGTGAATAACTCTATCTATACCTCTCCATCTTGGCCAAAGCTATAAGCTTAGTTCTTATTTGGGAGGAAGAGAATGTTCGGAAGCTGATCTAGCTACTATGTTAGTTGCATTCTCAAAATGGAAGAGCTCAACTACATTCTCATCGAAAATGCAACTTTCGCCTCATCACCATGGCAAAGAGACTTTGACAATAGTTCTAAGCGTAATAATTATAGTCTGAACCAATTTGGCTATGAAGAAAGCTGATAATCATATTTTTATTACAATTGTATACCCTTATTATCTATTTTATTTAAATAAATATACAACTAATACCATGTTTTATCTAAATTTATAGGTTAATGAAGAATTAATGAATAAAAACCCAAAAGAAAGAAACTCTCTAATTTTCTACCATTTATTGAAGCCCAAATGTTAATATAAAAGAAGATCCAAGAAAGCTCAAGTATCCATGAAGAAATCGGGTCAAGAATTAACAAAAAATTAAATCTATTACAAACCAATTGGTCAGCCAATCGATTGACCAATCAGTCGGCCAACCAATTAGTCAACCGATTGGTTTGCAATAGAAATAGATTTTTGACTGAGATTTAACTCTTGATCTCCAAGAAATATCCAAAGGTTTTATTCATTACTGCATGCTATAAATAGGGGTAGAGAGGTGAGGGGTTTGAGTGTGAAAATTTCTATAAAACTCCATTTGAAGAGGAGAGTTGCTCTTAATTGAGAAGACCTTCTAAAATTATAACTTTGTTGTAATTAATAAAAAAATTTACTTCATATTTTTCTTTTCTTCTCTTTATTTGATGATGAAGAAGAAGATAAAGATGAAGACGAATGTTTGCTTTCAAGAGGCTAGAACCCTCTTACAATGTAAATTTTTCCTTTTATCTTTTATTTTCTTATAATATTTTCTGTTCTTATTTTCAATATTCAAGGGACTAGAACCCTCTTGTTTTAGATCAATTTTGATGCCTTGTATATTTTTATGTCTTTATTTTTGTATTATTTTCTTGTATTTTCTGTAGTATAGATTTATATTCTTGCATAGTTTAGATTTCCTTTTATGTTCTTTTCTTTTTGTTCATAGTTTGGATGTTTTATTTTTTTATTTTTATTTTTCTATTTGAAGTTAATTCTTATTTTCATTCTCTTTCTTTTATTCTCACTAGTCTAGATTTTAATTCTTTATTTTCTTAAGATATAGAACTAATTCTTGTAAAAATTTTGGAATTGTATAAGACTAATTTGATTTTTTTATAATTTTTGTATTATTTTCTTGTGCTTAAAATGACCATATTTAAGATAATCATTTTTTTATAATTTTTGTATTATTTTCTTGTGCTTAAAATGACCATATTTAAGATAATCAACTAGAGAACTAATTGGTAGAAGAAAATTTTAATAATCTGTACTTATCTTGAGTGGTTTGATAGGTTATGCTTATGAGTTCTAGAATTAATTTTCAGGTGTTATTCTTTCATAAATGTTAATTTTACTTGGATGATAATTTGATATGTTACACTTTTTCTAAGTGGTTTGACAGTCTATGCTTAATGAATCTTAAGTAAAATATGATAAAAAGAGAATAGTTCATAATTTCTAAGTGAAATTGACTAGTGGTTTCAATTCTAGATTTCTTATATCTCTAATTAAATCCTCCATCTTTTACTTTTTTTAATTTTTCTTTATTTATTTCTCGATTTATTTTCTTCTATTTCTTTATCTTTCTTTCTCCCCTCTTAATTTATTTTTGTTTTATTTGCATATACTCACAACCACTCTCTTTATCTCTCCACAATCACCTTATCACTCTTAATTGTCAAAAACACGACTTAAGAATTAAATTTTAATTATTTCCTACAACACCTTCCTCATAGAATTGACATTCTTCTATACTATAACTTGATAGTTGTGTACTTGTAACTTAGGTATTATTTACCCCCTATGAAGTTTTTTGCGCCGTTGCTAGGGAACAATGCTTATAAGTGGGATTTTTCTATTTTGATTTTTTAATTTGTGTGTTTTCTTGTGAAGGAACCACTTTGAAGATTGAAGATCAAGGATTGAATATTGAAAATTTACCTTCAAGAGGGTATAACCCTCTTGCTTATGGTAACTCCTCTTTCTAGTTTTTTTTAATTCTACCCCTTTTAGTTAGTTTCTCACAATTACAGATAATTAGGATCTAAATTTTTTTTACTTTTTTTAATCCTAATAAAATTCACCATCCATCTAGAAATTTATTAACAAGGTAATAAATTCAAACAAGAGGTCTTTTTCTCGCATTTGTTTGTTTGTTAACTTTAATTAAAAAAAATAAAAATATTTAATTTTGTATCCTTTTTCTTTTAATTCCTAGGGTTGCATTGCCTATAATAGTAGGAACTCATCAAAGTGATTTGAGCATCTTGATTTGACACTTACTTAAAAATAATCTAAAGGGAAAAAAAATCCTACTAATCAAGATAAGGTGAGGCATTCATCACAATTTTCTTAGCCCACAAATCACTAATTCCTCATTACCCAAACCCAGGGATGACAAAATGGACCCAAAACTAATTGCCCACCCATACCCACCCGTCAAATGAACCATCCAAACCCACCCATTTAGTTAAATGGACCATAAATGGGTGGATATAGTTTTTATTAAAGATAAATAGGTCATTAATGGGCGTGTTATTACCCACCCATTTGCCCATTTAGATGGATATTGTTTTAAAAACACCCTCAACGCTTCAACAATGTGTTATTACCCACCCATTTGCCCATTTAGATGGATATTGTTTTAAAAACACCCTCAACGCTTCAACAATTACAAAACTTATTTTTAAAAGTTAAAAATTATAGAAAACACTTAAAATAACTAACAACCCCTTAAAAATTTGAGATTTACAAAAAACACCCTCAAAGTTTAAAATATTATAAAAACGCCCTCAAGAGTTAAAAATTATAAAAAACTATCAAAATTTTCTAACCTCATAGATGACACATGAAATTCAAAAATTAACAACACCCCCCTAAAATTTTATAATTTGCAAAAAATACCCTTAAAAGCTGTAGAAAATGAGAAAAACACCCTCAAGACTTCAAAATTACCAAACAATCTTAGAGTTTTCTAAACTTGCAAATGACACATGAAATCTAAAAATTTTCAATAGTCCCCTATAAATTTAAAATTTGTAATTAACACCCTCAAAGTCTTAAAGTTTTAGAAAAACACCCTCCATAGTTTAGAATTACAAAACCATCCTGAAATTTGAAAACCTACAAATAACACATGAAATCCAAAAATTACTAGTAGCCCCCTATAAATTTATAATTTACAAAAAGCACCCTTAAAGTTTAAAAATTGCAAAAAACACCCTAAAGAGTTCAAAACTACAAAACAATCTTAGTATTTTCTAAACTTGCAAATGACATGAAATCTAAAAAATGTCGGTAGTCCCCTATAAATATGAAATTTTCAAATAACACCCTCAAACTTTTAAAAATTGCAAAAAACACCCTCATGGATATATAAGTATAAAAAGTAGGCGCTCATAATTCTTCGTCGGTAAGAGATATATGCGTGTGTGAGATTTTTTAAGTACCTCGTCAAGATTTAACTTTTGCATATATAGTTGGTCTTTGATGCCTACATGACTTTCCATTTGGAGGAACGCGTCTCATATTTTTAATTTAATGTTAATGTTATGTACTTTTGCTAGGTATGGATATTGGAGAATGCACGAGAATTAGAAAAAAAAGTTAGGGGAAAAGTTATATGTTTATGCTTTAATCTAGTTTGAGTAATTAGAACCAGTGTTATTTGCGATCAGTGAGTTGAGTTGAGTAATTAGAACCAGTGTTATTTGCGATCAGTGAGTTGAGATATTGACGCACAAAAGAGATTTTCCCAAATAGTCGATTCAATTGTGTTATTTGCGATCAGTGAGTTGAGATATTGACGCACAAAAGAGATTTTCCCAAATAGTCGATTCAATTGAGAAAGAAATGTTTACAGAAAACCCCTGAAAGTTTGCAGAAAACCCTCTAAAAGTTTACAAAAAACCCCCTAAAAGTTTACAGAAACCCCCCTGAAAGTTTACAGAAAACCCCCTGAAAGTTTGAAAAAACCCCTAAAAGTTTACAGGAAACCCCCTGAAAGTTTACAGAAAATCCCCTAAAAGTTTGCAAAAAACCCTCTGAAAGTTTGCAGAAATCCCAAGAAAGTTTACAGAAAACCCCCTGAAAGTTTACAGAAAACCCCCTAAAAGTTTACAAAACCACCCCTAAAAGTTTGCAGAAAACCCCCTGAAAGTTTATAGAAAACCCCCTAAAAGTTTACAGAACCCCCCCTAAAAGTTTGCCAAAACCCCCTTGAAAATTTACAAGTAGATCCCTGAAACTTAAATATATATAGAAGTATCATAATCATAACTAAATGGGTTATTGGGTCACACATGAACCACCCATTTAGTAAATGGGTGGTTGAGAAGTGACCAATTTAGCAAATGCTAAATGGATCATAAATGGTCAAGTGGTCATAAATTGGCCCACCCATTTATGACCTAACCAAGACCCAAGTATTTTAAAACTCATTAGATGTTGACCTCTAAGAACTCGAACTCATTAAGGAACAAGAAATCTGTAAGTGAACTTGTTTATGTTTACTTAAATCCATTGGTGCTTAAGGCATGGTTTAAGGGTTGCGTAAAGCACTCCATAAGAAACAAGATAATTAATTAGTTTTTGACCTCCCTCTAGTATTATCCTTACCTGGCTAACTGACTGAGTAAACTTCAATCTTTTTACTAAAGAGTTTTTGGTTAGGAGTTGGTCTAGTTGAGTCTAGACCTAACCCTAGAAAGTGGTTAACACAAAGTGATTGCTTTTGATTTGTTTTAGTTAGGTTTACTTTCATCATTCCCTCTCTTCTCATTATCTTTTTTATCTTGTAGTTTTTTCCTCTAAAAAAACCTAACTTTTATTTTTCTTAAAACTTTTTTATTTGAGTTAATTTAAAAAATTTACAAAAAGAATTTATTTTGGTGTATGCAAATTTGGATTAAGGATAATACCAATCACTTAATCTGTTTTGAACAATTTTTTTGAAGAAATAACTAATCCTAGTCCACATGTTCTTCAAGATATGTGTTATCCAACTAAGAATGCAATCCCATCTTGCATTAAGCTACTCAATATTAATGGAACTAATTTTAAGCTTAGACCGCATTTTATAAATATGCTTCCAAAATTCTTAGTAATTGAAACTAAAGAGGTTTATATTTTTACCTCCGAGTTTGAGGAAGTTTATCTTGGTTAAGATTAGAGACTTATCTGAAAATGTGATTAAGCTTAGTTTATTCATTTTGCTCTTAAGGACAAAGCTATAAAATTATTATATAATTTACCCACGAATTCTATCCCAACCTGAGATGAATTTGTTACTATTTTGCTGAAGAAAAATTTTCCCATCTATGAAGGACAAAGCTATAAAAAGCTTTTTAGAATTTTAAGATAGTCCTGAGAAAGTCATTCTAGAGGTTTTTTGTCAAATTTAAGGATCTTCTTATCCAAAATTCTCACCACGATCTTAAAAAATAGAGATTATGTCAAACTATCTATGAAGGATTGTATTATTCTTTAAAAACTTCCTTAGAATCGATGTGTCAAGGAAATTTTATGAAGAAAAATGCTGATGAAGCTTGAGAATTTTTAGAGAGTATTCAAGAAAACCATGAGTGGGAATACTGTGATGATAGAATTTCATCAGTTCCCCAACCCTAATCTAGTGGTCTTTTCTTAGAGTAAAACATAGCCTTTGAAGCAAAAATGGTGACAATCATACATAGGTTAGAAGCTTTAGAAATTAAAAAAATGTGCTCCAGCTTAAATCAATCAAGTTTCTGCCTCAGGTTGTCACAACTGTCTTTCTCCAACTCATGTTTCAGAAGAATGTCCCCTTTTATGAAACAACCAACCACTAGGTCAGGTAAATATTGCATTCAAGCATCCCGTGAATGATCTATTTTCTCCAACCTACAATCCAAGTTTGAGAAATCACCTAAATTTTGCATGGAATCAGGGACACTACTCCGGACATCAAAACTTTATTCCCACTTCAACTCAACAATTTCCTAAATGAAACACAGTTCCTTTTAGTTCGCAAAATAATTTTCAACAACCAAATCTATCATATCCAAATCAGTCTCTTCACCATCAATCTGTAAATCATATTCCTTCAAGTTCTAATCATGATAAACGTCTCAATATTTTAGAAAAGGGTTTGGAGACCATGATTAAAGCCTACGCAGACCACCAACTTGTTGACTCAAACATCCAATACTTTGAATTCCTTTATACAATCAACCGGATAAATGCTCAATTCCAGCACTCAAGTTATAGCTAGGTTAGATACCCAACTTAGTCAACTAGTGAGTGCTATGACTGAGTGTGACGCCCCAGGGTTCACACAAGGCTGCGGTCCAAGATGAAACCCAGATTGTCAAACCTGTCAAGCACCAAACACCATGCTATGACATGTTTCACCATCACAGTCACTATCTCTCTAGTGGAAACAACAAATAGGTGAAAGTACAAAACAGGCAAATGATAGAAGTAGTATAAAATCAGATATGTACAGAAGAAGTATATCAACAAATGAGCCCAACTAAAATAGAATGAAAATATCTCTGAGTCTGAAATACATCTCAACACAATGAGTTAAATGAAATCTCACTAAGGCACTCAGCCTCTACAAAAGGAATACAATTATAAAGTCTGAACAATGAACATAACTATATAGTGGAGCTTCAACTGTTAAAACTGTGCGACGACGACTATGCTAGAACTCCATCATCTTGTGGCTCTCCGAAACTCTAATCTACCTAAAAAATACAATTTAAATAAAAAGAATAAATCCAAGAGCGTCAGAGAGCTACAGCAAGATCACCTCCATCCGCCCCTAAGGGAAGGGCTGCTAGATGAAACAGAGGCTCTAACTATTAAGCATAGTCTACCTATATCATTTTTCCCATATCTAATGGAGTTAATATTTAGATACCTATAAGACAAGACGTAGTACGTCGAGCGAAATAATTCAAATAAGGAAACCGTTATTTATATACCATATGTCTCAAATTGTAGATCCCTAAATACCAATTCTAACTCTATGAATGAAAACAACACTCAAAAGAAATACTCCAAGCCTAAACCATATAGGACCAATGTCATAATCTCGAACTACTTCTCAAGTAGTTGGCGCAATAATAAAAGAATATCATCCAATTCAAAAAAAATCACCATAGGCTGGCTATGTCATGTATGCTACAAATTAAGGAATGTGCCCTACTCATGGGTAATCTAACATGGGAGTAACTACAACTGATGATACATATATGTGTACATCTTCTTATGCAATAGCGATACTCTTGTAATATTTTTACTCAATCGCTCTGTGACAATAGGTTTTCTCTCCCTATTCCGGATACATAAAATAACGATACTATTGTAATATTCTTACTTAATCGTTCTACGATAAATAGGTTTTATTGCCTTATTCCCGGAACATGAAATGACGATACTTTTATAATACTCTTACTCAATCGTCCTGCGAAAATAGATTTTATCTCCCTATTCTGGATACATGAAATGACGATACTTTTGTAATACTCTTACTCAATCATCCTGCGGAAATGGGTTTTATCTCCCTATTCCAGATACATGAAATGACTCTTTTTAATATGTTAACTAACTCCACATGTATCAACTATCCCAACATTGTACGTCAAAAAAAACAATCACTTGAACTAAGTGTACGTGCACATAACTCAGTGTGCGTGTCCATATCTGGTGTTCACCATCATCCTAGGCATTAAATAACTCTTAATCATTGTAATATAATAGTACAAGATCGATAAACTCTCTCGAAAATAACAAACAAGAGCAAAACTCATGAAACCTTCACGCTATATATATCAATTATTTCAAATCAGCACATCTGCAGATTTCTACAGAACATATCATTAGTAAATTGAGCGTATCTTTCTCCAAACAAACTCTTTTTAAGAATAGTTTTATGTTTTGGAAACTAAATTCACATAGCTATCATTTGGCGCTGGTTTTCTTCAGTTTGTAGTTCATATGATATCTCTAATTTCTAGTTAAATGTTATATATGTGCAGCAAATTTTCTGCAAAATATATCATCAGTAAATTGAGCATACCTTTCCCTAGGAAAATTATCTTTAGGAAAGATTTTCTGTTTTGAAATCTAGATTCACATATCTTTCAATTGGCATTAGTTTGGTTCAATTTAGATTTCATTTGTTATTTCAAATTTCTAGTTAAACATTATATATGTGCAGCAGTTTTTCTGCAGAACATAACAAGCATGATTATTTGCACAAGAAATTATATTTAAACCTTCAATCATATTTAAAACATACTGAAACATATATAGAACATATAACAATACTTTAAACTTTGATAATCACTTACTGAAATTATCTTTAACATAAATCAAACTCTTGTGTTAATCTAATTAGGGTTTTTCAACCTAATTAACCAAATTCTTCAATCTAAATTATGAACTTTTAACATATTAAACATAAGCATAATTACCAAACAACTTAGAAAAGATATACATTTATCAAATTATATTTTTAACACTTAGATATCATAAACCTAGGGTTTTCTCATCTTTAATCCACATGTAAACTCAATTAAATGTCAAATTAGGGTTTAAACATGATTAGAACATGATTAACAAGTTAAGAAAAAAAAATTTGAAGAACCCTAATGATCATGATCATGTTTCTATTATAAATAGGAAGAAAACATATAGATCTAATATTTTTTTAAGATCTAACAACAAAAATCTAATATTTTTCACATTAGATTAAGATCTAAGCATGCAAACATAATTTAAACTTCTAAACTAGTTATTTAACTATGGGGATAGGTTTGGATGTAAGTGACCTTGTCTTAATATTATGTGCAAGCCTCTGAAACAAAGCAAACAATCCACAAGTATAAACAACCCGTTCTTCCGTACCACACGTTGATGTTCTCGCCCTCGTGTCGGTGTTTTGCTTCATAAAACTCTCCAAACTCATAAAAAAAGATCTAGGGTTTTTAAGGGGAGAGCGTGGCTGCTAGGGTTCATAGATATGATAAAAGAAAGGATTTTTTATGAAAAACATAGGTATTTATAGAGGTAAACCCGAAACAAACCTGTTTGACCCAAACCTGGAAACCTAGTCTGACAAGGAAAATAACATTCGGTAATTTGGCTGTAACTTTCTCATCCAATCTTGGAATGTGGTGATCTAAGATTTGTTGGAAAGCTGTTAAATATATCTACAACGTTAGTCTTTTACACTTTTCCAAATTCTAACGGTATCAGTGCGTAAAATATAAAAACTCATAACTGATCAATTTCCCCAGATTTCTCTCTTTTGGCCTTTGTGCATGTTTTGTGCATTTGCACTCATATTTTCACAAATATACATTGAATTAATCTCAAATCAATTCTTATCATACTCAAACATCAAAATATATTATTTTTTACTATATAACATATTTATCATTATTTATCATAAAATATTCAAATTTATAGGGTTTACATTCTTCCCCCCTTAAAAGAATTTCATCCCCGAAATTCTACAATCGTATCTTAAAAATTAATAATATGAGAAAAGCACTAAGAGGGGATAATCCAGACAAGGAAACTTTTCTGTACACATCTCATATCATTAATCCCTAGATATGAACCACTAGCAATATCTATGCTTAACAGTCTAAAATGCGGATACTCTCACTTAACCCCTAACTAAACGGAACTAGTACATCGAGCAAAAAATCCAAACAAGGAACCCCCCATATATATACCATATTAATGTTCTGAATGATTAGGAGCTAAGTGTTAATATCCCCATTCTAGCATTAAATATAAATATGGCCATGTAGAAAAAATCAAAAAAAATCATAAACATCAATAAGCTATAACCAAAACAATTTACCCACTTGAACAGTTGCGGATAGTCACGACGCATATCCTCCTCACGCTCCCAAGAAGCCTCCTCGTCTCTTTTCTATCTCTATTGAACTTTAACTTAAGGTATTACTTCCTTTCTAAGCCTCTCGTCCTCTCTAGTAAGAATACAATCCGTGATCTCCACCGTAGTTAAATCTATCTGAAACTCAAATTCTGGTGCATCAATCACCCTCTGCTTCTCCTCGTCACGTAATTATTTCTAAATTATCAAAACATGGAAAACTTCGTGTCTACTCGATATTGATGCTAGAAGATCTAGCCCATACAAAACGGCTGCAAAATGTATAACTCTCATGAACGGGCCAATATACCTTAGGGTAAACTTTTCTCGTCTACCGAGTCACTAAATTCATCGACGGTATTTTCAATAAGACATGGTCCCCAATTTGGAACTCTAACAGTCGTCATTTCTGGTTTGCATAAATCTTCTGATGACTATGTGATGCAAGAATACGCTCCCGAATCTCCACTACCTTCCCTGTAGTCCGCCTTATAAGCTCCTATCTAAGCAATAATCTGTCTCGTGATTCTGCCCAACAAATAGGCAATCTACAAAGCCTCCCGTACCATTCCTCATACGGTGTCATACCAATAGTCTATGATAAATGATATTATATGCAAACTCAATCAATGGGATATGATCCTCCCAGCTATCCTGTAAATCTATAATACATGTTTGCTACATATTTTTCGATACTTGGTTTACTCTCTTCGTTTGTCCATCCGTCTGTGGGTGGCCAACACTAGAATATCACAACTGGCTACCGAACAAATCCTAAAAACTCCTTCAGAAGTGTCTCTTTACATCTTTGTATATTTTCCTTGTGCTTGAATGCACTATATATCTGGTACGATGCGCCTCAACTGTCGTGAAATATAAGTTATACCCTCTGGGTCTGTATCAAAACACCTCCTAAACCTGCCAGTGATGTGTCCACGTAAACGATAAATGTCGTATCACTGCTTAGAAAAGTCAGAATTGTTACCGTAATCTACCTAGCCTTAATAGTCTCAAAGGCTTCCTGACACCCCGTGTTCAAAGAAAGTGTTATCATACTGATAATACATATCTATACACCCTTCTTTGAAAGGCGTGTAAGTGGTATCATAATCTTTAAAAAGTCCCGAATGAACTTTCTCTCATACCCTACCAAAACTCCGCATCTCCGTAATGGTTCTTATCGGCTCCAAATCAAGTACAGTCTCAACAATTGGTAGATCCACTGCTTTGCTCTCGATGCTGATAACGTGGCCTAAAAATCTGACCTCTGATAGCCAAAACTCGTATTTGCTGAACTCCGTGTATTACTGTTACCTCTAATCTCGACTGTCCGTAATGCCCGCAAATGCCAATAGCAGATGCTGCTCGTGTTCTGCCTCTGATCTCAAAAAGATAAGGATGTCATTGATAAAATGACTACGAATTGATCCTAACATGGACAGAAAAACCTGGTTCATTAAATCCATGAATACCGTAGGTGCATCGATCAGCCCAAATGGCATGACAAGAAACTCAAAAGACCCATATCGAGTCAGAAAAGGTAGTTTTAGGAATATCCATTTACCGTAATCATAACTGGAAATAACCAAAACGAAAATCAATCTTCGAGAAATGCTACGCTCCCTGTAGCTGGTGGAACAAGTCATAAATCCTCGATAATGGATACTTGATCCGGATAGTGACTTGCTCAACTCACGATAATCGATACACAATAGCATGCTATAGTCCTCCTTCCCCACGAAGAGGATCGGTACTCCCATGAAAATGACTCCTGACAATAAAACCCTGAGTTAACAACACATCTAGCTGAGTCTATAGCTCCCTTATCTCAGCAGGTGCCATATGATATGATAGGGTGCTCGGAATATCGGTACGGTGCCTGTTGCAACTCGATGTAGGGAGAAACAACCTCTCTCACTGGAGAAAATATAGGTATGTCCTGAATGACATCCTGATACTCTAAGACGACTCCGGTCTTTCTCAAAACTACACCCCGATCCTGTATCATCATCTTCTCGATGTATGCCAGAAATGGCTTCGTATTCTGGTTATCCTATGAGGTTGCTACTATCTATACAAACCCAATGAATGCTCACAAGCGGACTGTTTTAGCAAAACAGTCGATACTAACATTGTAGGATGATAACCATTCCATACCAAGAATAACATCAAAATCCAACATCCACAAAACAAGCAGGTCAAAGATGAACTCAAACTCATCTAGACTGATGACACATCTCCTACATATACTCTCTAATAGGGACACCTTCCCTAGAGGAGTAGAAACTGATAACTGAACATCTAAGGGATGTGTAACTAACTGAAGTCTATCCATGAAGGCATGAGATATGAAAGAATACGGAGTTTCTAAATCAAACAAGATTCAAGCTGGAAAAGAATTTTCTACGAAAACTCCACTTGTATCACATTGTACGGCTACATAAACCCTGTCGGTGGCTAGCGACTGTTGTGCTATCGGTGGTGGAATGTATAAGTCCATCTGACCCTGATGAATACTCTGAATAGCATAATTTTGGCCTATTGGCCTCTAAATCCTCGAAATAACCGATAGTACATCTATTCTCCGATGCTGGTTGTAACCGTGACCTTAAGACTATTGACCCTGACCTCTGTCGTACTGGTCTCATGCTAGTGTACTGCGATAATCCTTCGCTTTATGTCTGATCTTATTACAATTGTATTATATATCCCGAATTCTACGCTGCTGCGTCGCTATTGTATCATGTTGTGCTCTCTTCTTATAATGTTTTTGTTACTGATTGTAAAAATCATTACCCTGCTGCTGGGGTACTCTAGATCCCGCAATAAACCTCTTGCCCTTGTTATTACCATCATGCTTGTCTTGATTACATAATTAACTATAGGCATATCTCACTCCTTTAATCGAACTAGCTCTAACCGCTTGTTGGAGAAGTAAACAAAATTTTTCCAAATAAGTGATATTCGCTGCTCCGGCGAAAATCTAAAGTTGTTGTTATCCTTTGCTTCTATTCTCCGGTGATATCCTCTATGCTGAATACATTTAACCTCTAGTTTAGTACTGAGTCTATGTTAAGAAATTTTCACATATTTCTTTTTATTTATAAGCTGTATATGAATCCAGTGTGCCCTACACTATAGTGTTCTAAGTGCTACACTATAGTGTTCTAAGTGTCTGATATCTTTCCTATTCTTACAGAGCCAAGCCTCCTGCTCTGCGGCTCTATCAACAGCTGGTTGTGGTGATGATGAAATCATTGGTATTGCATCTTCAATAGGCATGACTGGTATAATTGGTGATGGAACTCTAGAAAGTGATACTGCTGGCAAAAATGGATACGCCTCTCGCTCCTCGAGTGCTACAAAATCTTACTGCAAACGGTGCCTTAAAGTCGATCAGATACTATAGAGTCTGCTGTGGCTCGGGTTTTGCATACCCAGCTCTCCGGGTACGAGTTTTATCTCGACCATATCCATGTCCCAACATTTATAATATCAAGAGGAGAGCTTATGATCACAGTAAGTGAGATCACAAACATATATATATATATATATATATATATATATATATATATGTATGTATGTATGTATGTATATATATATAATGTATCACAATACATATACATAACATATAACATTCACGCAAATACATTAAATCAACATAAAATAATTATCATAATTTTTTTTGAAATTTTGAGATATATGCACATATCGTTCTCACTCATTCTAGGAATTCCTAGCGGACTCTATACATGAATCATAGGAAACTCTATCCTAGCTCCATAATTTGACACATGCATGATCCTAAGGATGTTAAAACTAGAGCTCTAATACCAATTGTGACGCCTCAGGGTTCACACAAGGCTACGGTTCAAGGTAAAACCCAGATTGTCAAACCTGCCAAGCACCAAACACCATGCTACGACATGTTTTATCATCACAGTTACTATCTCTCTAGTGGAAACAACAAATAGGTGAAAATACAAAACAAGCAAATAATAGAAGTAGTACAAAATCAGATATGTACAGAAGAAGTATATCAACAAATGAGCCCAACTGAAATAGAATAAAAATATCTATGAGTCTGAAATACATTTCAACACAACAAGTCAAATGAAATCTCACTAAGGCACTCAATCTCTACAAAATGAATACAACTCTAAAGTCTAAAAAATAAACATAACTATGTAGTGGAGCTTCAATTGCTAAAACTATGCGACGGCGACTATGATAGAACCCTATCATCCTGCAGCTCTCCGAAACTCTAATCTACCTGAAAGATATAATTTAAACAAAAAGAATAATAAGAAGAGCGCAGGGAAGGCACTACAGCAACATCATCTCCATCCACCCCCAGGAGAAGGGCTGCTAGGTGAAGTGGAGGCTCTATCTATTAAGCATAGTTCTACCTATATCATTTTCCCCGTATCTAATAGAGTTAATATTTAGACACCTACAAGACGAGACGTAGTACGTCGAGCGAAATAATCCAAATAAGAAAACCCTCATATATATACCATATGTCTTAAATTGTAGATCCCTAAATACCAATTCTAACTCTATGAATGAAAACAACACTCAAAAGAAATACTCCAAGCCTTAACCATATAGGACCAATGTCATAATCTCGAACTACTTCTCAAGTAGTTGGCACAATAATAAGAGAATATCATCCAACTCAAAAAAAAATCATCATAGGCTATATCCTGTATCCCACAAATCAAGGAATGTGCCCTACTCATGGGTAATCTAACATGGGAGTAACTATAACTGATGATACATATATGTGTGCATCTCCTTATGCAATAGCGATACTCTTGTAATATTCTTACTCAATCGCTCTGCGACAATAGGTTTTGTCTCCCTATTCCGGATACATAAAATAACGATACTATTGTAATACTCTTACTCAATCGTTCTACGAAAAATAGGTTTTATTATCCTATTTCGGATACATAAAATAATGATACATTTGTAATACTCTTACTCAATCTTCCTGCGGAAATAGATTTTATCTTTCTATTCCGGATACATGGAATGACGATACTTTTGTAATACTCTTACTCAATCATCCTACGGAAATAGGTTTTATCTACCTATTCCAGATACATGAAATGACTCTTTTTTATATGTTAACTAACTCCACATGTATCAACTACCCCAACATTATACGTCAAAAAAACAATCACTTGAACTGAGTGTACATGCACATAACTCTGTGTGCGTATCCATATCTGGTGTTCACCATCATCTCAGGTATTAAATAACTCTTAATCATTGTAATATAACAGTATAAGATCGAGAAACTCTCTCAAAAATAACAAACAAGAGCGAAACTCAAGAAACCTTCACGCTATATATATCAATTATTTTAAATCAGCACATTTGTAGTTTTCTACAGAATATATTGTTAGTAAATTGAGCGTATCTTTCTCTAAATAAACTCTTTTTAACAATAGTTTTACGTTTTGGAAACTAGATTAATATAGCTATCATTTGGCATGGTTTGTTTCTATTTGGAGTTCATATGATATCTCTAATTTCTAGTTAAACGTTATATATGTGCAGCAGTTTTTCTGCAGAATGTATCATCAGTAAATTGAGCATATCTTTCTCTAAGAAAATTATCTTTAGGAATGATTTTATATTTTGAAATCTAGATTCATATATCTTTCAATTGGCATTAGTTTGGTTCAATTTGGATTTTATTTGTTATTTCAAATTTCTAATTACACAGTATATATGTGCAATAGTTTTTCTACAGAACATAACAAGCATGATTATTTGCACAAGAAATCATATTTAAACCTTTAATCATATTTAAAACATACTGAAACATATATAGAATATATAACAACACTTTAAACTTTGATAATCACTTACTGAAATTATCTCGAACATAAATCAAACTCTTGTGTTAATCTAATTAGGCTTTTTTAACCTAATTAACCAAATTCTTCAATCTAAAACATAAACTTTTAACATATTAAACATAAGCATAATTGCCAAATAACTTAGAAATGATATATATTCATTAAATTATATTTTTAACACATAGGTATCACAAACCTAGGGGTTTCTCATCTTTAATCCACATGTAAACTCAATTAAATATTAAATTAGAGTTTAAACATGATTAGAATATGATTAACAAGTTAAAAAAGAAATTTTGAAGATCCCTAATGATCATGATCATGTTTCTATTATAAACAGTAAGAAAACATATAGATCTAACATTTTTTTAAGATCTAACAACAAAAATATAATCTTTTTCATATTAGATTAAGATTTAAGCATGCAAACATAATTTAAACTTCTAAACTAGTTATTTAACTATGGTGATAGGCTTGGATGTAAGTGATCTTGCCTTAATATCATGTGCAAGCCTTTGAAACAAAGCAAGCAATCCACAAGCATAAATAACCCGTTCTCCCTCGCCACACGTTGATGATCTCGCCCTCGTGTCGGTGTTTTGTTTCATAAAGCTTTCCAAACTCATAAGAAAAATATCTAGGGTTTTTGAGGGGAGAGGGTGGCTGGTAAGGTTCATAGATATGATATAAGAAAGGAATTTTCATGGAAAATACATGTATTTATAGAGGTAAACCCAAAACAAACATGTTTGACCCGAACCAGGAAACCTAGTCAGACTAGAAAAATAACCTTCGGTAATTTGGTTGTAACTTTCTCATCCGACCTCGGAATGAGGTGATATAAGATTTGTTAGAAAGTTGTTGAAGAGATCTATAACTTTGGTCTTATACTTTTCCAAATTATAACTGTATCGGTACGAAAAATATAAAAACTCATAACTGGTAATTTTTCCCAGATTTCTCTCTTTTGGCCTTTGTGCATGTTTTGTGCATTTGCACTCATATTTTCATAAATATACATTGAATTGATTTCAAATCAATTGTTATCATACTCAAACATCAAACTATGTTATTTTTCACTATATAACATATTTATCATTATTTATCATAAAATATTTAAATTTATGAGGTTTTACACTGAGGGAGAGAGAAAGGAAAATTTCGAGTCAACCCGTGACCGACCATAAGGACATGGGATCAAGTTTAATCTACCAAGCTCAAATAAATACAATCTATTCATTACGATTAGTAAAACAGGTCGATAATCAAGTTAGAATGCCTCCAAGTCAAGCTTTTGAATAAGAAAAAATTGTTTCTCCTTCTAATAATTCTATTCAATAATCACTCCCTTCTGATGACCAAGAACCTAAACCTGAGCTCAATTTTGATAGATTTAAACCAATTGCTCCTTATCCAGGTAGACTCAGGCCTAGGAAAAACTCCAATCAAGTGGAGAAAATCCTAAAAACTTCTAAGCAGGTTAAGGTCAGCATTCCTCTCTTAGATGTAAATGAACAAATTGCTTCTTATATAAAATTTTTAAAAGATTTGTGTACTGAGAATAGAACAATAAATGTTGAAAATAAAGTCTTTCTTGCTGCTAGTATTAGTGACAAGCTCTCAAGGCCCCTACCTTTGAAATATAAGGATCTTGGTTATCCTCTTATCTCATGTGTTATTGGAAATACCTTCATTGATAATGCACTTTTAGACTTAGGGGTCAGTGTCAATTTGCATGCTTATTCAGTCTACCAGCAACTAGGTGTAGGAGAACTCGAACCAACCAGATATACTTTACAGTTAGCTAATAGATCTATCAAAGTCCCTATGGGTGAGATAGAGGATGTTTTGATTAATGTTGGAGAGTTTATTTTTTCAGTGGATTTCATAGTCTTGAAAAACGCAGCTGATTTCCAATCCCAAAGGTCAGATACCTGACATTTTAAGACCATTCTTAGCCACTTCTAATACTCTAATCAACTGTAGAACTGGTCAAATAAAGCTGTCCTTTGATAATATGACTGCTGATCTCAACAACTTTAATCTAAGGAACCAGCCAACTAATCAACCTCTAGAAATAAATTACATCCAGGAAATTTAATTGAAGAGATAGAAAAAGAGAGTGGGTTAGATATAAGTTTTAAGAAAATTTTTGGTGTGGACCTAAAGATATTAGAAGAGATAGAATCAAATTAGATCTTTCAGAACAAAGGAACTGCGTTAGATAAATGTTTCTCTGATCTTAGTTCCGAAGAACTTGTTGTTGATGAGCTTAGGTTCCTAGAAAATAAACAACAACTAAATTTTCATACCTCAACCATGAATAATAGGTTTGCAAAATTTTTTAAAGAAGAACTAGTTGTATTAGGACAAACTTTCATTAATAAAGAATCTAAGCTCAAATTTGAGAATCAGAAATTCAAAATACATATCCCCATTGATACCTACCTTCAATTGCTGCAAAATTTATTAAAAACTGAGTATACAGAGTTTAAGCATATTTTTGAGTTTATCATTCTAGTTTTCTTTAAAATCTGAGGTAGAATTTTTAGTATTAAGGTAGGTTTTGATGTAGAATATGATAGTTTTATTTTTAATTTGTCATTCTACATCTTTACTTAATATCTCATAATAATACAAATAATAAGAAGAATGTATTCTTCTCTCATTTGAGAGTTTCTTGTTTCTTAAAAAAAAGATAACTAAAAAAAGAAAAAAAAATATATCAAGAAATTTATAAAAATGATGAAAAAAAGAAAAAAAAGCAGAATAAATTTTTCTATACTACTTGATAGTTGTGCTCTTGCAACTTAGGTATTATTTAATTCCTATCAAAAGCACTTGGTAGCCCCCTCTACATCCAGATGAATGACCAACTAGGCATATAACTCAATGAATATGATATCCAGGTTGAGCCTCGGATAACCATCAAAGCCCAAGTTCTCGCTAACTCTTTTATTAAATCATCGGACCCGGAGAATGATTCACACATGTATGAACCAACTCTCCCTCCAATCCAAAAACCTACCTAGAAAACCATGCCAAAGAAAAGCAATATCTATAGGATACAACTAGCCTAAATCCCTACTGTGGTGGGTATTAAAAGTAGACAGTGCCTCCGGAGAAATTGGCAGTGGGGCAGGAGTGGTATTGAGCAACCTGGAAAGGCACATTTCTAAATATGCAATTGCCTTCAAATTCCTAGCTTCGAAAAATGAAGCTGAGTATGAAGCTCTCCTAGTCGGCCTTAGGATTGTTCTAACGACAAGGATAAAATATGTATACATAGTGGCTGACTCCCAACTTGTTGTTTATTAAATCTAAGAGGAAAATGAAACAAAAGACTCCAGAACGGAAAAATACTTAGAAAAGCCAAAGAACTATTGGACAGACTAAAGGCGTTTCAAATCAAACAAGTCCTCAAGGCCTACAATGCTCATGCAGCGGTTTGTCCAAGCTAGGCTCATTGAGCTCGAGGGTAGGATTGGAACTAATATACATAGATACCCTCAAGAAGACTAGCATTACAGAATCAATGTTCGACTCAGTCTTACAAATAGACCATCGATCAAAACTATGATAGATTATCCCACTCATCTAGTACTTAACAAAAGGATACTTTATCGGAAGACCAAACAGAAGCTAGGAGCTTGCAAAGAAAGGCCCTGAAGTACCTCATGATAGAAGACCAACTTTACCGGCTCTCCTATAACAAAAGTAGTACGGGGCATTATCTCTGTGCCTCTGACTAGAAGAATCAGAGTATATCCTAAGGGAAATCCATGAGGGAATGTGTGCAAACCACATCGGAGCTAGGACTTTAGCACAAAAACTGATTAAGAAAGGCTATTACTGGCCAACCATCTTAGCCAAGTCAATGAAACTCCTAACCCAGTACAAAGCTTGCCATCTCTTCTCAAACATTCCTAGAGATGTAGCAAATGAGATCAGTCCTCTCATCAATCTGGTACCTTTTGATCAATGGGAGTAGACTTGCTAGGACCATTCTCAATTATAGCCAGATAGCGAAAGTTCTTAATATTGGCTATAGACTACTTCACAGAATGGGTATAAGCAAGGCCACTTACAAGAATTAATGAAAAGGATATCCACAATTTCATCTAAAAATTAATCATCAGTAAATTCAAAATATCAATAACCATTATTATTGATAATGGGATCCAGTTTGACAGCGAAGGGTTCTACAACTTTTGCGCAAAATGGAAGATCTGACTCAAGTACGCATCAATAACACACCCTAAATGCAATAGACTGTTAGAAGGAGCTAACAAGTGTATACTACAAGCATTGAAGAAGAAAGTACACCAAAAAAGGAGCGTGCATCGAAAAAACTTCTTGGTATTTTATGGTCGTACAAGACGATCCACAAAAACTCCATCAGAGAAACACCCTTCTGACTAGCATATAGAGTAGAAGCAGTTACCCAAGTAGAAGTTATAATGCTTACCATTATAGCTTCAACACTTCAATGAAGAAACCAATCAAATTGGCCTCAGAAGTACACTCGAACTCAGTGATGAAATAAGAGAGCAAGCACTCTGATCTTTGATAGTCGATCAGTATTGCATCGTTGGACATTACAATACCTGAGTCCAACCGCAAAGGTTCCAAATAGGGAATGTGTTCCTCTAGAAGGCCGCTTTCAACAAAGAAGTGAACTATAGAACACTTGCCGAAAATAAGAAAAGTCCATACAAGATTGTGGAAGAAGTCCACCCGGAAACCTATTCGCCTCAAAACCAGAATAAGGAAATCTTGAACCACCCTTAGAATATTAAACACCTAAAAAAGTACTTCCAGTAAGGGGGTGTTTGTTTGCATGCAAGTAAAAGATGAAAGTGAGAAAGTTACTTTCATTTAACAATTAAGGTGTTTGTTTTCATGTAAGTGGTTATGAAAGTGAGATGCAAGAAAGTTGTCACATATGATTTAATGCAATTTTGACTTCCCCTAAAAAAATGGTGAAGTCACATGAAAGTGACAAAAAGGTAACTAATTTAATTAAATGATTTTAATTATACTTTTCTAATTAATCTTATTTTGCCACGTCATCTTCACATTGCACTTTAGATAATAATTTAATTTTTCAAACAAACACTGTATTTCACTTGCGTGCTGACATGGATGTAAAAGTTATTTGCAAAAAAAAGTAACTTACATATTTTAAATTCACTTTCAGATTGCCAAACACCCCCTAAATGTAACCAAGGATTCCCATATCAATGAAGAAGTGCATCTCCTAAACATCTTGTCAAGATGATCATGAGTTCTTATGAATCAGTCTTCACCGCTCCGTCTAAGGCATCCAAAGACCTTGGTATCATTCTCATAAGTAAAACTAGGGCATGATGCAAAGCCCTTATGAATAAGTCTTCAGCGATTCAACCAAGTCATTCAAATACCTTAGTATCATGGCTATGAGTAAAACCAAGCTACGATGCAAAACCCTTACAACTCGATCTTCACTAACTCATCCCAAGGTATCTAAAGACCTTAGTATCATTCTCATGAGTAAAACCATGACACAACATAAAGCCCTTACGACTCGGACTTCACCGACTCATCCAAGGCATCCAAAAACCTTGGTATTATTCTCACAAATAAAACCAAGGAACAATGCAAAGCCCTTATGACTTAGTCATCACCGAATCGTCGAAGGCATCCAAAGAACTTGGTATGGTTCCCACCATTAAAATCAAGGCATTGTAGGATCTGAAATAGATACACTAGAACACTAGAGGAAGGGTGAATAGTGTTTTTTAAAATTTATGCAAATTAGATTATAAATTGTAAAGAAAGAATAACAATCTCAAAAAATCACAATCCCAAACACAAAGTTTTATACTGGTTCCACCAACCCGATGTACATCCAGTCACCAAGCAAATCCCACTTGAGAGTTTCCACTATAATTTTTATAAAATCAAAAGCAAACCTGACCAATTTGTAAGTCCCTGCAAATTATAACACTAATTGACAAACACCTTGCTAATTTGCATATCAATCTCTAAACCAAGAGATTAACACATCTCACAAATCGAGAGAACTTTTCTTTAAAGCAACAACTCAATTCCTATAAGCCTTGATTTGTAGTGTTGTGTAGTAGTGGCTTAGGAATGATTCTAAATTCTATAAATTGTCAGAATAATAAGTATTTGAATGAGGATCAAAGGCAATTTCAGAAACTTCTCTTTTTCTTTAAAATCAGAATTTTTGACACTTGAAAAATGCACAAAGATCAAAGCTTATGGGTATAGAATCATGTTCGAATTTTCTGAACAAATAACCTATTTATAGCCCTTGAAAAGACAAGTTTTTGAACTTTAAAATGTTTGAAAAATAGCTAAAAACTATCACAAGTTTAAATTTAAACGTTCAGAATAACTGTCTTAGCAGTCGACTATAATGCATAGTCGACTACTCTGTAATACAGAAAGTCTAGAATTCAAAAATTAAAACTTAGTAGTCGACTATTCTTCTTTATAGTCGACTACTCTGTATTACAGAAAGTCTGAAAAACAAAAATCAAAGATCAGTAGTTGACTATAATTGTTAGTGGTCGATTACACTATAAAATAAACGTTCTGTAAAATAATTTTCAAAGCTCAGTAGTCGACTATATTTACTTGTAGTCGACTACTCTGTAAAACCGAAGTTCTGTAAATCAAAATACAAAGATGAGTAGTCGACTATAATTTTTAGTAGTCGACTACTCTGTAGTTTTACAGAAACTTATATCTTGAACTTAGACTACAGTAGTCGACTATTATTCTCATTAGTCGACTACTAAAGAGTAAAAATGTTATGTATGAACTATTTTTAGACTAAATGATAAACTAAATACTCTAATGGTTAACATAGGGGATTTCCATTGTTAACCAACACACTAAGCCTGTGTTAGTGTGTTCTAATTTCTACGTGTGTGTGTGAGTGATCAAGACTTGTACAAAAATTCTAAGTAAAGAAAGATGTAAAAATTACATTGATGTACTTGTTCTTCATCTTCTTTACTTCATAATGCCTTGAACTCATATTGCACTTGTTCATATTTGATGTTGAAAGCTACATTTAAATGTTAGTGCATATGTATAACACACATAGTGATTCTCAATATGAATAAATTGTTATCATCAAAATTATATCATGGGGACATGATATCCAACGTTCTCCCCTTTTTGATGATGACAAACAATTTATGCATATGTAAGTATATTTAAAAAATAAAAACTTTGATAAACAAGTATACTTACTCCCCCTGCATAAAAGCACATTAGAGTCTACAATTCATATTGTTGAGTCTATAAAACATACATTCTGAAAACATTCCCCTCCTTTGTCATTAATAAAAAGAAAGACATAACTATCCTAAACATATCATAATTTCTTCTTCATGAGCTAGTACTTCAAACATATCATCCAGACTATGAACATAGTCCATAACTTTACACATCCAAATAGGTAGGCAAATACTTCCCATAAAAACCAAAAGTTCCATAATGTTCATCACCATAATCTGTTTAAAATATATATAGCACATGAATTAACTTTTCAATCGCAACATTAAGATTCAATCCCATAAAATACACTAAAGTTAAAGCAACATAGTAGCAACATAACACATATTACATATGTCTTAAAAACAAATAACTATGACATAGTTTGTGACATTCAAACTTAAACAACCAACATAACATATATTACCATTGTTTTAACACTAAACATAAAAAATTATCCAAATCTAAAATGATGCATGCTTGGTCTTCTAAGGTGCTGAAGGTGGTTGATGTCCTTAAAAGAAAGCACTGAGCTTCATATCCAAGGTATCAAACTTCATATTCATTGTGTCAAACTTCATCTCCAGAATATCAAATTTGTTGGTTAAGGCATCTTGATTTTTCAGCATGAGCACATTTTGATCAAACAAAGCTTTTTGACCCACTTCCAAATCTAGTATTCTAGCAGACATTGTATTGTATTGTGCATCTGAGAAACAAGCTTTTTGACCCACTTCCAAATCTAGTATTCTAGCAGACATTGTATTGTATTGTGCATCTGAGAAACAAGAGGATTCATGCATTTGTGGTATTGGTGGTGGAATATGAGAGGAGGAGGGTCCAGCTTCATCAGTGTTTTGTGGTTGGGGTTGTTGTTCTGTTTCAGGTTGATGTTGAAGTTCATCTTGGTGAATTTCAAAGTTTGTTAATTTCATCCTGGCTAGGGCATTGGAGTCAAATAATTCAATAGAACGAACTATAGAATTTTCAGACTCAATATCAACATGAAATTTATTAAAGATTTTCGTTAAAAAGGCACCATAAGGAAGAAATTCTTTTGGTATTGTCAGAAGATTATCAAAATAAACTTCAGCCCAATTAACTTGAATATTCCCCAGTATTTGGAAACAAGTTATAGACTAAGATTCGAGCAATGAAATGAGGAATTGGACGAAGCTTATTGGAATTATTCAAAGGTTTGCTATGACCAGAAAGAAATATATGATTGGATAATAAATCTAAATCATTTATTCTAATTGATCTAAGTGATACACCTCTGAAAGGAATATTCAAAATTTTTACAATTGACTTAGTAGTCAATTCAATTTCTATTCCTTTGACAAGGGTTTCAAGCTTTTCAGTTCCACTAATAGTTCCTATACGTTCTATATTAGTATAGAATAGTTGAACAAGAAAAGGATATGTGGGTTTTCTATTTTCAGCAGAGAATAATTCAAGTAACCCCATATTCTCAAAATATGATCCAAAATTCCATTGGATAAAATCATCAAATTTCACAAATCATCCTGGAAGAACTTCAAATGTTGATATTTTATTAAATTCTTCAAGTAAATCAGGACTTTTTAAATATATGATGATTTCATCATTAATATTGGTATGAACTTGTTTAGATTTCTTAGCCCTAGACATGATAAATCAGACAAGACTTAAAGCTGAAAATGAGATAAATTTATAAGCTTACCCAAAACTGATGAAACCCTAGAAGTAGTTGGCTATAAACTGTTGTAGTCGACTACCATATCTGACACAAACTAGATCTGACACAAACTTGGGAACAAGGAAATTTGATGTAAATTTTGAAAAAGGAGACAAAGAAGATGATGCCCTAACCTGATTTTGTTTGGT
Organism: Asparagus officinalis; assembly: GCF_001876935.1. Classification (NCBI taxonomy): domain Eukaryota; kingdom Viridiplantae; phylum Streptophyta; class Magnoliopsida; order Asparagales; family Asparagaceae; genus Asparagus; species Asparagus officinalis. The sequence continues at coordinate 71,977,606 of NC_033801.1, forward strand.
TCTGAAAAGGGGACTGAGAAGAATCAGTTATGAGAAGAAAAAGATGGGTTTTGTGTTTTTGATTTTTCTTTTAGAATAAAATTTATAATTTGTATGGTTAGGATTAAATTAAGAACAAATGAATGGTGAAAATTTACTCTTAGATATGTGGATAGGATTGATGGGATTAGAATCAATGGTTGAGATGAATTTTACTTAAGTAAAACGGTTATTAGGTTTAGTGTATAATGGGTTTAAATTCAATATGGTGAAAAACTAAGTTTGGAAAAATCTGAGGTTGTAGTCGACTACTAAGCAAATTAGTTGACTATACTGTAATTGACAAAACACTAAATTTTAGTTTGAACACAGATTAGTCGACTACTCTGTAAATTAGTCGACTATCACCTTTAAGCACATGATCACGTAGAAAATGATGTCTAATATCAATATGTTTTGTACGAAAATGTTGAATAGGATTTTTAGATAAATTTATTAAACTTGAATTTTCACACATTATAGATGATATGGGATAATTTATGCCATAATCAGATAATGTTTGTTTCATCCATAAAACTTGAGCACATGCAAGACTTGCAGCATATATTCTGCTTCAGTCGTAGATAATGATACTGAATTTTGCTTTTTACTGAATCAAGATACAAGTGAATGTCCTAAGAAATGACATGTTCCACTTGTACTTTTTCTATCGGATTTGCATCCAGCAAAATCAGCATCACTATAAGATAATAAATCAATTGTGCTATTCTTTTGATAAAACAACCCATAATTTGTAGTATATTTAAGATATATGGAAATTCTTTTCACTGCTTTAAGGTGTGATTCTTTAGGATTATATTAAAATCTAGCACATAAACATACACTAAACATAATATCAGGTCTACTAGCAGTAATGCAAAGAAATGATCAAATCATACCTTGATAGAGCTTTTGATCAACATTCTTACCATTTTCATCTTTGTCAAGTGAGATAGTAGTACTCATTGGTATTGGTTTGCTTGTTGTATTTTCCATTCCAAAGCGTTTGAGTAAATCTTTTGCATATTTGCTTTGATTGATGAATATTCCATCTTTTATTTGTTTGATTTGAAGTCCAAGGAAGAAATTTAGTTCACCCATGTGACTCATTTCAAATTCATCCTACATAGTCTTAGCAAACTCTTGACAAAGATTATTGTTAGTAGAAACAAAAATAATATCATCTACATATGTTTGAATTAATAATATATCTTTATTTATTTTCTTAATAAATAATGTTGAATCAACCTTACCAATTTCAAAACCTGAAGTTAAAAGAAACTTCTTTAATCTATCATACCAAGCACGAGATGCTTGTTTAAGACCATATAATGCTTTCTTAAGTTTAAAAACATGATTTGAAAAACTTTCATGTTCAAAACCGGGAGGTTGTTCTACAAAAACTTATATAACAATTTAGAAAAGCACTTTTAACATCCATTTGAAATAGTTTAAAATTCATAAAACATGTAAATGCAAGTAAAATTCTAATTGATTCTAAACGAGAAACGGGTGCATATGTTTCATCATAATCAATACATTCTTCTTGATTATAACCTTGTGCAACTAATCTTGCTTTGTTTCTAATAACTTGACCAGATTCATCTAACTTATTTCTAAAAATCCATTTTGTTCCAATGATTGATTTATTTTGAGGTCTAGGTATAAGATCCCAAACATTATTTCATTTGGTTAAGTTCATCTTGCATAGTAATTATCCAAAAATCAATAAGTAAGGCTTCTTTTATATTTTTAGGTTCAATAGTTAAAATAAAAGCAGTATGAGCAATCAAATTAAAATGGGATCTAGTAGTTACTTTATCAGAAATATTACCAATAATTAAATCATGTGGATGATTTTTAACTTCTATAAAATTTTTAGGTAAATCATTTTGAATATTTATCATATATTGAAGCATCTATCATTGGGGTATCATTGATAGTATCAACTAATTCATCATCATTGTTTGAAACAAAAGGTGTTTTTGTAAAAATTTCATCAAAAGAAACATGCATTGATTCTTCAATGACTAAAGTTTTTTATTGTATATTCTATAAGCTTTGCTATGGTTAGAATATCCAACAAATATTCCTTCATCAGATTTAGAATCAAATTTATCCAAATTATCCTTTTTGTTTAAAATAAAACATTTACAACCAAAAACTTTGAAATAAGAAACTTTAGGAATTCTATCATAAAATAATTCATAAGATATTTTCTTTAAGATAGGTATTGATAAAATCCTGTTTAGAACATAACATGCTGTAGAAACAGCTTCTACCCAAAAATACTTTGGTAAATTACTATCACATGCTGTAGAAACAGCTTCTGCCCAAAAATACTTTGGTAAATTACTATCACATAACATGGATCTAGCACATTCTTGTAAAGTTATATTTTTTCTTTCTACAACTTTATTTTGTGGAACTGCTCTAGGAAAAGAAAAAGTATGAGAAATACTATGTTTATCATAAAAATTTGCAAATAATTTATTTTCAAATTCACCTCCATAATCACTACGTATAGAAATTATAGAAAGATATTTTTGATTTTGAATTCTTTTGTAAAATATAGAAAACTCATTAAAAGCATCATTTTTATGTTTTAAGAATATTACCCATGTAAATATTGAATAATCATCAACAAGAACAAAAGCATATCTACTACTATTTAAAGATGTTACTCTTGAAGGACCAAAAAGATCAATATGAATTAATTCTAATGGTCTACTTGTAGAAATTATATTTTTAGATTTGAAAGAAGATTTATGCATTTTTCCTTGTTGACATGTATCACAAAAATTATCTTTATAAGAAAGCTTAGGTAAACCTTTTACAGAATCATTTTTAGAAATCTTAGAAATATATTTAAAATTAACATGTCCAATACGTTTATGCCATAAAATAGAATCATTAGAAGATGCAAGAAGACAATGTTCATTAGAAATATTATTCATAGATAATACATATATATTATTTTTTCTATGTCCTTTAAATAATAGAGTTATTAAATCTATGTCATAAATCAAGCAAGATTCTTTTCAAAATCAATTTTAAAACGTTTATCACAAAGTTGACTTCTACTAAGCAAATTATATTTAAGACTATCAACTAATAAAACATTATCAATAAAAGGTTTATTTGGATTACCGACAATTCTAATGCCGATAACTTTTCCTTTGTTGTTATCTCCAAAAGTAACGGTACCACTATCCTTATTTTGAAAAGATGATAACAATTGTATGTTTCTAGTCATATGTTTGAAACAACTGCTATCCAAAATCCACCCATCTTTCTTGGGTACCTGAAATGATAAACATTTACAAATTTGGTACCCATGCTATGTTGGGCCCATGAAATTAGCCTTTAGGAAACCAAACCCATAAAGAGTTTAATTTGCCTAAATAGTTAGTTGATAAACAAACATTTTTAATATAATCAGAAATATAAAATTTTTTATGTAATGAAGTTAAATCTTTAGGCACCCAAATAGAAATGAATTTTAATTTCTTTTTACATATATCATCATTTATATTACAAGAAGATTTTACAAAAATGGTTTTCTTAATATATCATCATTTATATTACAAGAAGATTTTACAAAAATGGTTTTCTTAGATATATTTCTATTAACTTGAAAACCTAAACCTTTTGTCTTTTGAGATTCTTTTTGAAAAGAAAGTATTTTATTAAGATTTTCTTTACCCTTATTGAATTTACTAATATTTAAACATATATCATCATATTTTAATTTAATAGAAGAAATATATTTATCTAAACTATTAATGCGAATATTTAAATTATTACATTCTAATTATAGATAAACATTCTTATTGGATAAACATTGATTTTCTTTAAACAAGAAATAATTTTCTTCTTTCAAATTAATTTCTTGAGAGTTAGGACTTGTAGATGAATTAAATCTGAAATTTCTTCAAGTAATCTTTTATTTTCTCCTTTAAAAAAATTATGTGAAGTCTTTAATCTTAAAAAAGTTTCATATAATTCATTGAAAGCATCTAAAAGTTCTTCATTATCACTTGCTTCATCTTGTGCTATAAAACACATATGAGCACTTTCCGTTTCTTCAATTTCTTCATCCAAAGATGAATCATCACTATTATCCCATGTAGCCGCCGTAGCTTTCCTTTTCTTGTTGCTTTGAATATAGTTGAAATAATTTGATTTTTGCTTATTCTTCAACAATGGACAATCTTTCTTCATATGTTCTGGTTTGTTACACTTGAAATAAAGTAAGTTATTTGAATTTGAATTCTTTGATTTAAACTTACCTCGTTTTATGAATTTTCTAAAAAGTAAGTTATTTGAATTTGAATTCTTTGATTTAAACTTACCTCGTTTTATGAATTTTCTAAATTTGCGTGCAAACATGCTCATTTCTTCTTTTATGAATTTTCTAAATTTGCGTGCAAACATGCTCATTTCTTCATCATCATCTGAATCTTCTTTATCGGAAGTAGCATTGAATGCAAGCACTTTCTTGTTCTTTGTGTCATCCTCATTCTTTCTATCTTCAATTTGAACTTCATAAGCTATAAGGTTGCCGATAAGGTTCTCAACCGTAAGAGTTGACAAATCATTTGCTTCTTCGATTGCAGTAACCTTCTTTTCCCATTGTGGAGTAAGTGAACGAAGTATTTTTCTTACCATCTCCACTTGAGTGTATGTTTTACCAAGACCAATGAGAGAATTAGTGATATCGGTGAATCTTGTAAACATTTCTCCAATGGTCTTATTTTCCTTCATCTTGAACAATTCAAATCTATGTACAAGAACAGAAATTTTATATTCTTTAACTTTATTTGTACCTTCATGAGTTACCTCTAGTGTGTGCCAAATATCATATGCAGATGTGGGATTCTTTAACTTTATTTGTACCTTCATGAGTTACCTCTAGTGTGTGCCAAATATCATATGCAGATGTGGCCGTTGACACTCTATTGAACTCATTCTTATCTTACCTCTAGTGTGTGCCAAATATCATATGCAGATGTGGCCGTTGACACTCTATTGAACTCATTCTTATCAAGTGCGTAGAATAGTACATTCATGGCTTTGGAGTCCAAGTTTGCATTGTTTCTTTGAGATGTAGTCCATTTTGAAAATGGAGTTGATGTCTTTTCGTATTTTGTTTCCACAATATTCCAAAGTTCGTAGCCAATTGATTGAAGGTAAATCTTCATTCGGCACTTCCAATAGTTGTAGTTCAATCCATCGAACATTGGTGGACGATTTGTAGAGTGACCTTCTTTGAATTGTGATGTATTTGTTGATGTCATTGTAAAACCCCGAAAATTTGAATACTTTATGATAAATAATAATAAATATGTTATGCATTTATAAATAATATTATATGATGTTTGAGTATGCTAGGAACTGATTTGAGATCAATTCAATGTATATATGTATATATGTGAGTACAAATACACAAATCATGCACAAAGGCCAAGAGTGAGAATCTGAGAATTTTGACCAGTTAAGAGTTTCTATATTTTTCTTACTGATTCATTAAGAATATGGGAAAGTGTATAATTCCAAAGTTGTAGGTCTCTTCAAGAGATTTCCAACAAATCTTAGATCACCTTATTCCGAGGTCGTATGAGAATGTTATAGCCGAAATACCGAAGAGAATGTTCCTAGTCAGACTGAATTTCTAGTTTCAGGTTTCGGGTTTCGGGTTTCGGGTTTGCTGCTATATATATACATGTTATATCACAAAAATCACCTCTTTTCTTCTGTTTTACAAACCCTAGCAGCCCCCCCTCTTCTCTCCCAAACCCTAGATCCGTTCTTGGCGATTTGTGAGGAGTCTCGAAGAGTTTCAGCGGGATTTGGAGCGATTCTATCGAAGGAGGAGCATGCTCACGCGTGTTCAGGAGTTCAACAATACCCCCTCAGGCGAGTAACATCTCGCCCAAACCTCTCCTATGTTCTTAAAAGTTTTCTAATTAGTTTTAATGGGATTTGTTGAGCCTAAAACGTATATGTGAGTATAAAAATATGTTTTTTATAACATATGATGCGAAAATCTTGTGTTTCAGTTTATAAAAAGTCCACCAATGTTTTGGGTAATAAAGTTCACCAATGTTTTCTTCGTATATGGTTATATGATTATTAGAAACATTAGTATTTTAATATCAAATAAAAATTTTCGTGTTTACAGGTTTAACAGCTGACAGAAAACCCAGATTGGGTTTCTGTCCGCTTGGCGGTCGACCGGTGCAGTCGACCGCTGAGCTCGTTGTAGGGGCAGAATTTGTCTGCGGTCGACCACACCAGTCAATCGTGATGTTCTGTCGGTCGACCGAAATGCCTAGCGGTCGACCGCCAGGCTCATATCAGTGTACGGTCGACCGAGTCGGTCGACCGAGTCGGTCGACCGACGCACTGTCTGTTGCAATTTTCCTGTTCTGTGTATTTTTCTCATATTTGAGATTTTGCCTGGATCATATGACTCTGGTTTTTAGTCTTATTATGTATCCATGCATGATAGATGACCTGAGGGTATCAAATGTGGATATACATGCTGATTTGATTGTGAATTGATATAGGTAGATTTCACTATGTATCTCAATGATATTTTCACCATTTCTCAGTCCTCGTGTTGGACAAGCATTACCTTTTAGTCCTCGTGTTGGACACCCTTCCTACTTAGTCCTCGTGTTGGACATGCATTGCTATTTAATCCTCGTGCTGGATATGCATTACCATCTGGTCCATGCGTTGGACAACGGTCACATCCGGTCCATGCGTTGGACAACGGTCACATCCGGTCCCTGCGTTGGACAACGGTTATATTCAGTTTATAAGTTGGACGTTTACTTCACGCAGTCTATGGGTTGGACGTTTAATTTATATGATCTATGTTTTGGACACTTAATCGTTTTCTGACATGTCACTCATGTGAGTTTGACATGACACTTATATAGATTTTGATATGATATTCATGTAAGTAATAACATGATACTCATGTTGGCTATGTCACAGCACTGTATTTATGCTCTGGTGTTTTGTCATATTTCTTTTATTATTGTTACTGTACTAGAATCTCGGGTTTGGTGTTTAGAGATTTACAATTTGAGATACAAGGTATATACATGAGGGTTTCCTTGTTTGGATTATTTCGCTCGACGTATCTATGCTCGTATTATAAATTTCTAAATACTAAAACCCTCTCTGTTCCCTGGGGGTTGGTTGTGATGTTACTCGCTAGCGCTTTGACGCTCGTTGTCCCTCCCCCTTTCAGGTAACGAGCCAGGAGCCCGGAGAGTCGCAGGTTGATGGCAAGGCATTTTAGCTTCAGTTGTTTACTTAGATATATTTTCTTTTGGAGTTCCACAGTAGACTTTTGTTTAGGTATTTGAGGATCTGGTTCTAGAAGTTGTAAAGGCGGTGTGCCTTATTTCCTCTTGTCAGACATTTGTATTTAAGACTTGTTGAGTATTCCTGTTTATCTACTCAGATCATGACTATATATTTCTGTATGTTGGATGATGAGATATTTACGTGATTACTATCATTTCATCAGTATATCTTGTATTATCTTTTGCCTGTTTTGCACCTACCCCAGATGTTGATTCTACTAGACAGATGTTAATTGTGATGGTGAAACATGTTATTGCACGGTGTGGTGCATGGCAGGTTTGACATTCTTGGTTTCACCCCAATATCCTTAGGATCATCCTGTGTCGAGTCGTGGAACTAGGATAGAGTTTCTTAGGATTCATGTATAGAGTCCGTAAGGATTTTCTAGTATGAGTGAGGACGATATGTAAGGATTTTCTAGTATGAGTGAGGACGATATATGCGTATATCTCAAAATTTGAGAAATTTTTTTTATTTTATTATGACGACTATTTTGTATAAATTTAAAGTATTTATACAAATACTATATAGGTGAAAATTGTATTGTGATACGCTATTTATAGAGGTCTATTTTGACTCCTAAACTCTTATTTTCTTTTGAACAGAGATGTCAGAATATGATATGTCACGTGCTCAGAGATCTGGATAGGCTGAACCATAGCAAACTCCACCCGAGCCACATCAGACACCACCTGAGCCGCAGCAGGCTCCCCAGTACCTGGTAGATCTTATGGCTCCCCTAGTCGCTAGGATAGCAGCAATCGAGGAGCTTGTGACGAATCACATTACACCACCACCACCAGTAGCTGAAACCGCTATTTCTCAAAAAAATGGGACAGCTAAGTTTCAGAGGGACAAGGAAGGGAGTACTAAGAGAGTGCACGTCGGAGACAAGGGTAAGAACAAGAGACCCTTGACTGGACCTCAACAGCAACAGCAGGGCCCTCATAAGAAGGGATCTCAACAGGATCATAAAGCACGTCAGCAGCATAAGTTCCGGGGAACTTGTTTTAACTATCGCAAGGTCGGACACAAGGCATTAGAGTGCCGCAGTGCACCAACAAGAGATCAGAAGGGAAATGGTCCAACTCAGCAGCAGCAGAAGACTGAGGGGCAAGTTCGAGAAGTTCAGAAGTTTCCTCAGGGGCGGATTGTCCCATTTTCTCCATCTCCAGCAACAGAGCAGTCTTCAGCCACGGGCAGGGTTTATGCGGTTATTCCACGCGATCATGGAGCTGGCGGAGCCGTAGTGGAGGGTACGTTCTTTGTGAATTCTTTTCCCGCCCGTATTCTTTTCGATTCGGAAGTTTCGCATTCCTTCATATCGCATGCATTTATGGCTAGACTCCATCTTGTAGCTCAGCAACTAGACACCTCTTTATCTGTTTCCACCCCTTTAGGAGAGGTATCGCTTCTGGAGAGCGTTTGTAGGAGGTGTACCGTCAGTTTAGACGAGTCGGAGTTCATAGTTGATTTGATAGTGTTGTGTATGTCCGAGTTTGATGTCATCCTTGGTATGGATTGGTTGTCTTCCTACCATGTTAGCATTGACTGCTTTGCAAAGACAGTCAAGTTGCGAGCGTCCGACGGGTCCGAGATGATTGTAGCCGCCTCTCAGGGCAACCGACTTGCGGAGTCATTTCTGGCGTACATCGAGGAGGTGATGCGACGGGATCAGGGTGCTGAGTTATTGGAGACTAGAGTTGTCTCAGAGTATCAGGATGTCTTTTAGGACATACCTGAATCACCTCCGGTGAGAGATGTGGAGTTTTGTATTGAGTTACAGTCGGGCACAGCCCCGATATCCCACGCACCCTATCGTATGGCACCAGCTGAGATGAGAGAGCTTCAGACCCAATTGGACGAGTTGTTAGCTCAGGGTTTTATTTGTAGGAGTTATTTCTTCGTGGGGCGCACCGGTCCTCTTCGTGAATAAGAAGGACGGTAATATGAGATTGTGTATTGATCATAGAGAGCTGAACAAGGTCACTATCCGGAATAGGTACTCATTACCTAGGATTGATGACTTGTTCAACCAGTTGTAGAGAATGTAGTATTTCTCGAAGTTTGATCTTCGTTCTGGTTATCGTAGTTGCGGATTTGGGAGATGGATTTTCCCAAAGCCGTATTCCTAATTTTATGTGAATCTTTAGAGTTTCTAGTCAGGTCATTTGGGTTGACTAATGCACCGTGGCATTCATAAATGTGATAGAACCGATTTTTTCCGTCCCTTCATGGGCCAGTTTGATATTCTTACATTTTCGAGAACGGAGGCAGCACACGAGTAGCATTGCAGACTCTTCAGGAGCAGCAGTTATATGCCAAGTTCAGTAAATGCGGGTTTTGGTTTTCAGAAGTCAGATTTGTTAGCCACGTCAACAGCAAAGAGGGCATAGTAGTGAATCCGGCTAAGTTTACAGCAATTCTTGATTTGGAACCGCTAAAGACGGTGATAGAGATTCGAAACTTCTTGGGTGTAACTGGTTAGTATGGGGTGTACATCCAGGACTTCTTGAAGATTTCTACGCCTCTAACACGCCTTACGAAGAAGGGTGTACAGTTCATTTGGAGCACGGTATGCCAGAAAGCCTTGATACCTTGAAGGCTAAGTTGACTACAGCACTGGTTTGACTATTCCGAGCAACGATAGAACATACGATGTTTACACCGAGGCATAATTGGCAGATTTAGGAGGCGTCTTGATGCAGACTCAAAAGGTAGAAGCATATATTTAGAGTGCACGAGCAGAACTACACCACTCATGATTTGGAGTTAACAGCAGTAGTATTTGCATTGAAGTCACGAGACATTACTTGTATAGAGTGCAATTTGAGCTGTTCACAGACCACCAGAGTCTGAAGTATCTTTTCTCTCAGAAGGAACTCAAAGTTTATTGAGGACTATGAATTCGCGATTCAGTACATCCAGGAACAACTAAGATGTACAAGGACTTAAAGAGACACTTTTGGTGGAGTGATAGGCGTAGGAAGATTCCAGAGTATATAGCTAAGTGTCGTACCTGTCAGCAAGTGAAGGTGGAACATCAGAGACCGGTAGGAACACTTCGGTCTTTACCCATTTCGGAATAGAAGTGGGCGGACATTTTTATGAACTTTATTGTAGGGTTGCCGAAGTCGAAGAAAGAAAATAATTCTGTTTGGGTGATAATGGATAGACAAATAAAGTCAGCACATTTCATTCCAGTGAGGACTACTTATACCGCCGAGGCATATGCGAGGATATTTGTTAGGGAGATAGTTAACTTCATGGAGTTTCAGACACGATTGTATCGAATCGAGGTTCAGTATTCACTCCGCACTTTTGGAAGAGTTTCCAAGATTCACTTGGCAATAAATTTATCTTACAGTAGTGTATTTTACCCACAGACGGATGGTCAGACGGAAAGAGTAAATCAGATGTTGGAGGACATGTTGTGGGCTTATGTCATTGACTTTCAAGGTAGATGGAAGGAATCATATTCTACTGATAGAGTTCACTTATAACAATAGTTATCAAGCGATAATTGGTGTGGACCCGTATGAAGCATCGTACGAGAGGCATTGCAGATCGCCTATGTGTTGGGTAGAGCCGGAGGATAGTTTAATGTTTGGGCCAGAGCTTATGAGACAGATTACTGAGAAAGTAACATTAAGCAGAGAACATATTCTAGCCGCCCAGAGTCAGCAAAAGAGCTATGCAGATAAGAGATGAGGACATTTAGAGTTTTAGATTTGAAGAGTTAGTTATGCTGAAAGTATCGCCTATGAAAGACATTCAGCGATTCGGAAGGCAGAGAAAGCTTGAGCTGAGATATATTGGACCGTTTCGGATTTTGGAGCTTATTAGAGCTATTTCATATGGACTAGAATTTCCCGCACCGATGTCTAGTGTACATAAAGTATTTCATATTTTAATGTTCAAGAAGCAACTTCATGATAAGAGCAGCAGTGAGTGTTGAACGCATCGGAGATTTAGCTTCAGGTTGATTTGACTACGATAGAAATCCCAGTTTGTATACTTGCTAGAGAAGACAAGAAATTTAGAAATAATATACTTTTCCCTTGGTGAAAATTCAGTGGAATCGGAAAGGAGTTGAGGAGGTTTCTCGGGAGCGCGAGGAGGATATACATCGCAACTACCCACCATTGTTTGATCAAGTAAATTAAATTTTTGTATGACGTGTTTATGGCGTATGGTTACCTGTATGGTGATGTTTATACTTAACACTAAAATGAGGGTATTAACACTTATCTCCTAAGTACTTGGAACATATGGTATATATATGAGGGGTTCCTTGTTTGGATTTTTCGCTCGATGTATTTGTTCCATTTAATTAGGGGTTAAGTGGGGGTATTTACATTTTTGATGGTTAAGTGTAGATATCGAAGATGATTTTTGGGAGCGCGAAGATGTTATGCCGCGCGACTTCCGGTACCTATTGAGGAAGTGTATTGATTTATGTGTGCGATTATTTGTGTAGTTATATTTTGATTTAACGCTAGAATGAGGATATTTTCGCTTAATTCTTAATCTTTTGGAACACATGGTATATAAATGGGGGGTTTCTTGTTTGGATTTTTCGCCCGACATACTAGTTCCATTCGATTAAGGGTTGAGTGGGAATATAGTTATCTTGGACTATTAAATATAAATATCCATATATGCTTATCAAGAGTAAATATTCTGAGATGTTTATGTTTGCGGGTTGAATTTGACTGTGTACATGCTTTTATAGTATTATTATTTGCTTAAGTATGATTTCTAAATTTCGAGAACGAAATTCTTTCAAAGGGGGAAGAATGTAAAACCCCGAAAATTTGAATACTTTATGATAAATAATAATAAATATGTTATGCATTTATAAATAATATATTATAATGTTTGAGTATGCTAGGAACTGATTTGAGATCAATTCAATGTATATATGTATATATGTGAGTACAAATACACAAATCATGCACAAAGGCCAAGAGTGAGAATCTGGGAATTTTGACCAGTTGAGAGTTTATATATTTTTCTCACTGATTCATTAAGAATCTAGAAACGTGTATAATACCAAAGTTGTAGGTCTCTTCAATATCTTTCCAACAAATCTTAGATCACCTTAGTCCGAGGTCGTATGAGAAAGTTATAGTCGAAATACCGAAGAGAATGTTCCTAGTCAGACTGAATTTCCAGTTTCGGGTTTCAGGTTTCGGGTTTGCTGCTATATATATACATGTTATATCACGAAAATCACCTCTTTTCTTCTGTTTTACAAACCCTAGCAGCCCCCCCTCTTCTCTCCCAAACCCTAGATTCGTTCTTGGCGATTTGTGAGGAGTCTCGAAGAGTTTCAGCGGGATTTGGAGCGATTCTATCGAAGGAGGAGCATGCTCATGCGTGTTCAGGAGTTCTACAATACCCCCTCAGGCGAGTAACATCTCGCCCAGACCTCTCCTATGTTCTTAAAAGTTTTCTAATCAGTTTTAATGGGATTTGTTGAGCCTAAAACGTATATGTGAGTATAAAAATATGTTCTTTATAGCATATGATGCGAAAATCTTGTGTTTCAGTTTATAAAAAGTCCACCAATGTTTTGGGTAATAAAGTTCACCAATGTTTTCTTCGTATATGGTTATATATTTATTATAAACATTAGTATTTTAATATCAAATAAAAATTTTCGTGTTTACAGGTTTAACAGCTGACAGAAAACCCAGATTGGGTTTCTGTCCGCTTGGCGGTCGACCGGTGCAGTCGACCGCTGAGCTCGCTGTAGGGGCAGAATTTGTCTGCAGTCGACCGCACCAGTCGACCGCGATGTTCTGTCGGTCGACCGAAATGCCTACCGGTCGATCGCCAGGCTCATATCAGTGTACGGTCGACCGAGTCTGTCGACCGTCGCACTGTCTGTTGTAATTTTCCTATTCTGTGTATTTTTCTCATATTGAGATTTTGCCTGGATCATCTGACTCTGGTTTTTAGTCTTATTATGTATCCATGCATGATAGATGGCCTGAGGGTATCAAATGTGGATATACATACTGATTTGATTGTGAATTGATATAGGTAGATTTCACTATGTATCTCAATGATATTTTCACCATTTCTCAGTCCTCGTGTTGGACAAGCATTACCTTTTAGTCCTCGTGTTGGACACCCTTCCTACTTAGTCCTCGTGTTGGACATGCATTGCTATTTAATCCTCGTGCTGGATATGCATTACCATCCGGTCCATGCGTTGGACAACGGTGGACAACGGTCACATTCGGTCCATGCGTTGGACAACGGTCACATCCGGTCCATGCGTTGGACAACGGTCAAATCCGGTCCATGTGTTGGACAACGGTTATATTCAGTTCATAAGTTGGACGTTTACTTCATGCTGTCTATGGGTTGGACGTTTAATTTATATAGTCTATGTTTTGGACACTTAATCGTTTTCTGACATGTCACTCATGTGAGTTTAACATGACACTTATGTAGATTTTGATATGATATTCATGTAAGTAATAACATGATACTCATGTTGGCTATGTCACAGCACTATATTTATGCTCTGGTGTTTTGTCGTATTTCTTTTATTATTGTTACTGTACTAGAATCTCGGGTTTGGTGTTTAGAGATTTGCAATTTGAGATACAAGGTATATACATGAGGGTTTCCTTGTTTGCATTATTTCGCTCGACGTATCTATGCTCGTATTGTAAATTTCTAAATACTAAAACCCTCTTTAGTAAGATTAATGATATTTGATCTATTATATATTAACTGTATTTTTCTTATACAATGAGCCCTGTTCCCTTGGGGTTGGTTGTGATGTTACTCGCTAGCTCTTTGACGCTCGTTGTCCCTCCCCCTTTCAGGTAACGAGCCAGGAGCCCGGAGAGTCGCAGGTTGATGGCAAGGCATTTTAGCTTCAGCTGTTTACTTAGATATATTTTCTTTTGGAGTTCCACAGTAGACTTTTGTTTAGGTATTTGAGAGTCTGGTTCTAGAAGTTGTAAAGGCGGTGTGCCTTATTTCCTCTTGTCAGACATTTGTATTTGAGACTTGTTGAGTATTCCTGTTTATCTACTCAGATCATGACTATATATTTCTGTATGTTGGATGATGAGATATTTACGTGATTACTATCATTTCATCAGTATATCTTGTATTATCTTTTGCCTGTTTTGCACCTACCCCAGATGTTGATTCTACTAGACAGATGTTAATTGTGATGGTGAAACATGTTATTGCACGGTGTGGTGCATGGCAGGTTTGATATTCTTGGTTTTACCTTGGACTGCAACCTTGTGTGAACCCAGGGGCGTCACAGTCATTTATCACCTTTCTCTGATACCAAATGTAGGATCTGAAATAGATACACTAGAATACTAAAGGGGGGTGAATAGTATTCTTTTAAAATTTATGCAAAGTAGATTATAAATTGTAAAAAAAGAATTGCAATCTTAGAAAATTATAATCACAAACATAAAGTTTTATACTGGTTCCACCAACCCGGTGTACATCCAGTCCCCAAGCAAATCCCACTTGAGAGTTTCCACTCTTATTTTGAATAAACTTACAAAATCAAAAGCAAATCTGATCAATTTGTAAGTCCCTGCAAATTATAACACCAATTGACAAATACTTTACCAATTTGCACATCAATTTCTAAACCAAGAGATTAACACCTCTCACAAATCGAGAGAACTTTTCTTTGAAGCAACAACTCAATTCCTATAAGCCTTGATTCGTAGTGTTGTGTAGTAGTGGCTTAGGAATGATTCTAACTTCTGTAAATTGTCTGAACAATAAGTATTTGAATGAGGATCAAAGGCAATTTTAGAAACTTCTCTTTTTCTTGAAAATCAGAATTTTTGACACTTGAAAAATGCACAAAGATCAAAGCTTTGGGTATAGAATCATGTTTGATTTTTCTGAACAAATAACTGATAATCACATTTTTTACAATTTTATACCCTCATTATCTATTTTATATAAATAAATATACCACTAATAATTATTTTTATCTTTAATTGCAGGTTAATGAAGAATAAATCTTAAAACTCTCGCCTCTCAACAAAAAACCCTTGATTTAATGAAGCAAAGAAGCCCATTGGAAAATCAATTGCTAAATTATCCAAAAGGCCAAAACAAAAAGAAGGAAAAATGTCAAAGCCCAAAAGAGGAAAAGAAAAATACATCAAAGCCAAAAGCCGAAGCCCAAAAGCCAAGGAGAAGAGGAAGCTGCAGGCTAAAAAAGGAAAAGGCTGGGTATCGATGCTGGCATCGATACCCGTATCGATGCTTGCATCGATACGGACATACAGCGATACCCGTATCGATGCCCGCATCGATACCCGTATCGATGCTCGCATCGATATGGACGTACAGTTTGTTACGAATCTAAGGCTGAAATTTATTATTTTTGGATAAGATTTCAATCCAATAGCTCTCATTCACTGATGTTTACTATAAATAGGGGTAGAGAGTGAGGGGTTAGATGTGTGAAAAATTTTGTAACTCTATTTGGAGAGGAATGCTACTCTTAATTGAGAAGGCCTTCCAAAAATTATAACTTTTGTTGCAATTAATAATAATAATTTTTCTTCACTTTAAATTTTTCTTTTTTCCTCTTTGTTGAATGATGAGGATGGAGATAAAGAGCAATTTGAATGTTTACATTTCTTATTTTTTTATTTCTTTTTAGTAATTTCTTTATTATTGTTTATTAGTTAGATTTACATTCATGCTTATAGTGTAGATTTATTTTCTTGTCTTTTTATTTCTTTTTGCACTTTATTTTGTAGTGTAGATTTATTTTCTTGTATTTAATTTTTGTAATTTATTTTGTAGTTTAGACTTTAATTCTTTGTAGTTAGATTTATTTATTGTTCATAGTTTAGACTTTTCTTTTCTTTTTCTTTTTGTAATTAGTTATTTTTCTTCATGCTTTTATTTCTTAAGATGTAAAATTAATTCTTGTAAGAATCTTAGAATTGTATGAAACTAGTCTAATTTTTTTTATATTGTATGAATTATTCTCTTTCACTTAAAATATTCATGTTTAGGATAATCAACTAGAGAACTAATTGGTAGAAGAAGAATTTGATAATCTATGCTTATCTTAAATGGTTTGATAGGTTATGCTTATGAATTCTAGGATTACTATCTTGTTGTTATTTTTATTATGACTAGTAATTTTAACTTAGATGATAATTTAATAGGTTATACTTTCCTTAAATGGTTTGATAGTCTATGCTTAATAAATCTAAGTTGAAATATGATAAAAAGAGAATAGTTTGTATTTTGTAATTGAGATTAGCTAGTGGATTAAATTCTATATTTCTCATATTTTAAATTGAAACCTCCATCTTGACTTTCTTGAATTTTCTTTTCATTCTTGATTTTATTCATTCTTTTTTCTTGCCTTATGATTTCATTTATTCTTTGATTTTTATTTCTTTCCTCTAAAATTCAATTTATTGTCTCTTGCATATATTCACAACAATCACTCATCACAATCACACTTATTCTTTAATCCTATTTTGTCACGCACACAACATAAGAACCTATTCTAATAATCTCTTAAAATCACCTTACTCGTGTGATCAATAACTTTTATACTATAACTTGATCAATTGTGCACTTGTAATTTTGGTACATAATTATACCGCATCAAGTTTTTGGCGCCGTTGCCGGGGAAGGTACTAAAATAGGATTTTATTATTTTTGTTCTTTAACTTGTGTGTTTTTCTTGTGAAGGAACCGCTTGGAGCTTGAAAATCTTAGATTGAAGATCAAGAATTTGAAGCATTGCTTTTGGGTAAGTCTTCTTTCTAGCGTTTTTAATTCCACCCTCTTTAGTTAGCTTCACAATTAGAGACAATTAGGATTTTAAAAAAAAGAAAAATTTATTTTTGTCGACCATAATAAAATCCATCTTTTACTTGAACATTAACTAACAAGATAATAAACTCAAACAATGTTCCCCTTCTCATAGTTGTTTGATTGTTAACCCTAATAAATAATATAAAGATTTTCTTTTTATCATCCTTTTTAGTCGCTTTTAATTTCTAGGGTTGCATTTCATATAGTGTAGGAATTCACCAAAGTGATTGTAGCACTTGATTTGGCACACACTTAAAACATTCTTAAGGGTAAATTCCCCAATCAAGATAAGGTAAGGGATTTCATCACCCTTTTCTTAGCCCACAAATCACTAATTCCTCACTTCATAAACCCAAGCCTTGTAAAACTCATTAGACGTTGGCCCCTAAGGATTCGAGCTCAATAAGGAACAAGAAATCCTTAAGTGAACCGGTTTAAGTTTTCTCAGATTAGTTGGTGTCTAAGGCAAGGTTTAGGGGTTGCGTAAAGTGCTCCGTAAGGAAAAAGGTACTTAATTGATCTTTAATCACCCTCTAGTACTATCCTTACCTGGCTAACTACCTGGATAAAATTTTAATCTTTTCACTGTAGGAGTTTTTGGTTAGGAGCTGGTCTAGTTGAGTTAGGCTATACCCTAGAATTAGAGTGATTGAAAAGTGATTGTTTTGATTTGTTTTAGTTAGGATTTTTTTTCTTTTTCTTTATCTTTTCATATAAAAAAAACTAATTTTCTTTCTTTCCTTAAAAAGAAAAAAAATATTTGTTTTGGTGTATGCAAACTTGGGTTCGGGATAATTCTCATCGTTTAATCCGTGTTGAACCAATTCAAGAAATGGAAAATCAACCCGTTCTTTAGGATATGTGTTACCCCCACCAGAAATGCAATTTCATCTTACATAAGACTCCCCGAAGTAAATGGAGCAAATTTTGAGCTTAGACCGCATTACATAAACATGCTTCTCAAATTCCTAGGTAATGAAACAGAAGATGCATATATTTTTATCTCAGAATTTAAGGAAGTGTGTATTATGATTAAAATGAGAGAATTAACCGAAGATGCAATTAAGCTTAGATTTATTCCATTTTCCCTTAAGGACAAAGGTAAAAAATGACTGTACAGCTTACCGATAAATTCTATCTCAACTTGGTAGGAATTTGTCACCGTTTTTCTCAAGAAAATTTTCCCTATTCATAAAACGGTAAAGCTTAGGAACAGTATTCAAAACTTCAAAATTATCCCAGGGGAGCCATTCTAGAAATATTTCAACCGATTCATAGATCTTTTAATCCAATATCCTCATCATGGTCTAGAAAAATGACGATTGTGCCAAGTCATATATGAAGGATTGGACTATTCTTCAAAAACATCTTTAGAATCGATGTGTCAGGGAGATTTTATGAGGAAAAACACAGATGAAGCTTGAGAATTTTTAGAGAGTTTATCCGAGAAAACAATGCAGTGGGAACACTGTGATGATAGGGTTTCATCAGTTCCCCAATCTAAGTCTAGTGGTCTTTCCCTGGAGTCGAACATTGCTTCTGAAACAAAGATGGCAACGATTCTGCGGAGGTTAGAAGCCTTAGAAGTTAAGAAACGAGCTCCAGCTCAAATCAATCATGTTTTTGTCCCGAGTTGTCATAACTGTCAGTCTCCTACCGACGTTTCAGAGGAATGCCCTCTCCTAGGAAACAACCATGCTTTAGAACAGATGAACGCTGCATTCCAGTACCCTAGAAATGATCTATTTTCTCCAACCTACAATCCTGGTTGGAGAAATCATCCCAACTTTGCTTGGAACCAAGGAAATTTTCCCGGAAATCAAAACTTCATTTCCGCGTCGAACCAACAATTCCCTCGGGGAAACATTGTCCCGTTCAACTCACCAAACAATTTTCAACAAGCTAACCCAGTTTTTCCAACCCAACATCCTCATCCTCACCAGCCTACAAATTCTGATCATGGCAAATGTTTGATGTCTTAGAAAAGGGTTTAGAAGCTATGATCAAAGCTTCTACACAAACTACCAACATGTTGACCTAGTCATCCACCACTCTAAACTCCTTCATGCAAACCACCGGCCAAGTGCTCAACTCGAACACTCAAGCCATAGCCCGGTTAGAAACCCAACTTGGGCAACTAGCCACTGCCGTAAGTGAGAGAGAAAAAGAAAAATTCTCAAGTCAACCTGTTACAAACCCTAAAGACAATGGATCCAGTTCAAACCATCCAGCTCATGTGAATGCAGTTCACACACTGCGATCAGGAAAACAAATAGACAATCAAGTTAGAATGCCACCGGATCAAACCCCTTCTCCCATCCAACATACTCCTTCCGATGAAGCAATTCCTTCCGATGACCAAAACACTAAACTTGAGATTGAGCCTGATCTATATAGGTAAAGGCCCGTTGCCCCCTTTCCAGATAGACTCAAACCTAGGAAAAACTCCCCGCATGTTGAGAAAATCCTAGAAATGTTTAAATAGGTCAAGATCAATATCCCTCTCCTAGATGCAATCGAACAAATCCTCTCTTATGCAAAGTTCTTAAAGGACTTAAGCACTCAGAAAAGAACCACCAATGTCCCCAAGAAAGTCTTCTTAGCTACCAACCTCAGTGAAATTTTTTCGAAACCAATGCCGTAAAAATATAAGGACCATGTTTGTCCCACAATTCTATGCGTCATAGGTAACACTCACATTGATAAGGCACTTCTAGACTTGGGAGTCAGCGTCAACCTCCTTCCTTATTCAGTCTATCAACAGCTAGGTGTAGGAGAACTATAAGGACCGTGATTTTTAATACTGGTTTAAAAAAAATTTACTGGTATTTTAAATATTAAATTATTATTTTAAAATAGTAGTTATATTTTATCCGATTTTCTAGATTTTTTTATGATTTAATAATACTATTTTATGTTTATTCTTATTATAAAATATAAATTTAATTGTTGCGGTAAAATATTTTTTATTGATTTTTATTATTGATATTATTATTATTGATAATAATTATTTTATATTGATTTTCCTGATTCTCTCCTTGAAATTATGCTGATTTCTCCCAAAATTTCCCCCTTGAATCTCGTATTTCCTTCCTCAATTTCATCCCCTGATTCCCTCAAAACCAAATCCCGTAATCCCCTCCTCAATTAAAGTAAATATTCTTTCTCTCCCCTCTATTATTTCCTTACACGTTTATTCTAAATCAAATCTCAGACTCTCTCTCCTCATCATATTCTCTCTCTCAAAACAAATCTCTGCACCACCTCCGCCGCCTGACCGCCCCCAGATCCTCCCCACCTCCGTCCACTCCACCTCGCCGACCCGCTGCTCCGCCCGCACGCCCACCCTCGCCCGCCTTAGCGCCGCCTGCACCGCCTTAACCTCCGCCTCCTCGAACGCCCACCACCTCTGCCTAGATCCGCCGTCCCCCGCGCCGTCGATCTCGTCTCCGACCAGTCAGCCCCTGCTCCGTCGTCATCACCCCCAACTCTCTCCGCCACCACCAGCGACCACTACCAAACTCCGTCGAGCTCCCTCAGCCACTTCGCCGGCCGCCCAACGCCTCTCCTTCGTCGCACACCACCTGTTCGATGATATGCTGACGCAGTCCAGACCCACCACAGACGTCGCTTGAGATCCGTCGTATCGCGTCCGCATTGGCGCCGTCGCCTCGTCGTCAGACCCCACGGTCTCGCAGGCAAGATCTCATATCCTTTGTATTGTCTTTACTATTTTTGATATACTGTTAATTAAGTATATGCAAGATCCCGCTTTCCCTTGGCTTGTTATTCCATTATTTATATCCGTTATTAATTGATTGCGTAGATTAGACTGTAACATGATTAGTTATAGTGTATATTGTGATTTCTTGTGTGAGATTGCTTGACATGAATAGCTGTGTGGAAGCTTGTTGTTTTATCACCTAGTTGTTATCCAATAGTAGAGACTGTACATGAAGACGACTCCTGTTAAAAGTATGATTTATAAACGTGCTTCAAAGCATGGCTATACTCACTCGACATCGATATCCCGATGTGAGGAGTCCCGAGTTCCCTCGATATCGATATCCCGGTATGAGGTTTCCTTGGTTATTATTATTATTATAGCATTAACTAGACGATGCACTCTTGATCGGACGTGTTGTGGGTCACGGTTATGTTCATTTTTTTACAGAAGTCGTTCCACGGTAACTCCGTGGCTAGTGCATAATATTTCATGTACAGTTGCTTAATTAGTTTGATAACATGGGGTTATAAAGGGGGATTGGACGGAGAATATAGCATGTATATAAACGGGCACAGCGCTTTCTTGTTATCGTGATATCGTGAGTGTTATATACATGGGCCAGAGGGCCAATGCTTGACTTGAAGGCGGCCCCCGAACGACTTTACGGGGACCCGATTATATACATCAAAATATTCTTCCCCAATTCAAATAACATGTAAAACAATAATAATATGCTTGTGTGTCTTCTGGTGGACTTTGTTGGTTTTATGAGATGTAGACTAGTTGTATTTATGTTCATACTTAGATCGGGGTTAATAATTAATTATCTATAATTTGAGACATAAGGTATATACATGAGGGTTTCCTTGTTTGGATTATTTCGCTCGACGTACTACGTCTCAAGTTATAGGTATTTAAGTATTAATTCCATCTAGTTGTGTGATTTGGATACTTGGATGATTACCCTGTTGGCTAGCTGCGTGATCTTGACACTTGGATGGTTTTCTTAGATTCTTCTGATGATTTTATTCCAGTGATAGATTGTATTCAGATTATTATTAATTCATTTGCACGTTATTATTATTATTATCACTGTTTTTGCTTTGGTCGTCCGATCGTTCCTATTTCTCTCTGTGGGGTCTTGCCGTGCGTCATGCACCTGACGTACACCTGTTTTCTCTGGTGTACGTCAGACTTAGAGGAAGAACAGGTAGCTTGGAGATACGCCAGGAGCCAGATGATTCTCAGTAGGAGTACCTTGCAGACGTAGCAGAAGAAGAAGCCGAAGCTTAGTCATCTCTTTTATTATCAGTTGGTCCTTAGTTTACTTTTGTAGTTCTTTCTACTTCTGTTGATCGATGTATATTATACTTTCCAGTATTTCATTCAGATCGTTTTGTATATGGGCTTGTTGGCCTGCATATTATGTCTAGGATGATATTCATTTATGATATGTATTATTTTATTCTGTGTTGTTCATTATATTCTTGCTATCTGTGATCGGGGACCTGTGACTTCGTATTGTACTTATTTCCATACGCTTAGCGTATTGGATTGAGAAGAAAAGAAAAGAGAAAAAAAAGTAGAGTATATTTCTTCTCAATCTTTAGCGTATTGGATTGAGAAGAAAAGAAAAGAGAAAAAAAAGTAGAGTATATTTCTTCTCAATCTAATATATCGCGGGCTTGTTCACGTTCCGGTTCCTGTGAATTTTGGGAAGCGGGGCGTGACAAGAACTTAAACCGACGAGATGCACTCTACAGTTAACTGATAGATCTGTAAAAATTCCCAAAGGAGAGGTAGAGGATGTTCTAATCAAAGTTGGAGAGTTCCATTTCCCTGTTGATTTTATTGTCTTGGAAACGCAGCCTGTTTCCAATCTTAAAAGTCAAATCCCCGTCATTCTAGGAAGACCGTTCTTAGCCACCTCAAATACTTTAATAAATTGTAAAACCGGTCAGATGAAACTATCTTTTAGGAATATGACTGTTGACCTTAATATCTTCAACCTAGGAAGGCAGCCTAGTGATCCATCTGATGAACCCATGGAAGTGAATTTCATTCAAGGAATATCCAGTGAACAACAAGAGGGAGAGTGTGAGTCTGATTCAAATGCATCTGATTTAATGATTGAGGAGCTTTCTGATGACGAACTAGAGATAGAACTGCTGGTCAATCATATTTCTATTGTCGGCTGGCAATGAAAACCTTTGAAGATAGAACCCCGAGTCCAGCTTCGCCCATCTGTGGAGGAACCCCCTAAGTTAGAGCTCAAACCTCTATCTGAAAATCTAGAGTATGCCTACTTAGGGGAGAACGAGTCTTTACCAGTTATCATTTCTTCTGATTTGACTACTGGTCAAAAGGAAGCTCTCTTAGATGTTTTAAGAGAGAATAGGGAAGTCATTGGATGGACCATGGCTGATATCAAAGGGATTAGTCAAATTATTGTTCAACACCGAATCCATTTGATAAATGACGCCAAACCTACTAGAGATCCTAAACGTAGGTTAAACCCAGTAATGAAATAAGCCTTTAGGAAAGACATTCTGAAATGTCTCGATCATGGGATCATTTATCCTATTTCTGATAGTTCATGGGTGAGTCCGGTCCAAGTTGTTCCAAAAAAATCTGGGATCACCATGATCCAAAATGAGGCTAATGAGCTGATTCCCACTCGGATCCAAACTGGATGGCGAGTTTGCATTGACTACCGAAAACTCAACTTAGCCACTCGGAAAGATCACTTCCCTCTTCCTTTCATTGACCAAATATTAGAGCATTTAGCAGGACACGAGTTCTATTGTTTCCTGGATGGATATTCAGGTTACAATAAAATCCCTATCGCTCCAGAAGATCAGGAGAAAACCACCTTCACTTGCCCGTATGGAACATTCGCATACCGACGCATGCCCTTTAGACTGTGCAACGCACCGACCACATTCCAACGTTGCATGATCAGTATTTTTTTCGACATGGTAGAGCGATTTCTCAAAATTTTCATGGACGACTTTTCCATTTTTGGTGACACATTTTCCCAATGTTTGCATCATCTTAAACTGGTCCTAGAACGGTGTAGGGAGAAAAATCTGACTCTTAATTGGGAGAAATGTCATTTCATGATCAAATAAGCATTGTCTTAGGACATGTAGTTTCCAATAGGGGAATCGAAGTGGACAAAGCTAAGGTAGATCTCATTTCCAATCTCCCTCCTCCCAAAACAGTCAAAGATGTCAGATCGTTTCTTGGTCATGCTGGTTTTTACCGACGTTTCATCTAGGATTTTAGTAAAATTGCTAGACCCTTGACCAATCTCTTAGCCAAGGATACATCATTTGTTTTCTCTCCCGACTGCCTCAAGGCTTTTGAATATCTAAAAATAGAGCTAACCACAGCTCCTATCATTCATGCATCGGACTGATGTGTGATGCATCTAATTCTGCGATTGGTGCTGTTTTAGGACAACGGTTTGATGGAAAACCGCATGTGATCTACTACGCCAGTAGGACTCTGAATGATGCCTAGCAAAATTACTCTGTCACAGAAAAAGAGTTTTTAGCTATAGTCTTTGCCTTAGAAAAATTCAGGTCCTACCTCATCGGTTCCTTAACCAAAGTTTTCACAGATCATGTCGTACTAAAGTATCTTTTGACCAAAAAGGATGCTAAAGCACGGCTCATTAGATGGATTCTCCTTCTTCAAGAGTTTGACATTCAAATTCTTGACAGAAGGGGAACAGAGAACCTCGTAGCAGACCACCTCTCTCGACTCCCAAATGCACCAACATCAACTGTCCCGATCAATAAACATTTTCCAGATGAACAACTCCTAGAAATCCAATCTGTTCCATGGTTCTCCGACATTGTAAAGTACATAGTCATGAACCAGATCCCTTCTCATTGGTCCAAATAGGATAGATCCTGTTTTCTGTCCCAAGTAAAATACTTTTACTGGGATGATCCATATCTGTTCAAATACTGTCCTGATCAGATCTTTAGGAGGTGTGTTCCCACTGAAGAAACTAGGAGTGTTCTATCCTTTTGTCATGAACAAGCATGTGGGGGCCACTTTGGCCCAAAAAACAGCTAAAAAATTCTCTAATCTGGGCTATACTGGCCCACTCTCTTCAAGGATTCATTCAAATTTTGCAAAACTTGTAACCGCTGTTAGCTTTTAGGGAAGGTCACTAGAAAAAATATGATGCCATTACAACCCATCTTATCCGTTGAACTTTTTGATCTGTAGGGTATCGATTTTATAGGACCATTTCCAAATTCCTTTGGAAATGTTTACATTCTAGTAGCCGTTGAATACATGTCAAAATGGGTTGAGGCGGTAGCTTGCAAAACTAATAACAATAAGGTCGTTGTCAAGTTTTTGAAAGAGAACATTTTTGCACGGTTTGGAGTACCCCGAGCGATCATCAGTGACAACGGTACACATTTCTGTAACCGTTCTTTTTGAGGCTTTGATGAGAAAATATTCAATCACACACAAATTGTCAACTCCTTATCACCCCCAAACCAGTGGACAAGTAGAGGTCACAAACATACAGATCAAACAAATCTTAGAAAAAATAGTTAATCATAACAGAAAAGATTGGTCTGTAAAATTATGTGATGCTCTTGTTGGCCTTCTTGTTTTGATGATATTTAACAAACAATTTACTACTAATATTGTTTGTCTAGTATTTGTGTTTTTCTATGTATTGTAGACAAACAACGAGTTGGAGGATGGATGAATAGAGCTTCAACGAACATATCCAATGGAGGTTGGTGGAATTGTGGAGTGAAGCAACATACAATTCAAGTTAAAGATCAAGTTCAAGCTTCATCCGCAAAGTATACCAAGTTGAGCTACAATGAAGATCAAGATCAATCTTGGGTAATCTAGTTTAGATTTTATATTATGTGTGTTAAGTACATTAAGCTCAATATCATATACACACACGTATTTGGTTTCTATGTATATATATAATTATATATATACATGCATGGTTTTGAGTTTTTATGGTTTGGACACACTTGCAAAATACATGAGTTTTCAAAAATAAAAATTCAATTTGAGAAATTATTTTTCTAACATGTTTGTTTTCATGTTTACAAACATTTCACAAAGTTTCATCAAGTTTGGAATTGATTTGTTATGTTTAATGGAATTTACAAAATCATGTTTTTGTTCGTGCACATGTTCGTGCATGTTTTACAAAACAGATGAGTTTTCATAAATGGGAAGTGGTATTCAAGAAATTCTTTATTTTAAATGTTTATCTACATGTTTAGAAACTTTTTTCAAAATTTTACTATTTTTGGAGTTGATTTACTGTACCCAATTGATTTTACAAAATCGTGTATGTCAGCAGTTTTTTAGAAACTGTAAATCTGTTTTAAACATTTATTTCTCTCAACTGGGAAGTTATTTTTAATAAATTATTTCTCTAACATGTTCATATACATGTCTAGAACCTTTCCTCACAATTTCATAATTTTTGGAGTTGATTTACTATTTTTAATTGATTTTATAAAGTCAGATACGCAAATTTCCAGAATGCTGAAATTTGGGGTATTTTGGTCTTTTCAGCCTATAACGGCTAGTAACGGCTAGTTTTTGATATTTTTGGTTTTTGGGGGTTTGTGGCTGGTTTAAGAGGCTATAAAAAGCCCTTAAATTTCATTATTTCTTATGGATGTTTAAGAGAGTTTTAAAAAGAGTTTTACAAGTTTGTTGAAGGGTTTTTAAGTTTGTTTCAAGAGTTTGTTTATGAAGAAAATTTCACAAGAGCTTGAGGAGATCATCTATTGGTGTTTGGGCATCCAACTATTCTCCTTCTACCTCTTGATCTATTGAGAAGTTTTCTAAACTCTTATCTAGCTTTACATTTGCTTAGTTATTTGATTATCTTTCTTTAAAGCTAGTTTTTATATTGAGTTTAGATTTGATTATATTATCTCATTGTTACACACACCCATGTGAGGTGTAAACGTTATTCGGGTGAACGTAGAAAACCCGGTTGTGATAGTGGATTTCTCCCCGGGAGTGGGGAGCGGAGACGTAGGACGGAAGGTCCGAACTCCGTGATCATATTGCTTGTTTGAGTTTGGCTTAGCACACTTATATTTGTTCATCTTTATAGCCTTTCTCTCATTGTTTATTTCATCCACTATATCATTTGTTTATGTTACCCTTGTGTTTGCATATCCTTACATATATCATATAGTATACCTCTTTGCTAGGATATATCACCTTGTGTATATTGCATATTCTTGCACACAACTCTTTATATATCAATCTTGTAAGAATATATTTGTTAATTAGTTTTAATTGGCATAAAATCAGATTAGATTAGCATAAGACCCTAATCAACCCCCCCCCCCCCTTTAGGGGCTAGTATCAGAGCTTGGTGCTCTTTGATTTAAGGTCTAATCGCCTTGAGTTAAAGATCCAAGTTATCTTTTTATGCTAATCTTGTTTTGATTGGTTAAATTTTGACTCAGACTCGGCAGGTAAGAACAGATTGCTCCAAATAAATAAGTTGGAAGAAATTAGAAATAATGCATACATAAACTCAAAAGTTTACAAAGAGAAAACCAAGATTTTTCATGACAAATCAATTTTACGAAAAACTTTCTCTCCAGGACAAAAAGTTTTATTGTACAATTCAAAATTATATCTTTTTTCTAGAAAATTGAGATCAAGATGGACAGGTTCATTTTTTGTCAAACAAGTTTTTCCACATGGGGCTGTCGAGATAGAAAATCCTAAAAATGGTAACATTTTTAAAATAAATGGTCAACGTCTGAAACCATTTTTAGAATTTTCTACGCTCGAAGAGGAAGAGGTGTTGGTTCTTCATGAACCTTATTATCTATAAAAAAGTAAAAAATATATAATATAATAAAATAAAATGAAAAAAAATAATTACAATTTTTTCACTTATTTGATTTCTTCATCCTCATACTAACAGTAATTGCAGATTCTTATCATCATTGTCGACCGAACAAATGTAAGTTCTTCAAGTCTTATCTACTTTACTTTGTGTATCAGCGAATTTGCATTGAGGACAATGCAAAATTTAGGTGTGGGGGTGGGAATTAGTTTTTTCCCCCTTTATGTTACCTTTTTAGTTGCATTTTTGTCATTTTTTTCCTTTTTCTAAAAAAAAATATTTTGTCACTTGCCAAATTAATAGAGTTAAGTAATAATTGATTTAATTGATAGATTTTAAATCTTCTAATTCCTACTTAGTGACATACTCAAGTTCACCTTTTATGATAACTCCAAATAAAATTCTTAAGAAATGATTTTTCAACTAGTATACTTTACTTAAGTCTTACGTTAGACTTTTAATTAAAATAATAATTTTTTTTGCATGCTTAACTTAGAGTTGAAAATATTTTTTCAAGTTATCTTGATTTACACATTTTTTTCAGACTATATATACTTACACACATATATATATTAAAAGAACTAACCTTATAAAAGAAGAGTGCGAAAAATAAGCACCAAAAAATTTAAAAAAAAACTCTTAAATTCAAGGTGATTCTATCTTATAAAGCCTAAGTTAACCGAGTAATTAAATCCAAGGAGTATTTCTATACTTAATGACCTAAGCCCAATTGGGTTGGGATTCATTGGCCCAAAACTCATTAAATGGTCACTTAGAAAACCCGTTAAAATAGAAAACAATCACCAAGAATTAGAGAGTAAAAAAAATTATATATCTATAACACTAACCATTTTTTTTATATATATTGTTGTTTTGTATATATGGTCTTGAAAAACAATTTTTGATCAAGAGACTTGAAAGTTATTTTAAACAAAGAGTTAGCATGTTCTTTTCAAAACTTTTAAATTAAATCTCTAAGATTTGACTTGGTTTTGTATTGCTATAATGAAAAATATTTTCTAAGGGATTTACATTAGAGTTATATATAAAAACGTTTTTTTGATTATTAACTAGCTTCTATTAGAATGTCTAAATATATCAAGGAAAATCTGTTATTTCTGACTTATTTAAACTTGGCAAGTTGACCAAATTTTATGGGTATATTCACTGCAAACCCTCACGAGACTACAACTCGTCCACTAGGGTAACCTTTGGGTTTAAAGGCTTGTTGTATGCGCTAAATACAACCGCGATTCCTGCGAAAGTGAGTTAGGATTTTATTTTAAAGGCTTGTTGTATGCGCTAAATACAACCGCGATTCCTGCGAAAGTGAGTTAGGATTTTATTTTTTCTTCTTTGCTAGAGGACTAGCAAAAGTTTAGGTGTGAGGGTATTTGATAATCATATTTTATTACAATTTTGTATTTAATAATCATATCTTATTATATTTTATACCCTTATTATCTATTTTATATGAATAAATATACCACTAATAATTATTTTTATCTTTAATTGCAGGTTAATTTAAATATACCACTAATAATTATTTTTATCTTTAATTGCAGGTTAATGAAGAATAAATCTCAAAACTCTCGCCTCTCAATAAAAAACCCTTGATTTAATAAAGCAAAGAAGCCTATTGGACAATCAATTGCTAAATTATCCAAAAGACCAAAACCAAAAGAAGAAAAAATGTCAAAGCCCAAAAGAAGAAAAGAAAAATACATCAAAGCCAAAAGCCTAAGCCCAAAAGCCAAGGAGAAGAGGAAGCTGCGGGCTGAAAAAAGAGAAGGCTGGGTATCGATGCCGGCATCGATATCCGTATCGATGCCAGCATCGATACCCGTATCGATGCTCGCATCAATATGGACGTACAGTTTGTTACGAATCTAAGGATGAAATTTGTTTTTTTTTTTGGATAAGATTTCAATACAATGGCTCTCATTCACTGATGTTTACTATAAATAGGGGTAGAGAGTGAGGGGTTAGATGTGTGAAAAATTTTGTAACTCCATTTGGAGATGAGGGCTACTCTTAATTGAGAATGCCTTCTAAAAATTATATCTTTTGTTGTAATTAATAATAATAATTTTTTTCTACTTTAAAATTTTCTTTTCTCCTCTTTGTTGAATGATGAGGATGGAGATGAAGAGCAATTTGAAGGTTTGCATTTCTTATTTCTTTTATTTCTTTTTAGTAATTTTTTTATTATTGCTTATTAGTTAGATTTACATTCATACTTATAGTATAGATTTATTTTCCTATCTTTTTATTTATTTTTGCACTTTATTTTGTAGTGTAGATTTATTTTCTTGTATTTAATTTTTGCAATTTATTTTGTAGTTTAGACTTTAATTCTTTGTGGTTAGATTTATTTCTTGTTCATAGTTTAGATTTTTCTTTTCTTTTTCTTTTTATAATTAGTTATTTTTCTTCTTGCTTTTATTTCTTAAGATGTGAAATTAATTCTTGTAGGAATCTTAGAATTATATGAAACTAGTCTAATTTCTTTTATATTGTATGAATTATTCTCTTTCACTTAAAATATTCATGTTTAGGATAATCAACTAGAGAACTAATCAGTAGAAGAAGAATTTAATAATCTATGCTTATCTTAAATGGTTTGATAGGTTATGCTTATGAATTCTAGGATTACTATCTTGTTGTTATTTTTATCATGAATAGTAATTTTAACTTAGATGATAATTTGATAGGTTATACTCTCCTTAAATTGTTTGATAATCTATGCTTAATAAATCTAAGTTGAAATATGATAAAAAGAGAATAGTTTGTATTTTGTACTTGAGATTAGCTAGTGGATTAAATTCTATATTTCTCATATCTTAATTTGAAACCTCCATCTTGATTTTCTTGAATTTTCTTTTCTATCTTGATTTTATTTCTTGATTTTATTCATTCTTCTTTCTTGCCTTATGATTTTATTTATTCTTTGATTCTTATTTCTTTCCTCTAAAATTCAATTTATTGTCTCTTGCATATATTCACAACAATCACTCATCGCAATCACACTTATTCTTTTATCCTATTTTGTCACGCACATAACATAAGAATCTATTATAATAATCTCTTAAAATCACCTTCCTCGTGGGATCGATAACTTTTATACTATAACTTAATCAATTGTGCACTTGCAATTTTGGTACATAATTATGCCACATCAATAACCTATTTATAGCCCTTGAAAAGACCAGTTTTTGAACTTTAAAACGTTTGGAAAATGGCTAAAAACTATCACAAGTTTAAATTTAAACGTTCAGAAAAACTATCTTAGTAGTCGACTATAATGCATAGTAGTCAACTACTCTGTAATACAGAAAGTCTGGAATTCAAAAATTAAAGCTTAGTAGTCGACTATTCTTCTTTGTAGTCGACTACACCGTATTACAGAAAGTCTGGAAAACAAAAATCAAAGATCAGTAGTCAACTATAATTGTTAGTGGTCGACTACACTATAAAATAAATGTTCTGTAAAATAATTTTCAAATCTCAGTACTCGACTATATTTACTTGTAGTCGACTACTCTGTAAAACTAAAGTTCTATAAATCAAAATACAAAGCTGAGTAGTCGACTATAATTCTTAGTAGTTGACTACTCTATAGTTTTACAAAAACTTATATCTTGATCTTAGACTACAGTAGTCAACTATTATTCTTATTAGTCGACTACTAAAGAGTAAAAATGTTATGTATGAACTACTTTTAGACTTAATGATAAACTAAATACTCTAATGGTTAACATAGAGGATTTCTATTGTTAACCAACACACTAAGCCTGTGTTAGTGTGTTCTAATTTTTATATGTGTGTGTGTGTGATTGATCAAGGCTTGTACAAAAATTCTAAGTAAAGAAAGATGTAAAAATTACATTGATGTACTTGTTCTTTATCTTATTTACTTCATAATGCCTTGAACTCATATTGTACTTGTTCATTTTTGATGTTGAAAGCTGCATTTAAATGTTAGTGCATATGTATAACACACATAGTGATTCTCAATACGAATAAATTGTTATCATCAAAATTATATCATAAGGACATAATATCCAACATGCATGACGTAAAACCCTTATGACTTGATCTACATCGACTCATCCAAGGCATATGAATACCTTGGCTCATTCTCATGAGTAAAACGTAAGCACATCACAAAGTTCTTTGCACCTAAACACTCTCAAACAAATGCCAAGAACAGATACAAGCGAATCAAAGGCAAAACGGGTCCTTTTTCATTATAGACTTATAGAAGTTTACATGACTCCTATACAAAAGACTCAACAAAATAATAGAAAAACCCTAAGGAGAAGGAAAAGGAGTTAGAGTTTCATGTCAGTGGGAAAAGGTAGCGCCATCATCAGCGACTATTTTGTATGAACTCTCATCCAATCCCTCACCACTATCAAACTCATTCTCCAACTTTATCTCCCTAATAAATATCAAGCAACCAACACCCTTGTAGGACACTTGTAGTGGAGTCCTCTCAATCTAAATTAAGTTGGACCATCAGGAGATCAAAAACTCACCTTATAGGTGACATGAATTTCTAGCTTTCCAAGGGAACTAAGATGATGCTTCTCAAATGCCTCTTTCTCAAAAGCCTCTTGCCTCTCCAGGGGCCAATTGACCTTCAAGGTCTCATATTCGCTCGAGGAGGGAGGCATGCTATCCCTCAACCCTCTGAACTTCTTGGAACGTTTGATAACAAAAAGAATCCTAAAGTATTAACTCTTTGTCCAATATCGCCTGTAAATCCTGTGGCATGAGCCAAGCATCCCGATTACACTCCTGCAAAATCCTCCTTCCCCCTCTTCTCGAATGAAACCTCTTCTTGTAGATACTTAATCTGAGCATTGACAAACTATAGGTTGAGAAAGACCCAGTTCAACTACTTCATCAAAGTCTTGGTCTCTCACATCAGTTGGGCCACTTCCTCCTCGAATCATTCCAAAAGTGTGTCCTAATGCGAGAGATTTTGGTGGTAGACTCAAGCTCCTCAGTGCGCCGACCTAGCTCATGAATCAACTCCACCCATTCCATCTTAAGTTGGGTTAACTCCTTGATCCTCAAATCAGTCACAAGTTCAGTTAGCTCACAGGTAGTTATATGAGCTGTTGTCTCCTCGCAAGCTTATTGGCGAACTCACGAGATGACTCAAGTCAACCAAAGACTTCACTTTCCACGAGTGTTCCCCTACTAATTAACTCTGTAAAATATGATGCATGCCCTATTGAGGCACTCTGCATAGCAAAACTCAGTCCCGAGGGAGATATATTTGCTCTATCGCACAAGTACAGTTGAACAGAGACTCTGTGACTGACCCCTAGAATCAAGTTGATAGATTGACACAAAGGCAAACACATTAGAAAGAGCCTTCTCATAACAGGTTCTAGCCTCGGGTGGCCCAATAAGGACTAAGCTCAAGGCCATCAACCTCATCAAGGCGATGAGAAAAAGGCCATCAAATAAATCCCTTTAGGGACTTCTTCCTCCATCGTTAACTCATTAGCCTACTCTCACCCTCTTTATAATTCCTCTCCGAGATCTTCCTCTATAGCTGACTCTTTCACCGTCATCCTTGAAGGACATAAGGCATCACCACACCCAGGAAAAACAACACTATCACCTTCAAAGGGGCTGGTACCACTTCTACCGGCTCCACCTACTTTGACCCCTACTTCAATGTTTGCTACCCTAGATGAGACACCATCGGTAAGATAGCAATCCTTATAAGTGGTCTTCTTCTTTTTCCTCATCAAAGATGCCTTCGCTCGAGTAGAAGAGGTTGTAATACCTATACCAAATTAAGCAGCTAGCTCAGCTGGATTTTGAGGAAGGCCCTAAACCTCCTCCTCCCCTAGCTCAAGGTGAAGATGCTTCCTTCCTAGAGAGAGTTCAGTAGAAGGAACCCCCCCCCCCTAAATGCACTTTCCCAGCAAAAAAGTTTAATACTAGCCAAGTTCGCCTATATCGCCTCCGCATTAGAAATACTAGTGACCCAAAGGACCACATTATCAAAATGGTTCTTGTGTCGGCGTGAACCTTTGTAAGCTTGGATTTTCGCTAGACCTTGCCTCTCAAACTTTGAGAGAGCCTCCACCTTTAGAGAATCCTTTCGTATCTTGGGCCACGAAGAGCAAGCTAATATGGGATTAGCGATGAGTAGGAAAACAAACTTGTCCTTCCATTTTTGTTAGTATCCATATTGTTGTAACCGATTGAAAACCACCCATGGACTGGAGATAGAAGTGCTCCTCATTTGAGCTAATTTTGATATATGATATATGATAAATGACCCCAGATTCCTAAGGTCAGTTTGACACCTACTTGATGACAAATGATGAGGAAAGCCATAAAAAATCCACCGAGTTCAACTTCAAGTTCACCGACAAAATCCTAAGCACCTAAAATATCTTCCCAACGAAAGGGTGCAAGCGCAAAAGGAAACCATAATTGAAATGATGCTTATACATCGACACCTTATAGCTCCTGTGACCGTAAGCAGGACACCTAGATGGAGGAAGGGACAAAATATAGGAAGTATGAATGTTAAAAATCTTCGTCTAAACCTAGAGATCATCTTGGCAAACTTTTGATATATGCTTGCGAAGGAACGATGCCCTCGTTCTATGATGAATTAAAGATGACTATGAATTGGAATCCTAGAATCCATAAAATAAAATCAATAAAGGTGGCCGCAATGCAAAAGATGCAGAGAATAGAGATTTCCAGGGTTTTCGAAAGTTAGAAAGAACAAAGAGGAAAGGTGAATGGCGAAAAGTTTTTTATAAACAACAACTAAACTCAAATGGCCGACACGTGGATAAATCCAAACTGACAAAAAAACCCCAAATTCCACAATTAATTCTAGATAACCAAAATGTGCTCTTCTAGAGACCAGGACACAAAATCTTTGCTGACGACATCGCACTACCTACGACCATCTAAACCCCAAGGATGGTGGATGTGGAACAGTTTAGTTTTCTCTCGAAGTGAAAGGGGCCAGTCTTACATTCTAAAAATTATGAATTTGAAGAATCCCCAAGGACTGGTCACATATCCCTTGATATCGCCACAATTCCCTTGATATCTCCACAATCTAAGTAAATTGTCAAACCCTTCCGATAATGCCAATCCGGATTGGAAGGCATCCTCGAATCTCCTTTGGTCGAACATTGTCAGAGAACACATGCTAGTAGTCAAATGGATGACCATCTGCCTCATCAAAGGTGCCTACATTTAATACGCAACCAAGCGTGATGATAGCCTTCTCGGGCATCACCCATGCTTCACCACCCAGTCACCATCATATTAAATGTAAGCCATTTGTTAGAATGACTCATGCCCACATTTCATTGTTCTGTCACTATCATAGTTAATGCGGCATGGGCGACTCTCAGCCAAGTGGCCAATCAATCATTGACAAAGAGAAGATAGGTGATCTTCATCATTTTTAGGTTTGGACTCTAAGAACTTTGAACCCTATTTGATATTTTTTCCTATTAAATTGATCAAACATTGACTTGAGGGTCGAAGGGCCTCCCGAGGGAAATCCCCTCTGTAGCCTCTAACGTCTGTTGTCTATGCAGGGATCTGATGTCTTCTAATTTGATCAGTTATCGAAAAGACTAAGGGCACCTTAATTTTTAATCCAATATTAATACCCACTCAATTCAGAGATTAAATTTCTGACATAAACAATTTTTAGTTTAGTTATTTTTGCACAAGATAATATTTGGGTTCTCTTTCCATTGAAACAATCTTGAAAATAGGGTAATTATATAGTAACTAGTTTTAAGTTCTAATTGATAAACAAACAACCTTTAAAGTGGGTTTGGACTACCAATACCATCTCTCAGTCAAAATTTTCACTAAAATCCAAAAAATATCCTTAAAAAACACTCACATTCAAGGTACATAAGACATTTTATTAAAATTTATGTCTAGTTAGGATATAAGTCATCTACTTGGAACGCGAAATATTTTAAGCTTATTTATCGTTTTTTAGTAAAAATTTGAACGAGAGGTGATTGATTGAAATAGAAACCCACTTTAAGTGTGGTTTATATATAAATTAAAATCCAAAGGTTGTTCATCTAGAATTATCCTATTGTCAAGATGGGTTCTTTAAAAAAACCTAATTTTTTAAGGGTAATAACAAGAAAATTTTATTATTAAATAGACAAATAATTAGCTCAATGAGCCTTAAATATTTTAAGATTTTTTTAAAAAAATAAATGTCTATTTAGAAACTTCCATAGGTCTAAATAAAATTTCCTACGAAGTTTATGTTGGCCTTCTTGTTTTTATGATGTTTAACAAACAATTTACCACTAATGTTGTTTGTCTAGTATTTGTGTTTTTTTATTTATTATAGACAAATAACATAGTTGGAGGTTGGATGGAATATGCGCTACAACGATGATATCCAATGGAGGTTAGCGGAATAGTGGAGTGAAGCCTTGCAATTCAAAGTTAAAGATCAAGTTCAAGCTTCATCCGCGAGATTACCAAGAAGAGCTTATTGAAGATCAAGATCTAGCTTGGGTAACTTAGTTTAGGTTTTATATTATGTGTGTTAAGTACCTTAAGCTCAATATCATATACACACACGTATTTGGTTTCTATGTATATATATAGTTATATATATACATGCATGGTTTTGGGTTTTCATGTTTTGGACATACTTGCAAAATACATGAGTTTTCACAAATGAAAATTCAATTTGAGAAATTCTTTTTCTAACATGTTTGTTTTCATGTTTATAAACATTTTGCAAAGTTTCATCAATTTTGGAATTGATTTGTTATGTTTAATGAAATTTACAAAATCATGTTTTTCGTTCGTGTATGTTCGTGCATGTTTTTACAAAAAAGATGAGTTTACATGTTTATCTACATGTTTAGAAACTTCCCTCAAAATTTTACTATTTTTGGAGTTGATTTACTGTACGCAATTGATTTTACAAAATCGTGTATGTCAGCAGATTTTCAGAAACTGTATATCTGTGTTCAAACATTTATTTCTATCAAATTATAAAATATTTTTAAGAAATTATTTCTCTAACATGTTCTTCTACATGTCTAGAACCTTCTCTTAAATTTTCATAATTTTTGGAGTTGATTTACTATTTTTAATTGATTTTATAAAGTCAGATATGTAAATTTCCAGAATGTTGAATTTAGGGGTATTTTGGTCTTTTCAGCCTATAACGGCTAGTAACGGCTAGTTTTTGATATTTTTGGTTTTTGGGGGTTTGTGGCTGGTTTAAGAGGCTATAAAAAGCCCTTAAATTTCATTGTTTCTCATGGATGTTTAAGAGAGTTTTAAAAAGAGTTTTACAAGTTTGTTGAAGGGTTTTTAAGTTTGTTTCAAGAGTTTGTTTGTGAAGAAAATTCCACAAGAGCTTAAGGAGATCATCTATTGGAGTTTGAGCAATCAACTATTCTTCCTCCATCTCTTGTCATCTATTGAGAAGTTTTCTAAACTCTTTTCTAGCTTTATATTTATTTGTTTGATTATCATCTTATTAAAGCTAGTTTTATATTGAGTTAAGATTTGATTTATTTCATTGTTACACACCACCCATATTGAGCTTATTGTATTTTCATACATAGTATATTTGGGTTGGTGAGAGTTGTAACAATTGAGTGTGAGCTTTCATTGTGTTCTCATCCATAATAGAGAACAAACATTTATTATATTAAGCCTAATTGTGAGGATACACTTTGTAATACACTTGTACACCGAGAGGAGTGTGTGGTGAGAGTCGGGGATCGTCCCAAGAGGAGTGGCGTCGGTTGACGAACCTAGGGAGAGGTTATAACCGAGCACTTGAGGGAGACACAGCTAGGTCCAAAACTTGTGAGGGTGTAGAGTGTGATTGCATAGTGTTTGTTGTGTGAGAGTTTTCGGTAAGCTTGTAAACCGAGTGTGTAGAAGTTCCAGCTTCCAAACCGGATTGTGATAGTGGATTTCTCCCCGGGAGTGGGGAGCGGAGACGTAGGACGGTAGGTCCGAACTCCGTGATCATATTGCTTGTTTGAGTTTGGCTTAGCACACTTATATTTGTTCATCTTTATAGCCTTTCTCTCATTGTTTATTTCATCCACTATATCATTTGTTTATGTTACCCTTGTGTTTGTATATCCTTGCATATATCATATAGTATACCTCTTTGGTAGGATATATCACCTTGTGTATATTGCATATTCTTGCATATAACTTTTTGTATATTTATCTTGCAAGAATATATTTGTTAATTAATTTTAATTAGCATAAAATCAGATTAGATTAGCATAAGATCCTAATCACCCCTCTCTAGGGTCTAACAACTGGTATCAGAGCTTGGTGCTCTTTGATTTAAGGTCTAATCGCCTTGAGTTAAAGATCCAAGTTATCTTTT
This sequence comes from Asparagus officinalis, assembly GCF_001876935.1. Taxonomy (NCBI): domain Eukaryota; kingdom Viridiplantae; phylum Streptophyta; class Magnoliopsida; order Asparagales; family Asparagaceae; genus Asparagus; species Asparagus officinalis. Next base: position 72,015,904 of record NC_033801.1, read on the forward strand.
TGTGCTAATCCAATTTTTGATTTTTGCATCTTGCTTGCATATATACATTATGGATGTAAATGATGCATCTTGTTTAGGTTATGCCATCAATATTGCTCCTAGATTAGATAATTTCCCCTATGTCCAATGGTGTGTTAGATTTAAACTTTTTGTTCTATCTAAATACTTTGATTTATGGGAAATTATAGATGATGCTTATATTGTGCCCACTATGGAGAAATCCAAGTGGAATAAAAATGATCATCGTATGTTTACAATGAATAATATTTTGTTAGAATATTTGCTAAATGCTCTTGATTCATCTATGCCTAACAAATTTGTTCATTTTGATAGTGCTTACAAACTTTGGAAATTTATAGAAGCACATCAAGGAGACTTAGAGGCGATCCGACAAGCTTTGGAGGATCCCGTTTCAAGTTCTAAAGGAGCTTCATGCACACGGCCACTAGGCGATAGCCCTAGTGAGGTTTGTGAGTTCGAAATCATTAATGATTTACCTAATGATGAACTTGCTTGTGCCAGTAAAAAATTGTTGCATGCCTTTAACAAATTGCATAAAGATTTTGTTGATTTACAATACAAGCATGATAATTTAAAATCCGATCATGAGAAGCTAGTGTCCAAATTTGATGTCATTGAAAATGAAAATACTATGCTTAAAGAAAGCAATGACTTATTAAATTTGGAAAATAAAAATTTGATCTCATCTATTGCTAGCCTATCTCATGCTAAGATTGATGCCATGTTAGAAGTAGAGAACATAAAGAATGATACAGCTTCTTTTATAAATAACTATTTATGTTCTACTTCTAAAAATGCATATGTGCCTAAAAATGAAGATTTGAATCTTATGAAAAATAGTATTTCATCTTTAGATTCAACTTTGAAAATATGCATTAATAATCATAAGAGGCTTATGGACATGTGTGCCAAGACTAAGTCAAAATCATCCACTCATTATGCACACATGTATAGCAAAACTTATAAGTGTTCTATTTGCGGCCGTCAAGGTCATTTAGCTAAGTTTTGTTATGATGCACACAAACATAAGAATTCTAATGTTCCTTGTGCATCTCATGTAGCTTCTTCATCTTGTACACTTACACATTCACATGCTCATTCTCACAAAGTTCATCATAAGCATGCTAGTGTGTTCAAGTGTGATCATTGTGGTCGTTTTAGTCATTTGGCCAAATATTGTTTCGATTTGAAAAGAAAATCTCATTTGACAAATGTTTCCAATAGACCACATGTTTTTAAATGTGATGTTTGTGGTAGATATGGCCACTTAGAAAAGTTTTGTTTTAATAATGTTTCACATTTGCAAAATAATCTTAAAAGATCATCTATGTTTGTAAATGTTTCCCGTGCACGAGCTAATGGTCCACAAAAACAAATGGATCTCTTTCATTGCACAAATTGCAATCAAAAGGGTCATTTGAGCGATTATTGTTTTGACCGTGTTAGTGCACCACATGTGCCTAAGAGGGTTCATAACCCTAGGGCTTTGAGCTTAAATGATAGGGATCATGTCCCTAAATCTTTTGATACCAAGAGTTCTTGGGTACCAAAACAAATTTGATTTTTAAACCAAGAATTTTAATGTTTTTATCTTTCTTTTTCTTGGTTTTGAAAATTATGCTTTAAAATCTTTTGGTTATGAAAACAATTTTTCTTGTATCAAATCTTTTATTTTCATGATTATTATTTTTGTTTTGATGAGAGGACTATGTTTATATAACCCTCCGGAGTTATTGGGTGTTTATTCCCAAACATTGTTTACCGGATGCTAAAAGCTCAAGAGCTAGATATAGTTGCCTCTCTTGATTTTTGAAAATCAATGATGGTTTGGTTTTATGTGATTGTGGTTGATTTATGATTTCATTTGGTTGATTTGTTTTCATTCGAAAACTCTTTTTGCATGATTCTTATGTTATTCTCTCATTTGTTTTCTTTTTGCATGATTCTTATGTTATTCTCTCATTTGTTTTCATAAACCTATTTTTACATAGTTTTTCTTTTATTGTGTTAATGAGACACTATTTTCATATTGACATATTTATATGTGCTCTCGTTATCTTTTTGTATGTGAGTGATATTTAGCATATTCATGTATGCTTGCTCACATGTTTTGCCTTGATCTTTATTGCATATATTTTATATGGCATTTTGATAGGGGGAGCTATTCCCTATTCTATGTTTTATCTTTCTATGTGTTATACTCACCTATGCTTATTGATAGGGGGAGCTTTCGCTCTCTTAATTCTTTTGTCCCCTTTTTGATGTTATCAAAGGGGGAGAAATATTGTGAGTATATTCTTTCTTGTTTATATGCATGTGAATTATAAATTATATATTCATTTCCTTCATGCATATATTTCTTTTTGTAAATTATTTATCATCATCAAAAAGGGGGAGATTGTTGGCCTTCTTATTTTGATGATGTTTAACAAACAATTTACCACTAATGTTGTTTGTCTAGTATTTGTATTTTTTTTATTTATTATAGACAAACAACGTAGTTGGAGGTTGGATGGAATATGCGCTACAATGATGATATCCAATGGAGGTTGGCGGAATAGTGGAGTGAAGCCTTGCAATTCAAAGTTAAAGGTCAAGTTCAAGCTTCATCCGCGAGATTACCAAGAAGAGCTTATTGAAGATCAAGATCTAGCTTGGGTAACTTAGTTTAGGTTTTATATTATGTGTGTTAAGTACCTTAAGCTCAATACCATATACACACACGTATTTAGTTTCTATGTATATATATAGTTATACATATACATGCATGGTTTTGGGTTTTCATGTTTTGAACATACTTGCAAAATACATGAGTTTTCATAAATGAAAATTCAATTTGAGAAATTCTTTTTCTAACATGTTTGTTTTCATGTTTATAAACATTTCGTAAAGTTTCATCAATTTTGGAATTGATTTGTTATGTTTAATGAAATTTACAAAATCATGTTTTTTGTTCGTGCATGTTCGTGCATGTTTTACAAAACAGATGAGTTTTCATAAATGAGAAGTGATATTCAAGAAATTCTTTCTTTGACATGTTTATCTACATGTTTAGAAACTTTCCTCAAAATTTTACTATTTTTGGAGTTGATTTACTGTACCCAATTGATTTTATAAAATCGTGTATGTCAGCAGATTTTCAGAAACTGTATATCTGTGTTCAAACATTTATTTCTCTCAAATTATAAAATATTTTTAAGAAATTATTTCTCTAACATGTTCTTCTACGATCATATCCAAAGGGGGAGCAATCCCTATATATATTCTTTTTATACTCACCTATGCTTATTGATAGGGGGAGCTTTCGCTTCGGCTCTCTAATTCTTTTGTCCCATTTTTGATAGTTGTCATAAGGGAACGAAATATTATGGTGAGTATATCTTCTTATTTATATCGCATTGATATAATATTATATATATCATTTCGCTTTCATGCATATATCATTTTTGTAAATTGTATTTGCATCATCGAAAAAGGGGAGATTGTTGGCCTTCATAGTTGATGATGTTAACAAACAATTTACCATCTAATGTTGTTTGTCTAGTATTTGTGTTTTCCGTTATTTATATAGGACAAACAACGTTGTTGGAGGATGGAATAGAGCTTCCAACGATCAGTATCCCAAAGAGGTTGGCGGAATGTCGGTGAAGCCTTGCAATTCATAGTTAAAGATCAAGTCAAGGCTTCATCCGCACGTGTGATCGCGATTCAAATCAAGGCTAATTAAGATTCAACAACGTCTTAGTGGGTAATGAA
>NC_033801.1:72020680-72033638 GCF_001876935.1 Asparagus officinalis
AACTTGGTTGACTATCAATTGCGAATCCCCAAAAGCTTCGAGATATTCGACCCCCAGCTCTTTGGCGAATTTGAGTCCAATGAGAAGCGCATTGTATTCAACAACGTTATTAGAGCACAGACTAGTCAATGAATAAGCCCGAGGCATCACATGCTTTCCCGGGGAGATTAAGACAACTCCAACCCCAGAGGAAACCGTAAAACCTCCCGGGGTTATTACCTTATTAACTGCCCTTGAGGCACCATCGAAGTATAGTTGCCATACTTGTTGGTGTCATGTGGTGTTAACCTCGTGGGTTTCACCCGGCAAGTCATCATACACTTCTGCCGTATCTGTGGTCGGGTTTGCCGCCAAAAGATCACAAATCGCCTGTCCTTTGATTGACTTCTGCTGTTTGAAGTGCAGATCATACTGGGATAAGAGAAGGGCCCATTTCGCTAATCGCCAATTCATAGAGGCCGGTTGCGTCATAAACACCCGTACTGGATTAACATTGGAGATAACGTAGATCGTCTGTCCCACCAGGTAATGCCGCATCTTTTGCATCGCAAATACCAATGCAAGGCATTCTTTCTCAATCATCGGATATCGAGACTCTGCGCCTACCAAAGTCCGACTTAGGTAATAAACTGCCTGTTCATGACCGTTATCATCGTCTTGTGCTAGTAAAGCACTTATCGAGTGGTTCATCGCTTTGAGATAAATCAAGAACGGTTTACCAGATTTCGGTGCAACGAGAACAGGAGGGTTCGCCAGATACGTTTTGATATCTTCGAATGCTTTTTGGCAGGCATCATCCCAGATAAATGATACCCCTTTCTTGTTCAGCTTAGAGAACGGTTGGCACTTCCCAGAAAGATTTGAGATGAAACGCCGGATATAAGCTAAACGCCCTTGCAATCCTCTGAGCTCTCTTAGGTTTCTAGGAGGTTGCAGTTCATGTATCGCCTTCACCTTATCGGGATCGATATGAATACCTTTAGTGGTGACGACGAATCCTAGGAATTTTCCGCTAGACATTCCAAGGAATGATTTAGTGGGGTTCATCTTCAATTGATGACTCCTCATGAGATCGAACATCGTTTTCAAGTCCTTGATGTGATCTTCTTTATTGCGGCTTTTTACAACCAAATCATCAACGTAGCATTCGACTGTTTTCCTGAGATGTTCTTGGAAAATCTTGGTCATTGCTCGCTGGTACGTGGCGCCTGCATTCTTCAGACCAAAAGGCATTACGGTGTAGCAAAAGACACCGAGGGGCGTTCTGAACGCTGTATGCTTCTCATCATCTGGGTGCATCTTGATTTGGTTATACCCCGAGAAACCATCCATAAAAGACATCCTCTCAAATCCACATGTATTGTCGATAATGACATCTGTGATTGGGAGAGGAAAGTCGTCTTTCGGACATGCCGTGTTCAGGTCCCTGAAGTCAATACAGATTCTGATTTTACCGTTCTTCTTCATAACTGGAACGATATTAGCTAACCAGTCTGGATGTTGTTCCTCTCGGATAAATCCTGATTCGATCAACTTCTTAACCTCTGCCTCAATGGCTTCCATAATCTGCGGACGAAACCGTCTTTGCTGTTGCTTGACAGGTTTGGCATCCGGCTTGATATCGAGGCGGTGCATTGCGACATTGGGGTCGAGCCCTGGCATGTCTTCATAATTCCATGCGAAGACGTCGATATATTCCCTGATGAGAGCAATCAATTCCTCCTTCTCATCTGGGGGAAGACTGTCGCTGATGAATATAGGCTTTGGGTTGGCCTCATCACCCATGTTAATCTGGACTATTTTATCTTCAGTGGGTGGTTCTCTTTGCTCGAACCTATCGCCATACTGCATATTCAGATGGTGAACCCACGGGTCTTCCCATGTTGGCATTTGATCGTCGTCTTCCATGGTGGATGGATCAGCTGTAGCCATATTTGCCATTAGGGCTTTGAAAACTTCTCCCAGACTTGTATCGGAGTCCCACTCTGAAGCATCAGGAGAGTATCCCTTCTTGGCTTTGTTAGCAATTTGATCGATAATTTGCCAACCACATTCGTCATCTGATGAAACATAACCTAAGCCTCGCCCATATTTATAATAATCCTCAGGTTTCCCTTTTGGTACATATACCGCTTTGGCTGGATTACGAGGACCTCGATCGAAGTATAAACCTTCTCCGAGTGTGAAATCGTACCCCTGCTTTTCCATGAGCTTGCGCGCTTCTGGACTATACTTGGATAGATGTCGACCAGGTTTGTCATCATCTTCGTCTTCACTTAGGAAATGATCTGGTAACGGAGAGCTTTTTCCTTTACCGTAAATCACTTCTTTAGCACCTCTTACTTTGTTCGGGATGACCATGGTTGTTCCGAAAGAATGCTGGAGGCGTTCCTTTGTTACATAGGACGATCGGATCGGCATATACAACTCAGGATTATCATACAGCTCTTTTATCACATCATCAAGAGACAAGGAGTACTCTAAATCATCTTTTATTGCAATATCGGCAAGTTGCCAGTTACAACCTCCATCTGACGATTGTTCATCGTCAAGATTGATTACAAAGGGTACAATGTCATTTAAAACAAAACCGCCATTGTAATCGAATCCGGCTTCAGAATCAGCTTCTTCTCCGCTGTCTGTGCCCTGGGCCGATGGTTCAGTATCGGATTCGTTACCATAAAGGAGAGAATCGGTGAAATAATTCTCATACCCCTTGAATGGTTGCTTATCCGCGACCACCGTCCTAACCTCATTGTCAGTGTCGACATACTTCAAACACTGATGGAGAGTAGAGGGAATTATCACATTACTATGGATCCAAGGCCGACCCAATAGTAAGTTGTACGAAGTCTCCGCATCGATCACATAACACGTGACTTCTGTCTTCAGATCTCCCATCTGGCACTTCACCCGGATCTTACCCAAGGGTCTTGACCCACTAGTGTTGAATCCATAAATAACAGTGCCTGTGGACGCCAACTTGCTTACTGGGATGCCGAGGAAATGCATCAATCGAAGCGGCATAATACTCACAGCAGAACCCGGATCCACTTGGATTCGGTTGACTTGGCTGGAGCCAATGTATCCGACGAAATATAACGGCCGATCGTGGTTCGAATTCTTCGTCTGCATATCTTCTTTGGTGAAAGTAATGCAGGGAAGGTTCTTAGTCGCTATGTTGCACTGTTGACTCAGCGGTTCTGGCTGTTCAGGTATCGGCTTGACTTGAGTCAGAAATACCTCTGCATTGGCCAAAGCTTCTTGTAGGGCCTCCCTGGTTTCTTTGGATAATCGCAGCAACTCATACAGCGTTATCCGTGCAGGAATGTTGGCTAATTGCGCCATAATGTCGAAGCTATGCGGAGTCTTCGAGCTTTCCGGTTTGTCTCTTCCAATTGGACGACTGAAACGAGACTGCTTCGGATTCTGTACCTCTTGGGGATTCTTCTCTTTTGGTTTATTCACCGGTTGTCGTAGAGCTTCTTTACCCGGTGTGGGACTTGCAATCACTCCCATCTCCGTGAGAGTTTTGGCTGGTCCCCGCTTGTTCACCCCCTGCTCACTAGGTGGCGGATAATTGTAGTGGTATTCATTTCCGCTCCGTGTCGCAAAAGCTTCTTGTTCTTCTTCAGAGAGCAGGAAAGTGGAGATTCTTTCGTCATCTTCCCCTGGGATAGCAGAGACTCCATAACAAGACTTCCCTTTTCCTTTAGACTTCCTCCCGGATGACGAACCGGCCCATTGTTCATCTCCAATCAGATCTGGATGAACCCAAAGGATTTCGCCATTTGGGGTTGTGTGCGGCACAAGTCCCTTTTGGCGCTGTCCGTGCGGATCGTCATTCACCGTCTTCATCCCGACTTTGGTGACGCGTTTTGGCTCGAACCAAGTTGTAGGCACCGACCCAAAACTGATTGACACTGCGTTGGCCCCCACATTCTTGGCTGGTTTCGGGGTTATGACTCCTACGTCGATTAACGCCTGGATCTTGTCCTTGAGGTGGTAGCATGATCTCGTAGGGTGGTGGACCGCTCTGTGGTACGCGCAGTACTTTGGATCCGTCACTTTGCTGGCCCCTTCTTGATCCACGATCGCCGGCAACTGGATCTTGTTGTTCTCCAACAGGTATTTGAAGATGCCGGGAACTTCATCATCCTTGAAGGAGTACACTTTAGGAAACCTCGGCTCCGCAGATTTCTGCTTCTGAGGCCGTTGTTGCCATTGTCCTCGAGATTGTTGGGGTGCTTGTTGCTGTGGCTGCTGTTGCTGTGGTTGCAATTGAAAGGTTTGATTAGCATCAACTGCATTAGCTTGTGCCTTACCTTTCCCCCGTGGGACGAAGTTTTGCTTTGGAACACTCGTCGCCGGTTGGCCTCTTTCCGCCTTCTTCCTCTTGAGGAATCGCTCAGCTTGCTCTCCCCGGCTCCCAAGTGGGATTTGAAGTAAATCAATTGCTGGGTAGGTGAACCCATCCCATTAAACGGTGTGAAGTTAATTAGATTAAACTTCGCCGGATATGGGATTGATTCCCATTCTCTTGGGTATGGGCAAGGAATGCCTGTTTTCTTCGTCTCTTGAGCGGAAATCAATGTGTTGATTTTGCTCTCGAGATTCTTGATCTTCAGGTTTTCGCCGGTGTTTTCGCCAGCATTCTCATTACCACCCCCTGCGTTGACGGGAGGATCATTGGTATTACGAGTCTTCCAGATTAACCGGGTTACGACGACTTGGCTCGCCTTGCTGGTTCGTCAATGCTTGGATTTGTTGGTCATGCATTTCTCTCATGTTTTGCATGGCCATCTGCATTTCGAACCTGAAGGTCTCCTGTTGTTTAACCATGGCATCTTCAAGCATCTTGGCCACTTGTTCCGCACTTATCATAAGTGCCTCATGGGGTTGTCCCTCGCTGGATACTGTATTATCTGATGCGATTGCGGAGCCGGCATCAGATTCTTCATCTTCTGAAGGGCGTCTTGTCCGAATCCTACCATAGGTTGCTCGTTCAATGGTTCCGGACTGCAGACGGGTTCTAGGCCGGGAGGCTCTCAGAATCGACTCGAAATCATCCCGTGCCGATGTCCCCTTGCTGGTCATATTGGTGGTGACTCTCGGAAGTTCTCCGTCTTCAACCACCCTTCTTCTTCGTTGGAAACGCCTACGCCTTGGTTTTGGCGTCTCCGCACTGAGTCTTTCGAAAACTGAAACTCTTTTAGGGACCGCCTTAATGCAGTTGCATTTAGACAATACCGCCCGAATGAGTTTGGAACAGGGGCATTTGAGGTTGTCCTGTTCTCCGGGGACTCCTCTTCCCTGGTTTCTACTTCGTACGCCGCCAGCAGCGATAGTACAGTTACTCGTCATTTTGGACAGTCGGAGTAACCTATCGTGTGCGGGCACGGCCTTCTCAAGTATAACACTATTCACTATCAGATGATAATGTCCTCCATCGTGAGGGTGACATTTCCTTCTTTGGGCTTTGCAGAAAGTTTACCGAGAGCTCAAACATGGCCTTTTTGGCGTGAATTTTCTTTGCGTGCATCTTGACTTCATGCGGCAAATTAAGAATTTTTCCGGCGGAGTAGAGTTGACGAGACTGGGTTGGAGGTCGGTGGGAAATTTCCATCTGACGCGAGCTTTGGCGTAAGCCTGGTTGAAGCTTTGCGTTGGCTTCTGCGAGGCAGCTTCAAACGCAACGAACTGCTTTCTCACCGGGGGGTGATGGAGGGAGGTAGATCTGGCACGAGGACACGTACTCCTGCGGAACTTGCTTGGTCAACTCCGTACTCAGACCTCGTCTCTCAGACCGGATTGGAATCCGCGGGCTGCGACGTATGCGTCTCGCAGGCGAGATCGCCGGCGTCCCACTGTGGTCGCCAAAGATTGTTCGCGGGCTAAATAGTTTTCTCTTGCATTGAAATAATTGTGCATCTTTGGGTTACAAAAGATGCAGCGGTCTTTAATAGATCCGGTTACACTAAATCAGAAGAAAAAAAGAAAAAATTACACCTTTCCCTTATTTGTCCGAAGCGAAATGCGCGAGATCCTGTTTTGCGTCTCTCGCTTTTGTGGGTTCTTTGCCGACCGCCCGGGGTAATGCGCGTCGGAGCCACCGCGGCGATCGTAGATCCGGTCGGATTCTACAGATTAATACGGGTATTATTCGCACGAAGGGAATAATAGCGCCGGGGGATTATAGTCCAACCAAAGGGAATAATCGCTCGATCTCGATCTAAGACTCAAGCTATAGATCCGGAGATGTGATATCGTGTAGATCTCAACGATGCTGTTCTTTGCCTCCTCTGCGAAATCCACTTTTCTGAGCGTAGGTGCTCGCCGAGGATGCAGATCTGTACGTGCAAGTCTTCAAGATCTTCCAAAGGCTCTGAGTTTACTGCTTCAATCGGCAGAGTTTTGGCCTCTTGCAATTTCGCGACTCCTCAAAATGACAACGCCGCCTGGCTATATATATAGCTCTCAACACACTGTGCCGCGTGCCCGTTGTGCAGCGGTGTGGCAAACATCCAGCCGTCGGCCACCTCATTATGTGGCTCGGTCCATGCCGAGCCACCGCTGAGACGTGGCGTCGGCCACCCTGGGGTGGCTCGGCGCTGGCCGGAGCCACCCTGAGTGGCTCGGCTTTGGCCGAGCCACGCCTTGAAGTGGCTCGCCACCGAAGGCCAGCCTCAGGGTGCTTCGGCTTGGGCCGAGCCACCTTGAGATGGTTCGGTTTGGCCAGGCCGCCTCCGGGTGTTGTTCGTATACCGTTGTTTTCGCGTTTTTCCTCGGTTCCGATTCTGTCGTGATTCGGTTGTGGTTCTGGTTGTGAAACTTTTGATTTGCTATCGGGCATTCTTGATTTGGAAGTCTGGCTCCCGATTAGGCAGCTAAATCGGCCGTTTTGAGTTTGAGCTTCGAAACTGATTCTGATTCGATCGCGATGCGCCTGAAGTCCGCTCTCGTTGGATGACTCGTTGATTCCTCAACTCGTTAGCTTGATTTTGCACGCGGGTGGATTCATTCCGTTGTTCACGTGCGATTTGTCGATCTCATCGCCTCGTTGGTTCGTTGGTTTGTACCGAGCTGAGCTAAGGGATCTATAAGCAATTTTATACGCCTACATTCGTCTTCACTTCTCTAAGCGGAATCGCTTCAGCCCACTTTGAAAAGTAATCCGTGATTGTGAGGATGAATCGATCACCTTTGACTGAAGGGGGAAAAATAGGACCGACAATGTCCATGCCCCATGTCTTGAACGGCCAAGACGTGGTTGACGTGTGTAAATGCTCTGGTGGTTGGTGCATATAATTCGCATGTACTTGACAAGCATGACACTCTCGGGCGTATTCGATTGCGTCACGAACCATTGTTGGCCAAAAATATCCCATTCTCCTGATGTGATCATACAGTTTGGGACCGGGCTGATGCGTACCACATTCTCCTTCGTGTGCTTCCTTAAGAACTTCTTCTGCTTCTTTGTTCGAAAGGCATCGGAGCAACAAACCATCGTACCCTCTACGGTATAATGTATGGGTCTCGGTATTATAGAAGAATCTTGGTGCTCTTCGGCGGATTGATTCCCTTTCTTTTACATCCTTTGGCAAAATACCATACTGGACGTAGTCAATGATGGGAAAACGCCAATCTCGGGACTCAGACCCAATTTGAGTTGAATTCACCTCCTTGGTGCTTGTGTTTTTGTCATCTTCCCCTTCCATATCCATATCGTATATGGGTATGCAGAGTTGATGCGTCCTTACTGTGACTAATAGCTCAGTTTTCGGGAGGCTGCGCAAGTGATACCGCTAGTGCTGCCAGTGCATCAGCATAAGCGTTCTGGAGACGAGGGATTATTCAATAAAAAATTCTTCAAAAGAATCTACCATTTTGATGGCCTCCTGGTGGTACGGGATCAGGTCTTGGTTCCTGACTTCATACTCTCCACGGACTTGGTTGACTATCAATTGGGAATCCCCAAAAGCTTCGAGATATTCGACCCCCAGCACCTTGGCGAAACTGAGTCCAATGAGAAGTGCATTGTACTCGGCTACATTATTAGAACACGGACTAGTCAGTGAATAAGCCTGAGGCATCACATGCTTGCCCGGGGAAATTAAGACAACTCCAACTCCGGAGGAGACTGTAGAACATCCGGGGGTTATTGCCCTATTAACTACCATCGAAGCACCATCGAACTATAATTGCCATACTTGTTGGTGCGATGTAGTGTTAACCTCATGGGTTTCATCCGACAAGTCATCATATACTTCTGCCGTATCCGTTATCGGGTTTGCCGCCAAAAGATCACAAATCGCTTGTCCTTTGATTGACTTCTGCTGTTTGAAGTACAAATCGTATTGGGACAAGAGAAGGGCCCATTTTGCTAACCGCCAATTCATAGAGGCCGGTTGCGTCATAAATACCCGTACTGGATTAACGTTAGAAATGACGTAAATCGTCTGTCCAACCAAGTAATGACGCATCTTTTGCATTGCGAATACCAATGCGAGGCATTCTTTCTCAATCATCGGATACCGAGACTCGGCGCCTATCAAGGTCCGACTTAGGTAATAGACTGCCTGTTCGTGACCATTATCATCGTCTTGTGCTAGTAAGGCACTTATCGAGTGGTTCTTCGCCTTGAGATAAATTAAGAACGGTCTACCTGATTTTGGTGCAACGAGAATAGGAGGATTCGTCAGATATGCTTTGATATCTTCAAATGCTTTTTGGCAGGCGTCGTCCCAAATAAATGACACCCCTTTCTTGTTTAGTTTAGAGAATGGTTGGCATTTCCCAGAAAGATTCGAGATGAACCGCCGGATGTAAGCTAAACGCCCTTGCAATCCTCTGAGCTCTCTTAGATTTCTAGGGGGTTGCAGTTCATGTATCGCCTTCACCTTATCAGGATCGATATGTATACCTTTAGTGGTGATGACGAATTCAACGAATTTTCCGCTGGACATCCCAATGAAGGATTTAGTGGGGTTCATCTTCAATTGATGACTCTGCATGAGATCGAACATCGTCTTCAAGTCCTTGATGTGATTTTCTTTGTTGCGGCTTTTTACAACCAAATCATCAACGTAGCATTCGACTGTTTTCCTGAGATGTTCTTGGAAAAACTTAGTCATTGCTCGCTGGTTCGTGGCGCCTGCATTCTTTAGACCGAAAGGCATTACGGTGTAGCAAAAGACACCGAGGGGAGTTCTGAACACTGTATGCTTCTCGTCATCTGGGTGCATCTTGATTTGGTTATATCCTGAAAAACCATCCATAAAAGACATTCTCTCAAATCCACATGTATTGTCGATAATGACATCTGTGATTGGGAGAGGAAAGTCGTCTTTTGGACATGCCGTGTTCAGGTCCCTGAAGTCGATACAGATCCTGATTTTACCGTTCTTCTTCATGACTGGAACGATATTGGCTAACCAGTCTGGATGTTGCTCTTCTTGGATAAATCCTGATTCGATCAACTTCTTAACCTCTGCCTCAATGGCTTCCATAATCCCGGCTTGATATCGAGGCGGTGCATTGCTACATTGGGGTCGAGCCCTGGCATATCTTCATAGTTCTAAGCGAAGACATCAATATATTCCATGATGAGAACAATTAATTCCTCTTTCTCATTCGAGGGAAGACTATCGCTGATGAATATAGGCTTTGGGTTGGCCTCGTCACCCATGTTAATTTGAACTATTTTATCTTCAGTGGGGGGTTCTCTCTGTTCGAACCTATCACCATACTGCATGTTTAGGTGATGAACCCATGGATCTTCCCATGTTGGCATTTGATCATCGTTCTCCATTGTGGACGGATCACCTGTAGCCATGTTCGCCATTAGGGCCTTGAATGCTTCCCCCAGACTTGTATCGGAATCCCATTCCGAGGAATCTGACGGGTACCCATCTTCGTATTGCTCAGATGATTGGTTATTGATTAACCAACAACATTCGTCTTCTGAAGAAGATTCATACCCTAACCCTCGTCCGTATTTATAATAATCATCGGGTCTCCCTTTTGGTACATATGCCGCTTTGGCTGGAGTACGAGGACCTCGATCGAAGTATAGACCTTCTCCGAGTGTGAAATCATATCCCTGCTTTTCCATGAGCTTGCGCGCTTCCGGACTATACTTAGATAAATGCCGACCAGGTTTGTCATCATTCTCATTTTCCCTCAAGAAATGATCTGGTAATGGAGAGCTTTTTCCTTTACCGTAAATCACTTCTTTTTCACCTCCTATTTTGGTCGGGGTGACTAGGGTTGTTCCGAAAGAATGCTGGAGGCGTTCCTTCGCTATATAGGACGATCGAAGCGGCATATATAAATCGGGATTATCATACAATTCTTTTATCACATGATCGAGAGACAGGGAGTACTCTAAATCGTTATTTATTTCATTATTGGCAAGTTGCCAGTTACAACTGCCCTCTGACGATTGTTCATCGTCAAGGTTGATTACAAAGGGTACAATGTCGTTTAAAACATAACCTCCATTGTAATCAAATCCCGCTTTGGTATCAGCTTCTTCTCCGCTATCCGTGCCATAGGCCGATGATTCAGTATCGGATTCGTTACCATAAAGGAGAGAATCAGTGAAATAATTCTCATACCCTTTGAATGGTTGCTTATCCGCGACCACCGTCCTAACCTTATTATCAGTGTCAACATATTTCAAACACTGATAGAGAGTGGAGGGGATTATAACGTTACTATGGATCCAAGGCCGACCCAATAGTAAGTTATATGAAGTCTCGGCATCGATCACATAACATGTGACTTCTGTCTTCAAATCTCCCATTTGACACTTTACCCGGATTTTACCCAAGGGTCTTGACCCGCTAGTGTTGAATCCATATATAATAGTTCCTGCGGACGCCAACTTACTTACTGGAATGCCAAGGATATGCATCAAGCGAAGCGGCATGATACTCATAGCAGAACCCGGATCCACTTGGATTCGGTTGACTTTGCTGGAGCCAATGTACCCAATGAAATATAAGGGTCGATCGTGGTTCGAATTCTTCGTCTGCATATCCTCTTTGGTGAAGGTAATGCAAGGAAGGTTTTTAGCCGCTATATTGCAGTGTTGAATTAACGGTTCTGGTCCTTCAAGTGCTGGCTTGATCTGAGTAAGGAACACTTCTGAATTGGCCAAGGCTTCTTGCAAGGCTTCCCTGGTTTCTTTAGACAACCGTAGAAACTCATACAATGTTATCCGCACTGGAATGTTAGCTAGTTGAGCCATGATGTCAAAGACGTGCGGAGTGTTCGAGCTTTCCGGTTTATCTCTTCCAATCGGACGATTGAAACGAGACTGCTTCAGATTCTGAACCTCCTGGGGCCTCTTTTCTTTCTGTTTATCAACCGGCTGTCGTCGAGCTTCTTCAACCGGTCTAGGCGGTTTATCTCTTCCAATCGGACGATTGAAACGAGATTGCTTCGGATTCTGCACCTCCTGGGGCCTCTTTTCTTTCTGTTTATTAACCGGTTTTCGTCGAGCTTCTTCATCGGAGAGCGGGAAGGTTGGAACTTCATTACCACCCTCTTCAAAGATCGCGGAGGTAGCATTGCAGGACTTGCCTTTACCCTTTCTGGTCGAGGAAGTCGTCCACTGATCGTCTTCAATTAGATCGGGATGAACCCATAGGATTTCGCCATTTGGGGCTGTGTGTGGCACAAGTCCTTTTTGGCGCTGTCCATATGGGTCATCATTCATGGCACAAGTCCTTTTTGGCGCTGTCCATGTGGGTCATCGTTCACTATCTTCATTCCTACTTTGGTGATGCGTTCTGGTTTAAACCATGCTGTGGGCACTGATCCAAAGCTGATTGATACTGCATTGGCTCCGACATTCTTGGACGGCTTTGGGGTTATGACACCTACATCAATTAACGCCTGGATTTTGTCCTTGAGATGGTAGCATGACTTTGTAGGGTGATGGACCGCTCTATGGTATGCGTAATACTTCGGATCCGTCACTTTGCTAACCCCTTCTTGATCTACAATCGACGGCAACTGGATTTTGTTATTTTCCAACAGGTACTTAAAGATACCGGGAACTTCGTCATCTTTGAAGGAGTACACTTTAGGAAATCTCGGCTCCGAAGATTTCTGCTTCTGAGGCCGTTGTTGCCATTGTTGATCTACACGACGGCAACTGGATTTTGTTATTTTCCAACAGGTACTTAAAGATGCCAGGAACTTCGTCATCTTTGAAAGAGTACACTTTAGGAAATCTTGGCTCCGAAGATTTCTGCTTCTGAGGCCTTCTGAGGAATCGCTCGGCTTGCTCTCCTCGGACCTTCAAATCCTTCCATGTTTTGGACGGTGCTTTCCCCATTGCTTCCAACACGTCCAATGCGAGGTTGTTGTGGCAAGTCTGGAGAATGAACTCCTCGGTGATCGGGTCCCGACAGTTCATCGCCTTGTTCTGGAACCTTTTGACGAAGGTATCAACCAATTCCCCATCTTTTTGTTTCTCGTCAAGCAACAACCCGATGGATATCTCGGTATCATCGTCGAAGAAGTTAGTGAGGAATTTAGTCTCCATGTCGTCCCAGCTATTCACGCTTCCTGGCTTGAGGCGGCGATACCAATCGAAGGCGGCTCCACGAAGAGTGCCAACGAAGGACCGTACCATCATAGGCTCATTACCAGATATAACCCCTAGGTGTGATTTGAAGTAAATCAAATGCTGAGTGGGTGAACCCTCCCCATCAAACGGCGTGAAGTTAATTAGATTGAACTTCGCCGGATATGGGATTGATTCCCACTCTCTTGGGTATGGACAAGGGATGCCCGTCTTTTTCGTCTCTTGAGCGGAAATCAATGTATTGATTTTGCTCTCGAGGTTTTTAATCTTCAAACTTTCACCTGTATTTTCGTTAGCACGATTCTGAGGTGGAAGTGTGGCGTTATGACTAGCATTCTCGATACCACCCCCTGCATT
>NC_033801.1:72033866-72097743 GCF_001876935.1 Asparagus officinalis
GGACTTGGTTGACTATCAATTGAGAATCCCTAAAAGCTTCGAGATATTCGACCCCCAACTCCTTGGTGAAACTGAGTCCAATGAAAAGCGTGTTGTACTCCGGAGGAAACTTTAGAACATCCGGGGGTTATTGCCCTATGAACTGCCCTTGAAGCACCATCGAAGTATAATTGCCATACTTGTTGGTGTGATGTAGTGTTAACCTCGTGGGTTTCATACGACAAGTCATTATATACTTCTGCCGTATCCGTTGTCGGGTTTGCCGCCAAAAGATCGCAAATCGCTTGTCCTTTGATCGACTTCTGTTGTTTGAAGTGCAAATCATATTGGGACAAGAGAAGGGCCCATTTCGCTAACTGCCAATTCATAGAGGCCGGTTGCGTCATAAATACCCGTACTGGATTTACGTTGGAAATGACGTAAATCGTCTGTCCTACCAAGTAATGCCGCATCTTTTGCATTACAAATACCAATGCGAGGCATTCTTTCTCAATCATCGGATATCGAGACTCAGCGCCTATCAAGGTCCGACTTAGGTAATAGACTGCCTGTTCGTCACCATTATCATCGTCTTGTGCTAGTAAAGCACTTATCGAGTGGTTCATCGCCTTGAGATAAATTAAGAACTGCGTCTTTACCTGATTGCCGATGCAACGCGAGAATAGGAGGTCATTCCGTCAGGATATGCGTTTGATATCTTCAAATGCTTTTGGCAGGCGTCGTGCCCAAATAAATCGGACACCCCTTTCTTGTTTAGTTTAGAGAATGGTTGGCACTTCCCAGAAAGATTTGAGATGAACCGTCGGATGTAAGCTAGACGCCCTTGCAATCCTCTGAGCTCTCTTAGATTTCTAGGGGGTTGCAGTTCATGTATCGCCTTCACCTTATCATGATCGATATGTATACCTTTAGTGGTGACGACGAATCCAAGGAATTTTCTGCTGGACATTCCAAGGAAGGATTTAGTGGGGTTCATCTTCAATTGATGACTCCGCATGAGATCGAACATCGTCTTCAAGTCCTTGATGTGGTCTTCTTTGTTGCGGCTTTTTACAACCAAATCATCAACGTAGCATTCGACTGTTTTCCTGAGATGTTCTCGGAAAATCTTAGTCATTGCTCGCTGGTACGTGGCGTCTGCATTCTTTAGACCGAAAGGCAACACGGTGTAGCAAAAGATACTGAGGGGCGTTCTGAACGCTGTATGCTTCTCGTCATCTGGGTGCATCTTGATTTGGTTATATCCTGAAAAACCATCCATAAAAGACATTCTCTCAAATCCACATGTATTGTCGATAATGACATCTGTGATTGGGAGAGGAAAGTCATCTTTTGGACATGCCGTGTTCCGGTCCCTGAAGTCGATACAGATCCTAATTTTACCGTTCTTCTTCATGACTGGAACGATATTGCCTAACCAATCTGGGGGAACAATATTGGCTAGCCAGTCTGGATGTTGTTCCTCTCGGATAAATCCTGATTCGATCAATTTCTTAACCTCTGCCTCAATGGCTTCTATTATCTGCGGACGAAACCGTCTTTGCTGTTGTTTGACAGGTTTGGCATCCGGCTTGATATCGAGGCAGTGCATTGCTACATTGGGGTCGAGCCCTGGCATATCTTCATAGTTCCAAGCGAAGACGTCAATGTATTCTCTGATTGGCTTCATCACCCATGTTAACTTGGACTATTTTATCTTTAGTGGGGGGTTCCCTCTGTTCGAACCTATCACCATACTGCATGTTCAGGTGATGAACCCATGGATCTTCCCATGTTGGCATTTGATCATCGTTCTCCATTGTGGACGGATCAGCTGTAGCCATGTTCACCATTAGGGCTTTGAAAGCTTCCCCCAGACGAACCTATCACCATACTGCATGTTCAGGTGGTGAACCCACGGGTCTTCCCATTTTGGCATTTGATCGTCGTCTTCCATTGTGGACGGATCAGCTGTAGCCATGTTCGCCATTAGGGCTTTGAATGCTTCCCCCAGACTTGTATCGGAATCCCATTCCGAGGCATCTGACGAATTTCCATCTTTATATTGCTCAGATGATTGGTTATTGATTAACCAGCAACATTCGTCTTCTGAAGAAGATTCATACCCTAACCCTCATCTGTATTTATAATAATCATCTGGTTTCCCTTTGGGTACATATGTCGCTTTGGGTGGAATACGAGGACCTCGATCGAAGTATAGACCTTCTCCGAGTGTGAAATCATATCCCTGCTTTTCCATGAGCTTGCGCGCTTCCGGGCTATACTTAGATAAATGCCGACCAGGTTTGTCATCATTCTCATTTTCCCTCAAGAAATGATCTGGTAATGGAGAGCTTTTTCCTTTACCGTAAATCACTTCTTTTTCACCTCCTATTTTGGTCGGGGTGACTAGGGTTGTTCCGAAAGAATGCTGGAGGCGTTCCTTTGTTATATAGGACGATCGAAGCGGCATATATAAATTGGGATTATCATACAATTCTTTTATCACATCATCAAGAGACAGGGAGTACTCTAAATCGTTATTTATTTCATTATTGGCAAGTTGCCAGTTACAACTGCCCTCTGACGATTGTTCATCGTCAAGGTTGATTACAAAGGGTACAATGTCGTTTAAAACATAACCTCTATTGTAATCAAATCCGGCTTCGGTATCAGCTTCTTCTCCGTTGTCCGTGCCATGGGCCGATGATTCAGTATCGGATTCGTTACCATAAAGGAGAGAATCAGTGAAATAATTCTCATATCCTTTGAATGGTTGCTTATCCGAAACCACCGTCCTAACCTTATTATCAGCATCGACATATTTCAAACACTGATGGAGAGTGGAGGGGATTATAACGTTACTATGGATCCAAGGCCGACCCAATAGTAAGTTATATGAAGTCTCAGCATCGATCACATAACATGTGACTTCTATCTTCAAATCTCCCATTTGACATTTTACCCGGATCTTAACCAAGGGTCTTGACCCGCTAGTGTTGAATCCATATATAATAGTTCCTGCGGACGCCAACTTACTTACTGGAATGCCAAGGATATGCATCAAGCGAAGCGGCATGATACTCATAGCAGAACCCGGATCCACTTGGATTCGGTTGACTTTGCTGGAGCCAATGTACCCAATGAAATATAAGGGTCGATCATGGTTTTAATTCTTCGTCTGCATATCCTCTTTGGTGAAGGTAATACAGGGAAGGTTTTTATCAAGTGCCGGCTTGATCCGAGTGAGGAACACTTCTGAATTGGCCAAGGCTTCTTGTAGGGCTTCCCTGGTTTCTTTAGACAACCTTAGCAACTCATACAATGTTATCCGTGCTGGAATGTTAGCTAGTTGAGCCATAATATCGAAGACGTGCGGAGTGTTTGAGCTTTCCGGTTTATCTCTTTCAATCGGGTGATTGAAACGAGACTGCTTTGGATTCTAAACCTCCTGGGGCCTCTTTTTTTTCTGTTTATCAACCGGTTGTCGTCGAGCTTCTTCAACCGGTTTAGGAGTTGTAATCACACCCAGCTCTGTGAGAGTTTTGGCTGGTCCTCGTTTAGTCACCCCCTGCTCAGTTAACTGATCACTAGGTGATGGATAGATAAAGTGATACTCATTTCTGCTTCTAGTGGTGAAGACTTCTTGTTCTTCTTCGGAGAACGGAAAGGTAGGAGCTTCATTACCATCCTCTTCGAAGATCGCGGAGGTAGCTTGCAAGACTTTCCTTTACCCTTCTTGGTCGAGGAAGTCGTCCACTGATCGTCTTTAATTAGATCGGGATGAACCTAGAGGATTTTGCCGTTTGGGGCTATGTGTGGCACAAGTCCTTTTTGGCACTGTCCATGTGGGTCGTCGTTTACCATCTTCATTCCTACTTTGGTGATGCGTTCTGGTTTAAACCATGCTGTGGGCACCGATCCAAAGCTGATTGAAGCCGCATTTGCTCCAACATTCTTGGACGGCTTCGGGGTTATGACGCCTACATCAATTAACGCCTGGATCTTATCCTTGAGGTGGTAGCATGACTTTGTAGGATGATGGACCACTCTATGGTATGCGCAATACTTCGGATCCGTCACTTTGCTCGCCCCTTCTTGATCCACGATCGACGGTAGCTGGATTTTGTTGTTCTCCAACAGGTACTTGAAGATGCCGGGCACTTCGTCATCTTTGAAAGAGTACACCTTAGGAAACCTTGGCTCCGAGGATTTCTGCTTCTGAGGCTGTTGTTGCCATTGCCCCCGAGATTGTTGTGGTACTTGTTGCTGCGGCTGTTGCTAAGGTTGCAATTGGAAAGTTTGATTAGCATCAACTGCATTAGCATGTGCCTTACCTTTCCCCCGTGGGTTGAAGTTCTGTGCTGGAGCATTTGTCGCCTGTTGGCCTCTCTCCGCCTTCTTTCTCCTAAGGAATCGCTCAGCTTGGACGGTGCTGTCCCCATTGCTTCCAACACGTCCAACGTGAGGTTGTTGTGGCAAGTCTGGAGAATGAATTCCTCGGTGATCGGGTCCTGACAGTTCATCGCCTTGTTCCGGAACCTTTTGACAAAGGTGTCAACCAATTTCCCGTCCTTCTGTTTTTCATCAAGTAACGACCCGATGGATATCTCGGTGTCGTCGTCAAAGGAGTTAGTGAGGAATTTAGTCTCCATGTCGTCCCAGCTATTCACGCTTCCTGGCTTGAGGCGACGATACCAATCGAAGGTGGCTCCACGAAGAGTGCCAACGAAGGACCGTACCATTAGAGGCTCATTACCCGAGATAACCCCCAGGTACGATTTGAAGTAAATCAAATGCTGAGTGGGTGAACCCATCCTATTAAACGGCGTGAAGTTAATTAGATTGAACTTCGCCGGATATGGGATCGA
This sequence comes from Asparagus officinalis, assembly GCF_001876935.1. Taxonomy (NCBI): domain Eukaryota; kingdom Viridiplantae; phylum Streptophyta; class Magnoliopsida; order Asparagales; family Asparagaceae; genus Asparagus; species Asparagus officinalis. The sequence goes on from NC_033801.1 coordinate 72,038,717, forward strand.
TTCCCATTCTCTTGGGTATGGACAAGGAATGCTTGTTTTCTTCATCTCTTGAGCGGAAATCAATGTATTGATTTTGCTCTCGAGGTTTTTGATCTTCAAGCTTTCACCTGTGTTTTCACTAGCATTCTCGTTACCACCCCCTGCATTGATGGGAGGATTATTGCCATTATGAGTCTCATTCGCATTTGTGTCTTCATCTTCCAGATTAACCTGGTTACGACGACTTGGCTCGCCTTGCTGGTTCGTCAATGCTTGGATTTGTTGGTCATGCATTTCTCTCATGTTCTGCATGGCTATCTGCATTTCAAACCTGAAGCTCTCCTGTTGTTTAGCCATGGCCTCTTCAAGCATCATGGCCACTTGTTCCGCACTTATCATAAGTGCCTCGCAGGGTTGTCCCTCGCTGGATACCATATTATCTGATGCAATCGCGGAGCCGGCATCAGATTCTTCATCTTCTGACGGTAGTCTTGTCCGAACCCTACCATAAGTTGCTCGTTTGATGGTTCTGGACAGCAGACGGGTTATACGCCAGGGTGCTTTCAGAATCGACTCGAGATTATCCCATGTCGATATCCCTTTGCTGGTCATATTGGTGGTGACCCTCGGAAATTCCCCATCTTCAACCACCGCTCTCCTTCGTCGGAAACGCCTAGGCCTTAGTTTTAGCGTTTCGGTACTGAGCCTTTCGAAGACTGAAATTCTCTCGGGGACTATATTGGTGCAGTTGCACTCAGACAATACTGCCCGAATGAGTTTGGAACAGGGGCATTGAGTTTCTTGTTCTTGAGGACTCCTCTTCCTGGTTTTTCTCGTACTCCCATTACGATAGTACAACTCGTCAGCTTAACAGTCGGAGTAACCTATCGTGTGTGGGCACGACTTCTCAGGTATAACGTTATCGTCATCAGATGATAATGTTTCCTTCTGAGGACGAACTGCCTTCTTTGGGCTTTCAAAAGTTACGCGCCTTGAAACATGCCTTTGTGGGCGTGAGTTCTCAGCTGGCTCCTGGACTTCAATGCGCAAATTGGTGCGCCTAGCTGCCCTGATCTCTTTGTCATGTTGGAGGTGACGGCGACCCCCAGCATGTTGAGTCGTTTGGGGCTTCTTCATCGGGCCTAAATGTTCTTGAACTGAAGCTTTGCTTCTTTCATCGGGAATTGGACCGAGGTGCTCCAAAACTGATCATCTTCTTCGGGATGATTCCGTGGTATCTCTCGGAGTAGCTATGGGAATTACCGGCGACTTCGTTTGGTTCACAGGAGGCTGGATTTGCGTTGAAGGCTGCAACGATTGTGCCTTAGCCTGAATCGCCACTTCAGACTTCGGCCTCCATACTTGGCGGGTTGGTGGCGGCTTCTTGGCCACTTTCTTCTGCAGTTTTCTACGGGCTTCTTGGACTCGAGCCCATGCTTGCGCTGATAGTACGCGGCGTTTGCGAATGCGCTCATCAAGCATTGAACGATTCCGTTTGACACGGATCCACTCGTTCGTTGGCGGCTTGGAGGAGCTGCCATTCACCGTTTGTTGAGGCTGTTTGCCTCTCCTGTTCTTCAGATCCGCGTTGTAGCGGATTCCGTCCGTGGGCTCCATCGCTTTTGCGAGTTGGTGCGCCAGGCGTTGACGTCGCCTCTGGCGGGCTCTCTTCGAGAGAGTCACAACGCCCTCAACGATGGAGGCATGGGCGAGAACAGGGTTGACCTGGTTGGAGGTCGGCGGAATTTCACCCGACGCAACTTTGGCGTCAATTGGGGTGAGAGCTTCGTTGGCATTTTGCACTTCTTCATACCAAGTGAGAGCTTCGTTGGCATTTTGCACTTCTTCATACCAATGAACTTTTCTCCTGGAGGAGAACTTCTTGGACTTGCGAGGGGAGGTGGATCCGGCCTGGAGGAGAACTTCTTGGACTTGCGAGGGGAGGTGGATCCGGACGAGGATGACAGATACTCCTCAAATTTTTGTTGGTCAAATTCATACTCGACCTCCTCCTCAACCGGGATTGAGATCCGCGGCTGCGACGTGACAATCTCGGCAGCAAGATCGGTGGCTCCCACTATGGTCGCCAGATTGTTCATGGGAAAAATTGTTTTCTTTGATGATTCCATTGTTTTCTTTGACAACAGTTTATCGGTTACAAAGATCTGGTCTTTTTATAAGATCCGGTTACAACGAGATCAAAAGAAAAAGTTACAATCTTCATTGTTTGTCGAACGAATCGCGAGATCCTGTTTTGCGGTCTCTCGCTTGTGTGGGTTCTTTACCTGCGCCGGGGTTAATCCGTAGACCACCGCGCGATATTGTTCCGGTCGGATCTACACGGTACGACGAGTGTTATCTCACGAAGGAAATAATAGCCGAGGGGATTATTTCACCAAGGAAATAATAGCCCGTAGTAATCGAAATCGACCAAGCAAAATCGAGACTCTTCTCGGGATCAAAGACCAAGCTTTGATCCGGAGGGTTACCATGCAGATCTCAGATCTGATCTCTCTCGAGCTCCTGCCTTATTTGGCGTGGATGATCGCCAAGAACCAGATCTGAGAGTCCGAGTCTTCTAAGTTAAAAATCCGAGGGTGAGTTCTCAATTCGGCAGAGTTTCGGCTCCAAAATTCCAACCCTTAACAAATGAGCCATAAGGGTCTATTTATAGGCTTCTCTAAGCGGATCTGGGCCCAGATCTGGGCCCAGATCTGCCTGGTTGCTCGTCCACCAGGTGGCTCGGCCACCGAGCCACCAAGAGGTGCGCCTCGGGCGGCCACCTTGGTGGCTCGGCCCAAGCAGCCACCTCTTGGTGGATCGTGGTGGCCGAGCCACCTTTGGTAGCCGCCGAGCCACCTAGAGGTGGCTCGGCCACCGAACAACCATCTGGTGGCTCGGCCGCGAGCACCTTAGGTGGCTCGGTGAGCCGCCTGAGTGGTTCGGGTTCGACCGAGCTCTTCCGGGTGTTCGCTGTTGTGTCCGTTGTCCAGTTTTGCGCTTCGTTGTTGATCTGGACTCTGATTTGGCAGTCCGGATCCCGATATGGCAGTAAACCCACTTCGGTGTTCGAGTTCGAATCCGTTCTACAGTTGGATGACTCGTTGATTCACCGAATTGTTAGCTTGATTCCGCACGCAAGTGGATTCATTCCGTTGTTTGCGTGCGGTTCGTTAGCCTCGTCGCCTCGTTAATCCGCTTCGTCGCGTGTCACTTGGCTTCGGTGTGGTGGACTAACGCTCGTGTTTGGATATGTCACCCGATGGTTCGTTGGTTTGTCGAATCACCGTGCCGAGCTGTGTTCAGGAACCTATAGGCATTTTTATATGCCTACAAGGGGCTTCTTGGAGAGGCTTCTTAGGGCATTCTTGGAGCTCTTGGCTTACTCTTCAAACCCATTTTGGTTAGTTGTCTTGGAGGTTCATCTCCTCTATAAAATCAACCCTTCTTGGGGATTCAAACTCGGCTAGAGTTCTCAACTCTCTTACAGAGAGTTTCTAACTTATTCAAACAAGTTTCCTTCAAACTCGCCTAGAGTTCTTAACTCTCTTATAGAGAGTTTCCAACTTGTTCAAACAAGTTCCCCCAAACTCGTGTAGTGTTCTGAACTTGTCTTGTAAGTTCTTAACACTCTTACAGAGGGTTCTCAAAACTCGCCTAGAGTTATGAACTTGCCTTGCAAGTTCTCTCAAGGTATCAAGTCAAGGAGAGAGGACCGACGTCCCACAAAGTTGAAGTGTTTGGATCATCAACGGGATACAAGATTCAAACTCCCATCGCTACAACGAAAGAACCCAGTTTTAAACAAAGGGAGGGTTTTATCCTTCTATCTTTTGTAAATCGGGGAACCGATACAGAGAATTATAGTTTCTTTTTCCAAGTCAGTTAGAGAGAAGTTATATTTAGAGGATTGAATCATTCTTTTTCTAAGTTAGTTAGAGAGAATAATACAGATTTAATTCTCAATTTCTTACAATTTCCTGCGCATACAAATGTATTGTTGTAACTTTGTTCGAATGTATTGTCTCAAAATCTGTTGTTATGAATGAAATTATGCCATTGTCATCCAATCATTGTGCTTAGAATAACTCGTATATTTTTTCTTCTTATTGACCAACACTTAGGATTTTTAGCAAAGCCTCAGCTCAACAGGTTTGATTTGCTTTTACCGATAACCGTTTAAATCAGGATAGCCATACTATTCCCCTCAGTATGATGAGTTGTCGGAAAGTTTCTTTTAGACTTAATGCTAAAATTTATTTCCTACCCTTGGCTATTTGAGGTATTAGATTGGGTTAATTACAACCGTTAAGTCGTAATTAGGTTGGGCTGTGTCGTTAAGTATAACAACTTAGCCCGAAATGACCGATCACTTACGTGAGCGACCAGGAGAGGGTCCGAATAACAATTCATCGCTTGGTAGGTCGCCATTCGGGAATCGATAAGGCACATCTCCTGGTAGGCCGTTATCGACGAACAATATCATTTGTGGGATGATGGTTTGGGATAATCAAATCATTCAGAGATGTATGAGTGTGATGATTGATTTGTTGTAGAAGCCATCGCATGGTAGGCTACTACCTATCGATTATTCTAAGAATATTAGAACGACAAAATGGATCAGATTATTCAGGGACGTATGAGTGTAATGACTGATGAGATAACATCATTTGTGGGAATGACGAAGTTAACTATCAGAGGTAATCATTAACATGATAGTTTTGTGAACCTACTATCCTATTGGAGACGATTAGTGGGGGATTTTGTTAGAGCTTTAGTGTTAACATGACAGGCTTGTCATGATTGGAGCGAATTTAAGGACCTATCATCCTATCGAAGAGGATTGATAAGTTAATTGGATTGTCACGATTGGAGCGACTTTGAGGAGTTACCATCCTATTAAAGATGATTTGTAAGTTGATTGTCAGAGGTGACTGTAAACATGATAGGATTGTCACGATTAGAGCAACTTTGCGAACCTATCATCTTATTAAAGAAGATTGATAAGTTGATTGAATTGTCACGATTGGAGCGACTTTAAGGACTTACCATCCTATTGAAGAGGATTGGTAAGTTAATTGTCAGAGGTTATTGTCAACATAATAGTGGGAGTTTGTTGTGATTTTGAGCAACTTTGTGGACTTGCCGTCCTATTGAAGAGGACCAGTAAGTTGATTTATTAGAGGTGACTTTTAACATGATAGTAGGAGTGGGACTGTCATCCTGTAAGAGTGGATCGACAGGGGAAATTTGGAGGGGATTATCAGATATGATTGTTAATATGATAGTTTTAGGGACTCGCCATCCTATTAGAGAGGATTGGCGAGGGACTTTGGTTTTGGCCCTCATTATCAGGAGATTTGACCAAGTAGGGGTTTGAGACTATCCTAACTATTTAAAGGTTTGATTGTTTAATTTGGTGGACCTCTCGTTCGTGGATTGAATCGAGAGAGGATTTTGACTTTGGTTCTAACTATATGAAGGTTTGACCAAAGTGGAAGCGTAGGGAGTAGCTTAACCTCGTATACCAGTCAAAGATAAGGAGCAGTTTAGCCTCATGTACTAGTGGGAGGGAAGGAGAAGTTTTAGCCTCATGCACCAGTTAGAGGAAAGGAGAAGTTTAGCCTCGTACACTAGTTAGAGGATATGAAGAAGCACTTTATACTCGTATACTTATCGGAGTATATGAAGGAGAAGTTTATGTTCGTATACTTGTCGAAGTATATGAAGGAGTAGGAAGAAGACTAAGGGTTGTACTTCTTTAGAAATTTGTCATTGATAGGTATCAGGATCTTATTGTCATTCAGTTTGATGAGGTGATAAGCTCCATTTGAATAGACTGTTTCTATTACAAATGGACCTTTCCATTTGGGTTGGAATTTACCTTTCTTCTTTGAGTTGAGGATCATGGGTCATCGAATTGCAAGGACCAGCTCTCCCTCCTTGAAGGATCTGTGTTTGACTTTCTTGTCGAAAGCCTTAGAGATTCAGGCTTGATAGAACTCAATGTGCTACTGAGCTTTAAGCCACTTTTCATCTAACATCTCAAATTCTGCGAGATGTTATTGATGATTCTCTTCAGTCATCATCCCTATTGCAAGTGTAATGCATAGAGACGTGATCTAGATTTCTAGTGGCAACATGGCCTCACAACCGTATACCAATGAGTAAGGCATGGCGCCGGTCGGTGTACGAACCATAGTGTGATACGTCCATAAACTTTCACCAAGCTTCTCATCCCAGTCGCGTTTTCTATTAGAGTTTAGCTTGATTAAGATCTTAATGATCGTCTTGTTGAAATCTTCGGCTAATCCATTTGCTGAAGGATTATAAGTCGTGGATGTCAGGTTCTGTATTCTAAATTTATCACAGAGTCGAGTGAAGGCATGTCTCACGAATTATGATCCGTTGTCTTGAATGATGTGCCTCGGGACACCGTATCGATAGATGATGTGATGCTTGATAAACTTGATCATATCACTGGTGTTGACTTCTCTTAAGGGGATAGCTTCGGCCCACTTGGAGAAGTACTCGGTTATCGCAAGGATGAAGCGATGACCCTTGGCTGATGGAGGAGATATCAGTCCGACAATATCCATCCCCCATATTTGAAACGGCCATGAAGTCACAGTCGGATGTAAGTCTTCGGGTGGTTTGTGCATGTAATGGCGTGGATTTGACACGCGTGGCAACTCTTGGTGTAAGAGACAGTGTCATTGACCATTTTGGGCCAATAGTAGCCGATTCTTCGCAAGCGGTCCCAGAGCTTGGGTCTGGTCCGCAGGTACCATCGTGGGCCTCCCGTAGGGCTTCCTGTGCTTATGTCATAAAGAGACATTGAAGCAACAAGCCGTCATATGATCTATAATACAATTCCTATGTGGTTGCATCGTACTAGAATCTCAGTGTGCTTCTGCAAATAGAATCTCGCTAGTTAGAAATCGTTATCCAAGTGACGCGCGATGTGTTAACGAGGTTCGACCTGCTGACCTACGTCCCCGCTCCCCACTCTCGAGGAGAATGCACGACAAAACCCGATTTGGAAGCTCGAACTTCTTCTACACAACGATCTCCACAAGATCTCACAACTATACAGTTGATCAACACAAGATCTTACTCCCACACAATTGATCTCAACAAGATCAAGCTCACAACAGTAGTAAATGGTGTAAAATCTCTCTCTTTACAGTGTCCCTAGGCAAGGAGAAAGATTACACTGAAGCTTGGGTTGTGAACTTGAAAACAGAGAAAACAGGATTAAAAGTTTGGCTCCCAGTAAAACAAAACTCTGGTTTCTAAAAATACTTGGGACTAGTTGAAGAAGAGGGGTAGAGGGATTTAATTAGGAGAAAACACTGTAGCCAAAGCCCATACCCAAATCTCACACAATCCCATAAAAATTGTTTCTCAAATCTGTACCAAAAAATCCGTTGGGGTGAATGGTGGTCGACCGTGAAATTTTCGCGGTCGACCGCGAGCCTCTTTCGAATCTGAGAAAAATTCCAAAGACTTTTACGTTCGACCGTAATGGTCTACCATGAGAATTTTTAGATTGACGGTCGACCGTGGCGATCGGCCGTAAACTGACACAAAGGATATCTGTTTTATTGACTCTTTAAAAATTTGTAAAAACACTACAATGACTTCTAAAAATTGTGTAACTTTGTAAATTGTTTTTAATATTAAAAACAAACTGTCTAGGAAAAGAATTTTGCGAATAGGTCCTCATACTTATGAAAAAATATATTTTGTCAAAACGCTCAAAAAATATAAGTATGAAAACGTATGTGTGTGATATCCCAATGGCTTCAAATGAAATCTACAACTAGTTGCCTACATTCTAGCACTAGAGAGAAAATAAAAACTAGAAAATATCCTCACATAGAATTACATTTCTTGAGTCTTGTTATTGCTTTAAGTTGAGATGAAGCTTCTCATTGCGTTTATTGTTCTTGATTAAACATTGCTTCATTATTATACCTCCTCCTTCTTTGGATATCATCGTTATAGCTCATATTCCATGCAATCCTCCATAAGTGGTACTAACAAGCTTGATATATATATTAACTATAATATCACTCAACAAACATTAGTACCGATAATGGTGGTTGTAAATCATCATCAAAACATAAGGGCTAATAATCTCCCCCTTTTGGATGATGACAACTAACCATTATATTGAAGCAAAATAAATATAGCTTATAGATAGTAGCTCCCCCAATCTATGAGCTTCCCCTAACTATGTGCAACAAATGAGGAGATTGCTCTCCCCCTTTGTCATCATCAAAATGGTGTAAATGGAATGGTAAACAAAAAATGCATATGATGTGCAACAAACAAACAAAACAGAAGCTCTTACATAGTGCATAAACCCAAACCATTTCTTATGCGACAAAAATCATCTTCACTAAGAGTCTTGGTAAAGATGTTCGCTATTTGAGATTCAATGTCAATATAAACAAGGGAAACATCTTGCCTCTCTACATGATCGTGTAAGAAATGATGACACACATCAATATGTTTGGTTCTAGAGTGCAAAACAAAATTTTTTAAAATATTTATAGCACTAGTGTTATCACAAAAGATCTTTATATTTTGAAAATTCAAATCATAGTCAACTAAACTTTGTTCCATCCATAAAACTTGGGCACGACATAAGCCGGCGGCAATGTATTCCGCTTCCGTAGTGGACAATGCAACATAATTTTGTTTCTTGGAAGCGCCGGCGGCAATGTATTCCGCTTCCGTAGTGGACAATGCAACATAATTTTGTTTCTTGGAAGCCCAAGAGACAAGAGAATTTCCTAAGAATTGGCATGTACCACTCGTACTCTTGCGATCTACCTTACATCCGGCAAAGTCAGCATCACAAAAACCATAAAGATCAAAAGAGATGCTTTTTAGGTAAAATAAACCAAGATCAATTGTTCCATTGACATATTTAATAATTCTTTTAACCGCAATTAAATGAGATATTTTAGGAGAAGCTTGAAAACATGCACATGCACACACACTAAACATGATATCGGGTCTACTAGAGGTGAGATAAAGAAGACTATCTATCATACTGATACGAGTTGCCGTGCGAGCACCTTTGATCGTGGAATTATCAAAGGTGGGTTGTGTAGAAAATAATAAGAAACACAAGAATAACTCAGATTTTTGGGCGAAGGAAAATAGCTTCTCTAGATTATGAGTATGCACTTTACAATCTCTCACAATCTCACTCTAGAATTGAAGAACAGGCTCTCCAAATCTCAATTACAATTTTTAATCTCTCTTGATTAAACTCTCTGATTGTTTTAAACCCTAAAACAATCCCTTATATATGTGTACAAACGAGGGTAGCAAAGTGGTAAATAACCAAACCCAATCCAAATAGGAAAACTCGTAAAAAGAGTCCTTAACGAATCTAGAAAACTCCGATGAGTCGACTCATTACTGAGATGAGTCGACTCGTCCGAAACTGGACAAACACGAAAACCAGCAATGAGTCGACTCATAACTGAGATGAGTCGACTCTTAACCTCATATGTGTCGACTCATAACTGATGAGTCGACTGGTCAGAGACGAACTGCGAACTAGGCTTAGTTTCGTAAGTCGACTCATGACAGTCATGAGTCGACTCAACCTGATGAGTCAACTCATGTACATGTATGAGTCGACTCACAAGCTGAAATCTGGATACTTTGACTCTTTGATTCTCTGCCTCATTCCTCGCTCCAACCTGCGTTCCCTTGTACTGTTTGACACCTCTATTCTCATGCTTTTATGAGAATCATCTATCCTCAAGCTCCCATGAGGATCGCTAAGTTCCGAAGAGAAGATACAAGAAGATACACCCGTATCATGGGTCCCCCCTTTAGGAACATGAAGTCCCGTTCAAGTTAGAACTTCAGCTGAGAAAATTCACGAGCTCCTCCTCCCTTGTTTAACCACTTAGCCTTGCTAGGAACCATACCTTGACGTCCAATGAGAAACGACTCCTTCGTTCCCCGCCTCATCGTGGTTGTCTTCTGCTCCAATATACAATCTTCCTTCAGCAGCTCCTCTCTATCAAACCATAAGTCTTCAACATGTAGCAAGATCACCTTGTCATCACCTTCATCATCCAGTAATGGAGGCTCAAACAACTTCAAGTACTCGGCATTGATCACCGAATACATGCCTAAGTAAGGTGGTAAATCAAGCTTTGAAGCATTGTCGCCAATCTGATCAAGAATCCGAAATGGAGCATAACGTATCGGTTTCAACTTCTTCCCCTCTTCATTGAGCCTGTCCTTACTCAATTTCAGCCACACCATATCACCCATGCCAAAGTTACAAGGAACCCGATGTTGATCATGCTTCGCCTTATACCTTACTTGTGACTTCTTCAACTGTGTTTCAACCATGAAATGAATACGCGTAATATTCTCCAGAAATTGCTGAGCACGTTGTCTTTCATTCCTCTCCTTGTAGTCCGTCGTATCTTCACTCAAAAACACAAGATCAAACGGAATCGGCGGTAAAAATCCATAACAAGTCTCAAACGGTGACTTTCCCGATGATCCATGAATCGTCCGATTAAAAGCAAACTGTAAATATGGTAAACTCTCATTCCAAGTCTTAGGATGCCTGGAATTATACCCCGACAACATATGCACCATAGTCCGGTTGACTACCTCCGTTTGTCCGTCAGTTTGTGAATGAAAGGCCGTGCTCTTCTTCAATTTAGTATCCATCAAACTCCACAAAGAATCTCAAAAATGTCCAAGAAAACGGCTATCCTGATCCGCAAAAATCGAACTCGGCAACCCAAAATGCTTCCACACATGCTCGAAGAACAACTGTGCTGCACCCGCTCCCATCACGGTCTTCTTACAAGGAATCAAAATAACCATCTTACTGAACCGGTCCACCACAACGTACAAATAGTCATGCCCACGCTTGGTAGTTAGAAACCCTCCTAGAAAATCCATAAATATGCTCTCCCACGGCCTAGAAGGAACCAGTAGTGGTAGGTACAATCCCCTCTTTCTGTTAGAAGGCTTTGAAATACAGCATAATTTACACCCTCCAACATACTTGGTCACATCATCTAACATCTTGGACCAAAACACATGTCGTCGTAGATTGAGAAGCGTCTTTTGAATTCCAAAATGTCCTTGCACACGCGAGGTATGTGCCTCTATAATCCATTGCAACCTATCACCCTCCTCCGGAATGCATAATGATGTCCCACGATACAACAAGCCATCTTCTCCAAGTGCATACTCCCCCCTTTGACCAGCCTTCACCTGCTCGAACACACTACCGAAGTCTCTACTGGATGCGTAAAGCTGTACATACTCCAAAGGAACCAAGGGCTGAATACGCGTCGCCACCAATAAATCCCTTACCAGCGGACGAGATAACATATCGGCCAACTTGTTTGTCGCCTCCTTCTTGTACCTAATAATGATATTGAAAACCATCAAATAAGACATCCACTTCATGTGCCGTGCTTGCTATAGCTTCGTCTGGGCATGTAAGAACTCTAACGGCTTGTGATCCGAGTGCACAACCACCTCCTTCCCTAACAAGTACACCCTCCAATGCTTAATCGCCTGATAAAGTGCATAGAACTCCTTGTCATAGGTCGGGTAGTTCGCAATAGCACCCGTAAACATCTCAGAATGGTATTCCACTCGCTTCCCATCCTGAATCAACATCGTGCCCATCACATAACCAGACGCGTCGGTCTCCACCTCGAAAGTCTGCTGTAAATTCGGCAAAGCTAACATCGGTGCCTCCAAGATCTTCCTTTTTAGCAACTGTAAAGCCTCCTCATGAATCCTTCCCCACTCGAACTGAACCTTAGCCTTTGTGAGGCCATGTAATGGTGCCGCATAAGTCGAAAAATATCGAATGAACTTGCACAAATACTGGCAAGCCCCCAAGAAGCTTCGCACCTCAGTCACTGTCTTCAGCGTCGGCTACTTCGTGATCACCGCCACCTTATCGGATCTATCCTCCTCTAGCCCTTCCCCACGATGAAGTTGAGATACACCAACTCGTCCTTCCCAAACTCTCACTTCTTCCCGTTGAGCTTCAGCTATCCGTCCTACAACACTCTAAACACCTTCTCCACATGAACAAGATGCTCCTCCCAGGTTCTGCTGTACACCTAAATATCGTCAAGGTATACAATCTCAAAATCCTCTATGAAAGGTCGCAACAAATCATTCATGAGCCTCATAAAAGTCACCGGAGCATTGCATAACTATGAAAGGTCGCAACAAATCATTCATGAGCCTCATAAAAGTCACCGGAGCATTGCATAACCCAAACGGCATCACCAACCACCATGAGCCTCATAAAAGTCACCGGAGCATTGCATAACCCAAACGGCATCACCAACCACTCGAACAGGCCTTGTTTGGTCTTGAACGCCATCTTCCAAGTGTCTTCCTCCCGAATCCTCACCCGATGATAGCCAGATTTCAGATCCAACTTCGTGAAGAACCTCTATCCCTCCAACTGGTCCATAAGATCATCGATCCGTGGTAGTGGGTAATGATTCTTGATCATTATCTTGTTGAGCACCCGATAATCCACACACATGCGCTAGCCTCCATCCTTTTTGGGCACCAATAACACCGGTGACCCGCAAGGTGAATAACTCGGCACTATCACTCCCATCTCTAAGAGCTCCTGAACCTGTTTCTTGATCTCCTCGGACTCCTATACTAATGTACAGTATAGGCCTATGTTTGGCAAGGAACTCTCACTGGTCAACATAATCTCATGCTCTAAACCTCGCCGTGGTGGTAGTCCCGTGATCTCCAAAATCAAATCTGCATACGTGGCCTTCAAACTATCAAGATCACCCTCCTGAAGCTTGCTTAAGGTGGACAAGCATATCCTATTCAACTGCTCTTCATAAGGCCGAATGAACAATAAAATGAACCTCCTGCCCGCATTCACTAACCTCTTAGCCTGAGTCACCGTCACCAAACTCATCTCCTGCGGAAGAGATGCCGAACAAAAAATGAATTGCACACCATCCTTAGTGAACGTATACTTTTAGGCTAGCCGATCATATACCTCATGTCTATCCCACAAGTAAGGATTGCCCAAAATAACTTGGCAAACATCCAACGTAACTACGTCGCATGTGACCTCGTCAATATATGACTTGTGGAGTGCAAATCTAAACGTACACTGGTTCACCACACTCAATCCCGCTTCCTTCTGAATCCACCCTAATGGATAGGGCTTTGGATGCTTCACCGTCTTCAATCCCAACTTCTGTACTAATGCTTCAGATATCAGGTTCTTCTGACTCCCTGTATCTATAATGGTATCCACCAAGCTGGGCTTGACCTGCAACTTCAAAACAAAGAGCTGTTCCCTCGGGTTGTCGTCTTCTTTCACGGTCTGTTTTCCCGTCATAAGGTTGAGGCTGTTGTTGGGCTCTGTCATTCCGGGAACCTCCTTCGGACCCTACGCTATCATGTATGCTTTCTTCTCCTCTTTCTTCTTCAACCCTTTCAGCTTCAGATGAGGGTACTTCTCCCAGTAATGATCAGCCACGTGCCCTGTTTACTTGCAGTGATTGCATGTCAATCCTGCCTTTCCCGGATCACCCTTTTTCTTCTCTTCCTTATGTTGAGAGCCACTAGACTTGCCTCCTGACTATTTGGAATCACCCTTCATTTCGTTGCCCTTCTTCTGTTTACCCTCAATGGCAATTGCCTTCACGCTCGCCTCTATAATTGTCTCGACAATGAACAGCTTCATTTCCTTCCGGATATAATCATTCAGACCCGCCATGTATTTCATGAAAATGGAGTATTCATCTGTTGTGAAGTTTTGAACCATCGCCTGTTGCTGGAACTTCATCGTATACTCTTGAACGGTCTGATTGAATCTTTGGCGCAAGCCGTACCACTTGTACCAACGCTCTTCGAGGAACCCCACAGGATAGAGCTGATTCCTCAGTAGCTCCTTGAATTTGTTCCACGACACCGCCTTCTTTTCCTGTTTGCAATAGGACTTCCACCACGTCAACGCGTACTCCGAAAGCTTCAACACGCGACCTTCTCCTAGGATGAATATCCGTAGAGAGTGAAGTACATCTCCATACGCTCAATCCAATCATTGAGCTTCTCCACATTAATACTCCCAACATAGATAGGAATCTCCACTTTGAAATCAATCTTCAAGTTTTGGTAATAATTCTTACCTCTTGTATGTGAAGCAGACTTAACAACCTCGGCCTCTTCCTTCGAATCTGATTCCTCACGCTCTTCATCGGACTTAACAAGTTTCTTCTTACCTTTAGAAGAAGACCCCTCCTTTTTGTCCCCTCCATTGATAAGACCCACGAGCTGAATAAGAGTAGTCCCGATCGTCTCTATCTGCTTCTCCATAGCATCAAGTCTTGCTGAGTTATCTGCTTCAGACATCTTCACCTTCCTTATGTTCTGGACTTCCTCCAAGGAAATAAGGATCTCGCCAAGCTTCTTGTATTGTAATCAAGTAAGGACCATACACAGGATGCCCATTCACCGGATCTGAGGCTCTGATACCAACTTGATACGAGTTGCCATGCGAGCACCTTTGATCGTAGAATTATCAAAGGTGGGTTGTGGAGAAAATAATAAGAAATACAAGAATAACTCAGATTTTTGGGCGAAGGAAAATACCTTCTCTAGATTATGAGTATGCACTTTACAATCTCTCACAATCTTACTCTAGAATTGAAGAACAGGCTCTCCAAATCTCAATTACAATTTTTAATCTCTCTTGATTAAACTCTCTGATTGTTTTAAACCCTAAAACAATCCCTTATATATGTGTACAAACGAGGGTGGCAAAGTGGTAAATAATCAAACCCAACCCAAACAGGAAAACGCATAAAAAGAGTCCTTAACGAATCTGGAAAACTCCGATGAGTCGACTCATGACTGAGATGAGTCGACTCGTAAAAAGAGTCCTTAACGAATCTGGAAAACTCCGATGAGTCGACTCATGACTGAGATGAGTCGACTCGTCGAAAACTGGACAAACACGAAAACCAGCAATGAGTCGACTCATAACTGAGATGAGTCGACTCATGACCTCATATGAGTCGACTCATAACTGATGAGTCGATTGGTCAGAGACGAACTACGAACTAGGCTTGGTTTAGTGAGTCGACTCATGACAGTCATGAGTCGACTCAACCTGATGAGTCGACTCATGTACATGTATGAGTCAACTCACAAACTGAAATCTGGATACTTTGACTCTTCGATTCTCTGCCTCGTTCCTCACTCCAACCTGCATTCCCTTGTACTTTTTGAAACCTCTATTCTCATGCTTTTATGAGAATCATCTATCCTCAAGCTCGCATGAGGATCGCTAAGTTCTAAAGAGAAGATACAAGAAGATACACCCGTATCACATACCTCAGTATAGTTTTTGGTCTACATCATCACCACTATCATCCGCATCAAGCTTGACACTTATACTCATGGGAGTTGGTGCATGCTTAGAATTCTCCAAATTAAATTTCTTTACCAATTCTCTAGCATACATGCTTTGAGAAATGAATATCCCATCCTTAGTTTGCTTGACTTGGAGCCCGAGAAAGAATGTGAGCTCTCCCATCATGCTCATCTCAAAATGATCTTGCATAACTTTAGAAAAATACTTGCATAGAGAATCATTAGTAGCACCAAAAATGATATCATCAACATATATTTGAACTAAAATGAAATCATTGTTTCTTTTTCTCACAAAAAGAGTATTATCGATTTTCCCTTTAGAAAAACTATTTTCAAGAAGAAAACTAGAGAGGCGAGCATACCAAGCTCTTGGAGCTTGTTTCAACCCATATAAAGCTTTTTGAACCCGGTAAATATGATTAGGAAATGAATGATTCATAAAACCGGAGGATTGCTCAACATATACTTTTCTTTAATAAAACCATTTAAAAAAGTACTTTTAACATCCATTTGAAATAATTTGAAATTCTTAAAACTTACAAATGGCAAAACATCCTAATAGATTCTAACCTTATAACTGATACAAAGGTTTCATCATAGTCTATGCCCTTCTCTTGATTGTATCCCTGGACAACCAAACGAGCTTTATTTCTTGTTACTATGCCATGTTAATCAAGATTGTTTCTAAAAACCCATTTATTTCCAATCACACTAGCATTATTAGGTCTAGGAACTAGTTTCCAAACATTATTTTTTTAAAAATTGTTTAGTTCATCATGCATAGCTAAAACCCAAAACTCATCTTTTAAATCATCATTAATCTTTTTAGGTTCTATTTGAGATAAGAAGGTAACATTACCACACTCACTTAAAGCTTTTGAGCGAGTTAGAACCCTTTGTGAAGGATTCCCTATTATTTACTCCTTTGGATGATTTGGTGCAAATTTCCATGCTTTGGAGAGTTCTTCTTGCTCTTGCATTTGAATGTTGTTGCTTTCCTCATCCTTTTGAGAATCTATTATAGGTGTTTCATTTAGTTGTAAGAATTCCAATCCTCCCTCAACATCATCATCATGTTTCCTAGGAAAACCAACTTGTAAACCAATATTATTCTCATAAAAATAATATTTATAGATTCTTCAACAACAAGAGTTCGTTTGTTGAAGACCCTATTGTAGTCATATAAAACTGCCTATTGGTTCCTGAACACAGCTCGGCACGGTGATTTGACAAACCAACGAACCATCGGGTGACATATCTAAACACGAGCGTTAGTCCACCACACCGAAGCCAAGTGACACACGACGAAGCGGATTAACGAGGCGACGAGGCTAACGAACAGCACGCAAACAACGGAATGAATCCACTCGCGTGCGGAATCAAGCTAACGGTTCAGTGAATCAACGAGTCATCCAACTGTAGAACGGATTCGAACTCGAACACCGAAGTGGGTTTACTGCCATATCGGGATCCGGACTGCCAAATCAGAGTCCAGATCAACAACGAAGCACAAAACCGGACAATGGACACAACAGCGAACACTCGGAAGAGCTCGGTCGAACCCGAACCACTCAGGCGGCTCACGAGCCACCTAGGTGGCTCGGCGGCCGAGCCACAAAATGGTAGCTCGACGGCGAGCCACCTCGGTGGCTCGCCGAGCCACCCGGAGCGCATCACCGAGCCACCTCGGTGGTCATCCGAGCCACCTTGAGGTGCTCGCGCCACCACCGAGCACCAAGGTGGCCGACTGAGCCACCTCTTGGTGGCTCCGGTCGTGAGCACCAGGCAGATCTGGGCCCAGCATCCGCTTAGAAAGCCTATAATAGACCCCTATGGCTCACTTGTCAAGGGTTAGAACTTTTGGAGCCGAACTCTGCCGGATTGAGAACTAAATCTTAGAGTTGAAGCTTTTAAGACTCGGACTCTCAGATCTGGTTCTTGCGATCATCCACGCCAAATAAGCAGGAGTCAAGAGACGATCAGATCTGAGATCTACACGCGTTTCCTCTGGATCAAAGCTTGGCCTTTGATCCCAGAGAAGTGCTCGATTTCGCTTGGTCGATTTCGATTACTAAGGCTATTATTTCCTTGGCGAAATAGTACCCCGGCTGTTATTTCCTTTGTGAAATAGCACCCGTCAATCGTTGTAGATCCGACCGGATTAGATCGCGCGGTGGTCACGGATTAACCCGGCGCAGGCGAAGAACCCACAAAAGCGAGTGACCGTAAAACAGGAGCTCGCGATTCATTCGACAAACAAGAAGATTGTAACTTTTTCTTTTTTTTGATCTCGTTGTAACCGGATCTTATAAAAAAGACCGCGATCTTATAAAAAGACCGGATCTTTTCTGTAACCGATAAACTATTACCAAGAGTGCAATGACTTCAATGAAAGCCATAATTTTCCCGCGAACAATCTGGTGACCATAGTGGAGTCACTGCATCTCGCCTGCCGAGATCGTCACGTCGCAGTTGCGGGTCTCAATCCCGGTCGAGGAGGAGGTCGAGTATGAATTCGACCAGCAAAAGTTCGAGGAGTATCTGTCATCCTCGTCCGGATCCACCTCCCCTCGCAAGTCCAAGAAGTTCTTCTCCAGGAGAAAAGTTCGTTGGTATGAAGAAGTGCGAAATGCCAACGAAGATCTCACCCCAACTGACACCAAAGTTGCGTCGGGTGAAGTTCCACCGACCTCCAACCAGGTCAAACCTGTTCTCACCAATGCATCCACCGTTGAGGGCGTTGTGACTTTCTCGAAGAGAGACCGCCAGAGGCGACGTCAACGCCTAGCGCGGCAACTCGTAAAGGCGATGGAGTCCACCGACGGAGTCCGCTATCACGCGGATCTGAATAACAGGAGAGGCAAACAGCCTCAACCACCGATGAATGGCAGCTCTTCTAAGCAGCATCGTTCAACACTTGAAGAGCACATTCGCAAGCGCCGCGCACTGTCAGCGCAAGCACGAGCTCAAGTCCAAGAAGCCCGTAGAAGACTACAGAAGGAAGTGTCCAAGAAGCCGCCACCAACCCGCCAAGTATGGTTGCCGAAGTCTGAAGCGGTCATTCAGGCTAAGGCACAATCGTTGTAGCCTTCAACGCAAATCCAGTCTCCGGCGAACCAAACGAAGTCGCCGGTAATTCCCATAGCTACTCCGGGAGATCCCGCTGAATCATCCCGAAGAAGAAGATCAGTTTTGGAGCGCATCGGTCCACTTCCCGATTAAAGAAGCAAAGCTCCAGTTCAAGAACGTTTGGGCCCGATGAAGAAGCCCCGAACGACTCAACAGGCTGGGGGTCGCCGACACCTCCAACATGACAAAGAGATCAGGGCAGCTAGGCGCACCGATTTGCGCATTGAAGTCTAGGACCCTGCTGAGAACTCACGCCCACAAAGGCATGTTTCGAGGTGCGTAACTTTTGAAAGCCCAAAGAAGGCAGTTCACCTCAGAAGGAAACATTATCGTCTGATGACGATTGCGTTATACCTGAGAAGTCTTGCCAACACATGATAGGTTACTCCGATCTTCAAGCAGACGAATTATACTATCGTGCTGGGGGTACGAGTAAAACCAGGAAAAGGAGTTCTCGAGAACAAGAAACTCAATGCCCCTGTTCCAAACTCATTCGGGTAGTATTGTCTGAGTGCAACTGCACCAATACAGTCCCTGAGAGAATTTCAGTCTTCGAAAGGCTCAGTACCGAAACGCTAAAACCAAGGCCTAGGCGCATCCGACGAAGGAGAGCGGTGGTTGAAGATGGGGAATTTCCGAGGGTCACCACCAATATGACCAGCAAAGGGACATCGACACGGGATAATCTCGAGTCGATTCTGAAAGCACCCCGGCGTATAACCCGTCTGCAGTCCGGAACCATCAAACAAGCAACTTATGGTAGGGTTCGGAAAAGACTACCTTCAGAAGATGAAGAATCTAATGCCGGCTCAGCGGTTGCATCAGATAATACGGTATCCAGCGAGGGACAACCTCACGAGGCACTTATGATAAGTGTGGAACAAGTGGCCAAGATGCTTGAAGAGGCCATGGCTAAACAACAGGAGAGGTTCAGGTTCGAAATGCAGATGACCATGCAGAACATGATAGAAATGCATGACCAACAAATCCAAGCATTGACGAACCAGCAAGGCGAGCCAAGTCGTTGTAACCAGGTTAATCTGGAAGATGAAGACACAAATGCGAATGAGACTCATAATGCCAATAATCCTCCCGTCAATGCAGGGGGTGGTAACGAGAATGCTAGTGAAAACACAGGTGAAAGCTTGAAGATCAAAAACCTCGAGAGCAAAATCAATACATTGATTTCCGCTCAAGAGATGAAAAAAACAGGCATTCCTTGTCCATACCCAAGATCCGGCGAAGTTCAATCTAATTAACTTCATGCCGTTTAATGGGATGGGTTCACCCACTCAGCATTTGATTTACTTCAAATCGCACCTGGGGGTTATCTCGGGTAATGAGCCTCTGATGGTACGGTCCTTCGTTGGCACTCTTCGTGGAGCCGTGGAGCCGCCTTCGATTAGTATCGTCGCCTCAAGCCAGGAAGCGTGAATAGCTGGGACGACATGGAGAGTAAATTCCTCGCTAACTTCTTTGACGACGACACCGAGATATCCATCGGGTCGTTACTTGACGAGAAACAGAAGGACGGGGAATTGGTTGACACCTTTGTCAAAAGGTTCCGGAACAAGGCGATGAACTGTCGGGACCCGATCACTGAGGAGTTCATTCTCCAGACTTGGAACAAGGCGATGAACTGTCGGGACCCAATCATTGAGGAATTCATTCTCCAGACTTTTCACAACAACCTCACGTTGGACGTGTTGGAAGCAATGGGGACAACACCGTCCAAGACATGGAAGGATTTGAAGGTCCGAGGAGAGCAAGCCGAGCGATTCCTCAGAAGGAAGAAGGCAGAGAGAGGCCAACAGGCGACGAATGCTCCGCAACAGAATTTCGTCCCACGAGGGAAAGATAAGGTACATGCTAATGCAGTTGATGCTAATCAAACTTTCCAATTGCAACCTCAGCAACAGCCGCAGCAACAAGCACCAAAACAATCTCGGGGGCAATGGCAACAATGGCCTCAGAAGCAGAAATCTTCGGAGCCAAGATTTCCTAAGGTGTACTCTTTCAAAGATGACGAAGTGCCCAGCATCTTCAAGTACCTGTTGGAGAACAACAAAATCCAGCTGCCGTCGATCGTGGATCAAGAAGGGGCGAGCAAAGTGACGGATCCGAAGTATTGGGCATACTATAGAGTGGTCCATCACCCTACAAAGTCATGCTACCACCTCAAGGATAAGATTCAGGCGTTGATTGATGTAGGCGTCATAACCCCAAAGCCGTCCAAGAATGTTGGAGCAAATGTGGTTTCAATCAGCTTTGGATCGGTGCCCACAGCATGGTTTAAATCAGAACGCATCACCAAAGTAGGAATGAAGATGGTAAACGACGACCCACATGGACAGCGCCAAAAAGGACTTGTGCCACACACAGCCCCAAACGGCGAAATCCTCTGGGTTCATCCCGATCTAATTGAAGACGATCAGTGGATGACTTCCTCGACCAAGAAGGGTAAAGTCAAGTCTTGCATTGCTACCTCCACGATCTTCGAAGAGGATGGTAATGAAGCTCCTACCTTTCTGCTCTCCGAAGAAGAACAAGAAGTCTTCGCCACTAGAAGTGGAAATGAGTATCACTTCAACTATCCATCACCTAGTGATCAGTTAACTGAGCAGGGGGTGACTAAACGAGGACCAGCCAAAACTCTGACAGAGCTGGGTGTGATTACAACTCCTAAACCGGTTGAAGAAGATCGACGACAGCCGGTTGATAAATAGAAAAAAAAGAGGCCCCAGGAGGTTCAGAATCCGAAGCAGTCTCGTTTCAATCGCCTGATTGGAAGAGATAAACCGGAAAGTTCAAACACTCCGCACGTCTTCGATATTATGGCTCAACTAGCTAACATTCCAGCACAGATAACATTGTATGAGTTGCTAAGGTTGTCTAAAGAAACCAGGGAAGCCCTACAAGAAGCCTTGGCCAATTCAGAAGTGTTCCTCACTCGGATCAAGCCGGCACTTGAAGAGCTAGAATTGTCAATTCAACACTGCAACATAGCGGCTAAAAACCTTCCCTGCATTACCTTCACCAAAGAGGATATGCAGACGAAGAATTAAAACCATGATCGACCCTTATATTTCATTGGGTACATTGGCTCCAGCAAAGTCAACCGAATCCAAGTGGATCCGGGTTCTGCTATGAGTATCATGCCGCTTCGCTTGATGCATATCCTTGGCATTCCAGTTAGTAAGTTGGCGTCCACAGGCACTATTATATATGGATTCAACACTAGCGGGTTAAGACCCTTGGGTAAGATCCGGGTAAAATGTCAAATGGGAGATTTGAAGATAGAAGTCACATGTTATGTGATCGATGCTGAGACTTCATATAACTTACTATTGGGTCGGCCTTGGATCCATAGTAACGTTATAATCCCCTCCACTCTCCATCAGTGTTTGAAATATGTCGACGCTGATAATAAGGTTAGGATGGTGGTTTCGGATAAGCAACCATTCAAAGGATATGAGAATTATTTCACTGATTCTCTCCTTTATGGTAACGAATACGATACTGAATCATCGGCCCATGACACGGACAACGGAGAAGAAGCTGATACCGAAGCCGGATTTGATTACAATGGAGGTTATGTTTTAAACGACATTGTACCCTTTGTAATCAACCTTGACGATGAACAATCGTCAGAGGACAGTTGTAACTGGCAACTTGCCCCTTTGTAATCAACCTTGACGATGAACAATCGTCAGAGGACAGTTGTAACTGGCAACTTGCCAATAATGAAATAAATAAATAACGATTTAGAGTACTCCCTGTCTCTTGATGATGTGATAAAAGAATTGTATGATAATCCCGATTTATATATGCCGCTTCGATCATCCTATATAGCGAAGGAACACCTCCAGCATTCTTTCGGAACAACCTTGGTCATTCCTACCAAAATAGGAGGCGAAAGAGAAGTGATTTACGGTAAAGGAGAGGGTTTTCCATTACCAGATCATTTCTTAAGGGAAGATGAGGATGATGACAAACCTGGTCGGTATTTATCTAAGTATAGTCCGGAAGCGCGCAAGCTCATGGAAAAACAGGGATATGATTTCACACTCGGAGAAGGTTTATACTTCGATCGAGGTCCCCGTATTCCAGCCAAAGCAGCGTATGTACCAAAAGGGAAACCAGATGATTATTATAAATACAGACGAGGGTTAGGGTATGAATCTTCTTCAGAAGATGAATGTTACTGGTTAATCAATAACCAATCATCTGGGCAATACAAAGATAGGTACCCGTCAGATTCCTCGGAATGGAATTCTGATACAAGTCTGGGGGAAGCATTCAAAGCCCTAATGGCGAACATGGCTACCGCTGATCCGTCCATAATAGAGAACGATGATCAAATGCCAACATGGGAAGATCCATGGGTTCATCACCTGAACATGTAGTATGGTGATAGGTTCGAATAAAGAGAACCCCCACTGAAGATAAAATAGTCCAAATTAACATGGGTGACTAGACTAACCAAAAGCCTATATTCATCAGCGATAGTCTTCCCTCAAATGAGAAGGAGGAATTAATTGCTCTCATCAGAGAATATATTGACGTCTTCGCTTGGAACTATGAAGACATGCCAGGGCTCGACCCTAATGTAGCAATGCACCGCCTCGATATCAAGCCGGATGCCAAACCTATCAAACAACAACAAAGATAGTTTCGTCCGCAGATTATGGAAGCCATTGAGGCAGAGGTTAAAAAATTGATCGAATCAGGATTTATCCGAGAGGAGCAACATCCAGACTGGTTAGCCAATATTGTTCCCGTCATGAAGAAGAACGGTAAAATCAGGATTTGCATCGACTTCAGGGATCTGAACACGGCATGTCATTATCGACAATACATGTGGATTTGAGAGAATATCTTTTATGGATGATTTTTTAGGATATAACCAAATCAAGATGCACCCAGATGACGAGAAGCATACAACATTCACAACGCCTCTCGGTGTCTTTTGCTACACGGTGATGCCTTTCAGTCTAAAGAATGCAGGCGCCACATACCAGCGAGCAATGACTAAGATTTTCCAAGAACATCTCAGGAAAACAGTCGAATGCTACGTTGATAATTTGGTTGTAAAAAGCCGCAACAAAGAAGATCACATCAAGGACTTGAAGACGATGTTCGATCTCATGCGGAGTCATCAATTGAAGATGAACCCCACTAAATCCTTCCTTGGAATGTCCAACGGAAAATTCCTTGGATTCGTCGTCACCACTAAAGGTATACATATCGATCCCGATAAGGTGAAGGCGATACATGGACTGCAACCTCCTAAAAATCTAAGAGAACTCAGAGGATTGCAAGGGCGTTTAGCTTACATCTGGCGGTTCATCTCGAATCTTTCTGGGAAGTGCCAACCATTCTCTAAACTAAACAAGAAAGGGGTGTCATTTATCTAGGACGACGCTTGCCAAAAAGCATTCGAAGATATCAAAACATATCTGACGAATCCTCCTGTTCTCGTTGCACCAAAATCAGGTAGACCGTTCTTGATTTATCTCAAGGCGATGAACCACTCGATAAGTGCCTTACTAGCACAAGACGATGATAATGGTCACGAACAGGCAGTCTATTACCTAAGTCGGACCTTGATAGGTGCTGAGTCTCGGTATCCGATGATTGAGAAAGAATGCCTCGCATTGGTATTCGCAATGCAAAAGATGCGGTATTATTTAGTTGGACAGACGATTTACGTCATTTCTAACGTTAATCCAGTACAGGTATTTATGACGTAACCGGCCTCTATGAATTGGCGGTTAGCGAAGTGGGCCCTTCTCTTGTCCCAATATGATTTACACTTCAAACAGCAGAAGTCGATCAAAGGACAAGTGATTTGTGATCTTCTGGCGGCAAACCCGACCACAGATACGGCAGAAGTATATGATGACTTGCCGGATGAAACCCACGAAGTTAACACTACATCGCACCAACAAGTATGGCAATTATACTTCGATGGTGCTTCGAGAGCAGTTAATAGGGCAATAACCCCCGTATGTTCTACAGTCGCCTCCGGAGTAGGAGTTGTCTTAATTTCCCCGGGCAAGCATGTGATGCCTCGGGCTTATTCACTGACTAGTCTGTGTTCTAATAATGTAGCCGAATACAATGCGCTTCTCATTGGACTCAGTTTCGCCAAGGAGCTGGGGGTCGAATATCTCGAAGCTTTTGGGGATTCCCAATTGATAGTCAACCAAGTCCGTGGAGAGTATGAAGTCAGGAACCAAGACCTAATCCCGTACCACCAGGAGGCCATCAAAATGGCATATTCTTTTCAAGAATTCTTTATTGAATACATCCCTCGTCTCCAGAACGCTTATGCGGATGCACTGGCAGCACTAGCGGTATCACTGGCACAGCCTCCCGAAGCTGAGCTGTTAGTCACAGTACGGACGCATCAACTCTGCGTACCCATATACAGTACGGAGATTGAAGAAGAAGAGGATAGAAACGTGAACGCCAAAGAGGTGAATTCAACTCAAATTGGGTCTGAGTCCCGAGATTGGCGTTTTCCCATCATTGACTACGTCCAGTATGGTATTCTGCCAGAATCAATCCGCCGAAGAGCACCAAGATTCTTCTATAATACCGAGACCCATACATTATACCGTAGAGGAGACGATGGTTTGTTAATCCGATGCCTTTCAAACAAAGAAGCAGAAGAAGTTCTTAAGGAAGCACACGAAGGAGAATGTGGTGCGCATCAGCCCGGTCCCAAACTGTATGATCGCATCAGGAGAATGGGATATTTTTGGCCAACAATGGTTCGTGACACAATCGAATACGCGTGAGAGTGTCATGCTTGTCAAGTACATTCAAATTATATGCACCAACCACCAGAGCATTTACACACGTCAACCACGTCTTGGTCGTTCGAGACATGGGGCATGGACATTGTCGGTCCTATTTTTCCCCCTTCAGTCAAAGGTGATCGATTCATCCTCGCAATCACGGATTACTTTTCAAAGTGGGCTAAAGCGATTCCGCTTAGAGAAGTGAAGACGAACAACGCCATCAATTTCATCAAGCATCATGTCATATACAGACACGTCATGCCGAGACGGATCATTCATGACAACGCTCCATAGTTCATAAGCAACGCCTTCGTCAGGTTTTGTGACAAGTTAAAAATTCAAGATGTTTCGTCAACAACTTATTATCTCGCTGCGAATGGATTAGCTGAGGCGTTTAACAAGACGATTATTAAAATCCTGTCAAAGCTCGTGAAGACCAATAAACTGGAACGATAAACTCAGTGAAGCACTCTGGGCTTATCGTACCACCATACTCACACCTACAGGGGCCACCCCATATTCGTTGGTATACGGGTGTGAAGCTGTGCTACCATTGGAGATTCAAATCCCATCCCTTCGGATCGCTCTCGCAACCGAGATGACGACAGAAGAACAACACCAGAAACGTCTCGAAGAACTCGAAAGGTTGGATGAAAAGCGCTTGGAAGCTCAACAACACATTAAGTTTTATCAAGCCAGAATATCTAGGGCTTTTAACAAAAGAGTCTGACAGAGAAGCTTCAAGGAAGGAGATCTGGTCCTCGCTGCTCGCCGACCGATAATCCTCAACTCTAAGAAGAAAGGTAAATTTGAACCCAAATGGGAAGGACCGTTTGTGATAGACACAGTCTACTCAAACGGTGCATATCGCCTGATTACTCAGGAAGGTACCAGGGAATTAATGCCAATAAATGGGAAGTTCCTGAAAAAGTATTATCCCTAGTACATTCAGGATAACCCATTTACCGGGAAGTTCCTCGAAGAACATTACACTTAATATTCTAGAGGATAACCCAAAATCTTTTTCACCACCAAAATCCCTCACTGATCAATTTCAATTGACAGTGAGTCCACCAAAAATGACTTTCCGGCCCTCTTAACTCTTTCCATGAACAAGAGGTCCATTTTCAGTTCAGAGTCCCCTTTCGATAAACGAAAGAACTCCCTTCTTTTTCTCTTTGGTTAAGCCTTCTCATGGTTATAACCAAAGTTGAAATTTCACTTCGATAAACGAAAAATTCATCTTCTGATTAGATAACCAGTCCTATAAAAGGTAAGTTTATCTAGATCTTCCAGATTCTCGGAGTGGAGATCCCACTTCTAGTTTCTTTTGCCGTGGAAATAGAATATAAAATTCTTCCTTTCCAGAATCAAGGAATAGAATATAAAATTCTTCCTTCCTTGTATTCGGGTTCGCCTTCACCCTAAAAGAAGACCGGAAAACAGAATATAAAATTCTTCCTTTCCTGCCCTAACCTTTTCCAAGAATTTGCCGATCTAGGATTCATCCTAGGAAGTTTATCCCGAATCCTAAGCAAGGATAAGTCTGCGTCTAACACGCGCTGTCGGTTTAGTCTTTTTCCGTAGAAAAAGACACTAGAGTTTGATTCTGGGGTATTCTATCCTGAAACCTAAGCAGGGATAAGTCTGCGCTTAACACGCGCTGCCAGTTAGTTCTTAACTGTTAAAAAGAACTCCCGCCCACATATTCAACATTATGGCAGGTTGTTATTAATAACACCAAAATCCATGCCTTACACGCATGAGGAATTTCATCCTGAATCCTAAGAAGGGATATGCCGACACCTAACACGGGTCGTCGGTTTAGTCTTCTTCCGTTGAAAAAGACACCAGAGTTTGATTATGGGGTATTTTATCGCGAAGCCTAAGTAGGGATAAGACAGCGACTAATACACGTTGCTGGGTAGCCTATCCCCGTAACAATGGCGAAGCCTATGTATTCGACATCATAGCACAAAGTCTCGGAGAATTCACTCTCTTAGCACAACGTTGTTCGTGGGAAAAATTGTGTTCTTCATTGACGTCATTGTTCTCTCAAGTAATTGTTTATCGATTACAAAAGATCCGGTCTTTTTATAAGATCCGGTTACAACGAAATCAAAGAAAAAAGAATAAAAAAGATTACAACTTTCATTTCGAACAAATCACGAGCTCCTGTTTTGCGGTCACTCGCTTTTGTGGGTTCTTTGCCTTCGAACAAATCACGAGCTCCTGTTTTGCGGTCACTCGCTTTTGTGGGTTCTTTGCCAACGCCGGGGTTAATTCGTGGACCACCGCGCGATCTAGATCTGGTCGGATCTACACGATTTGACGGATGTTATCTCACTAAGGAAATAACAGCCGGGGGGGTACTATTTCACCAAGGAAATAATAGCCCTTAGTTCTCGGGATCAAAGGCCGAGCTTTGATCCGGAGTATTACTTCGTGTAGATCTCAGATCTGATTTCTCTCTCTCGAACTCCTGCCTTTTGTGACGTGGATGCTCGCCAAGAACCAGATATGAATGTCCAAGTCTTCAAGTCTTCAAAACTCCAAGCTTAGTTCTCAATTCGGCAGAGTTTCGGCTCCAAAAGTTCCCCCTTTCAAAAATGAACCATGCCCTCTATTTATAGGCTCTCAGATCTGTGCCTTGGCACAGATCTGTGCCGGCCACCTATAGGTGGCTCGGCCACCTAGCCACCCATAGGTGGGGCGGCCACCTAGCTCAGCCCCCGAGCCACCTAGAGGTGGCTCGGTTTTGGCCGAGTCCCCTAGGTGTTTTGGTTTTTACCATTTTTTCCGGTCTCATGGTTGATTTGGACTCTGATTTGTTGATCTGAATCCTGATTTGGCAGTAAACCCGCTTCGTTGTTGATCCGGACTCTGATTTGACAGTCCGAATCCTAATATGGCAGTAAATCCACCTCGGTGTTGATCCGGACTCTGATTTGATAGTCCGAATCCCAATATGGCAGTAAATCCGCCTTGGTGTTT
Source organism: Asparagus officinalis (assembly GCF_001876935.1). Taxonomy (NCBI): domain Eukaryota; kingdom Viridiplantae; phylum Streptophyta; class Magnoliopsida; order Asparagales; family Asparagaceae; genus Asparagus; species Asparagus officinalis. The sequence goes on from NC_033801.1 coordinate 72,067,084, forward strand.
GAGTTCAAATCCGTTCTATGGTTGGATGACTCGTTGACTCACCGAACTGTTAGTTTGATTCCGCACGCGAATGGATGCATTCCGTTGCTTGCGTGCGATTCGTTAACCTCGTCGCCTCATTAATCTGCTTCGTTGCGTGTCACTTGGCTTCGGCGTTGTTGATTGACGCTCGTGTTTGGATATGTCACCCGATGGTTCGTCGGTTTGTGCTGAGCTGTGCTAAGGGACCTATAAGCAGTTTTATATGCCTACAGATACCCCCTCCAAAGTATTTCAGTCTCGTTCTTTTATAGAAGAGTCTGGAATACTTTGGATATGATTGTCCCAACCTTCAGTCGGTGTAACGGGACCTTGGAATGGCTTCTGTTCTTGATTCCTTCAATCCTTCAGGCTATGTTTTGCTTTGTCGAATGTCTGTAAGGGTTCCGGTACTGCATTTATTGTTTGACCGTTGTCGGAATTTTGAACTTGAAGTCGATTCCTGATTTTCTGATCTTTTAGCTCGTGTTTGTTGGTTCAACATAGAACTGACCCTCGATTGTTGGCGTTGAGTCTTTATTTGCGACGTGTTGTCCGGCGTAGTGTTGTTGAGTTATCCTTAAGAATATTTTTTTTTCTTTTTTCTTTTAGCAAAATATTCTCCAGGAACTTCCCAATCAAAAATAGGAAACAATTTATACTCGTATACCTTATTGGAGTATTAAGAAGCAGTTTATACTCGTATACTTTTCGGAGATTGAGGAGCAGTTTATACTCATATACTCTTCGGTATTGGAGTATTAAGAAGCAGTTTATACTCGTATACTTTTCAGAGTATTGATTCTTTCATTGCAACGCATTGATCGGTGTTGACCTAGGGTTATGCGTTGACCGGCGTTGACCCTAGGGTTTCGAACGTCGTACGTTAACTTTTTGATCGCAACGCGTTGACTGGCGTTGACCTAGGGTTACGCGTTGTCCAGCGTTGACCTTAGGGTTTTGAACGTCATACGTTGACTTTTTGATCGCAACGCGTTGACTGGCATTGACCTAGGGTTACACGTTGTCCGGCGTTGACCTTAGGGTTTTGAACGTCGTTGGATGCTCAAGTCACGAGACCAACTAATGAAGCTGATGCGTCAGTGACTCTCGTATTTATAGGATTTTTGGCAAACTCTCAGCCATCAATGGGTTTGATGAGCCTTTACCGACTACCGTTTGAATCGGGCTAGCATGCGGATTATCTAAATCCGTTCCGCATGTGACGTTGTGCTAAGAGAGTTAACGCTCTCAGTGCTACGATATTGAATACGTAGACTTCGTCTTTCTCACGGGAATAGACTACCCAGTGACGCGTGTTAGGCGTTGACTTTAGGATTTTTGGCTAACCCCCAGCCTTCAACGGATTTGATTAGCCTTTACCGACTACCGTTTGAGTCGGGCTAGCATGCAGATTGTCTAAATCCGTTCCGCATGTAACGTTGTGCTAAGAGAGTGAATTCTCTGAGACTTTGTGCTATGATGTCGAATACACAGGCTTCGCTATTGTTACGGGAATAGGCTACCCAGCAACGTGTATTAGATGCTGACTTATCCCTACTTAGGCTTCAGGATAGAATACCCCAGAATCGAACTCTGGTGTTTTTTTCTACGAAAAAAGGCTAAACCGGCGACGCATGTTAGGCGTCGGCATATCCCTTCTTAGGATTCAGGATGAAATTCCTCATGCGTGTAAGGCATGGATTTTGGCGTTATTAATAACAACCTACCACAATGTTGAATATGTGAACGGGTGTTCTTTTTAACGGTTAAGAACTAACCGGCAGCGCAGGTTAAGCGCAGACTTATCCCTGCTTAGGTTTCAAGATAGAATACCCCAGAATCGAACTCTGGTGTCTTTTTCTACGGAAAAAGACTAAACCGGCAGCGCGTGTTAGGCGCAGACTTATCCCTGCTTAGGATTCGGGATAAACTTCCTAGGATGAATCCTAGATTGACAAATTTTGGAAAAGATCAGTGCGGGAAAGGAAGAATTTTATATTCTATTCCCCGGTCTTCTTTTAGGGTGAAGGCGAACCCGAAAAACAAGGAAGGAAGAATTTTATATTCTATTCCCTGATTCTGGAAAGGAAGAATTTTATATTCTATTTCCAGCGCAAAAGAAACTAGAAGTGGGATCTCCACTCCGAGAATCTGGAAGATCCGGATAAACTTACCTTTTATAGGCTTGGTTATCGGAAGATGAGTTTTTCGTTTTTCGAAATGAAATTTCAATTTAGGTTATAACCATGAGAAGGCTCAACCAAAGAGAAAAAGAAGGGAGTTCTTTCGTTTATCGAAAGGGGACTATGAACTGAAAGTGGACCTCTTGTTCATGGAAAGAGTCAAGAGGGCCAGAAAAACATTTTTGGTGGACTCACTATCAATTGAAATTGATCAGTGAGGGATTTTGGTGGTGAAAATGATTTTGGGTTATCCTCTAGAATATTAAGTGTAATATTCTTCAAGGAACTTCCCGGTGAATGGGTTATCCTGAATGTACTAGGGATAGTACTTTTTTAGAAACTTCCCATTTATTTGCATTAATTGCCTGTCACCCTCTTGAGTAATCAGGCGATATGCACCGTTTGAGTAGACTGTGTCTATCACAAACGGTCCTTCTCATTTGGGTTCAAATTTACCTTTCTTCTTGGAGTTGAGGATTATCGGTCGGCGAGCAGCGAGGACCAGATCTCCTTTCTTGAAGCTTCTCTGTCGGACTCTTTTAAAACTCAATGTGTTGTTGAGCTTCCAAGCGCTTTTCATCCAACCTTTCGAGTTCTTCGAGACGTTTCTGATGTTGTTCTTCTGTCGTCATCTCGGTTGCGAGAGCGATCCGAAGGGATGGGATTTGAATCTCTAATGGTAGCACAGCTTCACATCCGTATACCAACAAATATGGGGTGGCCCCTATGGGTGTGCGTATGGTGGTGCGATAAGCCTAGAGTGCTTCACCGAGTTTATCGTCCCAGTCTCGTTTATTGGTCTTCACGAGCTTTGACAGGATCTTAATGATCGTCTTGTTAAACGCCTCAGCTAATCCATTCGCAGCGGGATAATAAGCTGTTGACGAAATATCTTCAATTTTGAACTTGTCACAAAACCTGACGAAGGCGTTGCTTATGAACTGTGGACCGTTGTCATGAATGATCCGTCTTGGCACGCCGTGTCTGTATATGACATGATGCTTGATGAAATTGATGACGTTGTTCGTCTTCACTTCTCTAAGCGGAATTGCTTCAGCCCACTTTGAAAAGTAATCTGTGATTACGAGGATGAATCGATCACCTTTGACTGAGGGGGGAAAAATAGGACCGACAATGTCCATGCCCCATGTCTCAAACGGCCAAGATGTGGTTGACGTGTGCAACTGCTCTGGTGGTTGATGCATATAATTTGCATGTATTTGACAAGCATGACACTCTCGGGCGTATTCAATTGCGTAACGAACCATTGTCGGCCAAAAATATCCCATTCTTCTGATGCGATCATATAGTTTGGGACCAGGCTGATGTGCACCGCATTCTCCTTCGTGTGCTTCCTTAAGAACTTCTTCTGCTTCTTTGTTCGAAAGGCATCGGAGTAACAAACCATCGTACCCCCATCGGTACAACGTATGGGTCTCGGTATTATAGAAGAATCTTGGTGCTCTTCGGCGGATTGATTCCCTTTCTTTTACATCCTCTGGCAAAATACCATATTGGACGTAGTCAATGATAGGAAAACGCCAATCTCGGGACTCAGACCCAATTTGAGTTGAATTCACCTCATTGGCGTTTATGTTTCCGTCATCTTCCTCTTCAATATCCATATCGTATATGGGTATGCAGAGTTGATGCGTCCTTACTGTGACGTGCATCCGCATAAGCGTTCTGGAGACGGGGGATGTATTCAATATAGAATTCTTCAAAAGAATATGCCACTTTGATGGCCTTCTGGTGGTACGGGATCAGGTCTTAGTTCCTGACTTCATACTCTCCACAGACTTGGTTGACTATCAATTGAGAATCCCCAAAAGCTTCGAGATATTCGACCCCCAGCTCCTTGGCGAAACTGAGTCCAATGAGAAGCGCGTTGTACTCAGCTACGTTATTGGAACATGGACTAGTCAATGAATAAGCCCGAGGCATCACATGCTTCCCCGGGGAAATTAAGACAACTCCAACTCCGGAGGAAACTGTAGAACCTCCTGGGGTTATTGCCCTATTAAATGCTCTCGAAGCACCATCGAAGTATAATTGCCATACTTGTTGTTGCGACGTAGTGTTAACCTCGTGGGTTTCATCCGGCAAGTCATCATATACTTCTGCCGTATCTGCAGTCGGGTTTGCCGCCAGAAGATCACAAATCGCTTGTCCTTTGATCGACTTCTGCTGCTTGAAGTGCAAATCATATTGGGACAAGAGAAGGGCCCATTTCGCTAACCGCCAATTCATAGAGGCCGGTTGCGTCATAAACACCCGTACTGGATTAACATTGGAAATGACGTAAATCGTCTGTCCAACCACGAGGCATTCTTTCTCAATCATCGGATATCGAGACTCGGCACCTATCAAGGTCCGACTTAGGTAATAGATCGCGTGTTCGTGACCATTATCATCGTCTTGTGCTAGTAAGGCACTTATCGAGTGGTTCATCGCCTTGAGATAAATCAAGAACGGTCTACCTTATTTTGGTGCGACGGGAACAGGAGGATTCGTCAGATATGTTTTGATATCTTCGAATGCTTTTTGGCAGGCGTCGTCCCAAATAAATGACACCCCTTTCTTGTTTAGCTTAAAGAATGGTTGGCATTTCCCGGAAAGGTTTGAGATGAACCGTCGGATGTAAGCTAAACGCCCTTGCAATCCTTTGAGCTCTCTTAGATTTCTAGGGGGTTGCAGCTCGTGTATCGCCTTCACCTTATCAGGATCGATATGTATACCTTTAGTGGTGACGACGAATCCAAGGAATTTTCCGCTGGACATTCCAAGGAAGGATTTAGTGGGGTTCATCTTCAATTGATGACTCCACATGAGATCGAACATCGTCTTCAAGTCCTTGATGTGATCTTCTTTGTTGCGGCTTTTTACAACCAAATCATCAACGTAGCATTCGACTGTTTTCCTGAGATGTTCTTGGAAAATCTTAGTCATTGCTCGCTGGTACGTGCTCAAATCCACATGTATTGTCGATAATGACATCTGTGATTGGGAGAGGAAAGTCGTCTTTTGGACATGCCGTGTTCAGGTCTCTAAAGTCGATACAGATCCTGATTTTACCGTTCTTCTTCATGACGGGAACAATATTGGCTAACCAGTCTGGATGTTGCTCCTCTCGGATGAATCCTGATTCGATCAACTTCTTAACCTCTACCTCAATGGCTTCCATAATCTGCGGACGAAATCGTCTTTGCTGTTGTTTGACAAGTTTTGCATCCGGCTTGATATCGAGGCGGTGCATTGCCACATTGGGGTCGAGCCCGGGCATATCTTCATAGTTCCACGCGAAGACGTCAATATATTCCCTGATGAGAGCAATTAATTTCTCCTTCTCATCTGGGGGAAGACTATTGCTGATGAATATAGGCTTTGGGTTGGCCTCATTACCCATGTTAACTTGGACTATTTTATCTTCAGTGGGGGGTTCCCTCTGTTCGAATCTATCACCATACTGCATGTTCAGGTGATGAACCCACGGGTCTTCCCATGTTGGCATGTGATCGTCGTCTTCCATTGTGGACGGATCAGCTATAGCCATGTTCGCCATTAGGGATTTGAAAGCTTCCCCCAGAGTTGTATCGGAATCCTATTCTGAGGAATCTGACGAATTTCCATCTTTGTATTGCTTAGATGATTGGTTATTGATTAACCAGCAGCATTCGTCTTCTGAGGAAGATTCATACCCTAACCCTCGTCCGTATTTATAATAGTCATCGGGTTTCCCTTTTGGCACATATGCCGCTTTGGCTGGAGTACGAGGACCTCGATCGAAGTATAGACCTTCTCCGAGTGTGAAGTCATATCCCTGTTTTTCCATGAGCATGCGCGCTTCCGGGCTATACTTAGATAGATGCTGACCAGGTTTGTCATCATCTTCATCTTCCCTTAAGAAATGATCTGGTAATGGAGAGATTTTTCCTTTACCGTAAATCACCTCTTTTGCGCCTCTTATTTTGTTCGGGATGACCATGGTTGTTCCGAAAGAATGCTGGAGGCGTTCCTTTGTTACATAGGACGATCGGAGCGGCATATATAAGTCGGGAACATCATACAAATCTTTTATCACATCATCAAGAGACAGGGAGTACTCTAAGTCATTATTTATTTCATTATTGGCAAGTTGCCAGTTACAACTGCCCTCTGACGTTTGTTCATCGTCAAGGTTGATTACAAAGGGTACAATGTCGTTTAAAACATAACCTCCATTGTAATCAAATCCGGCTTCGGTATCAGCTTCTTTTCCGCTGTCCGTGCCATGGGCCGATTATTCAGTATCAGATTCGTTACCATAAAGGAGAGAATCGGTGAAATAATTCTCATACCCTTTGAATGGTTGCTTATCCGCGACCACCGTCCTAACTCTATTATCAGTGTCGACATATTTCAAACACTGATGGAGAGTTGAGGGGATTATAACGTTACTATGGATCCAAGGTCGACCCAATAGTAAGTTATACGAAGTTTCGGCATCAATCACATAACATGTGACTTCCGTCTTCAAATCACCCATTTGACACTTTATCCGGATCTTACCTAAGGGTCTTGACCCGCTAGTGTTGAATTCATAGATAACAGTACCTGTGGATGCCAACTTGCTAACTGGGATACCGAGGAAATGCATCAAGCGAAGCGGCATAATACTCACAGCAGAACCCGGATCCACTTGGATTCGGTTGACTTTGCTGGAGCCAATGTACCAAATGAAGTATAGCGGTCGATCGTGGTTCGAATTCTTCGTGTGCATATCCTCTTTGGTGAAAGTAATGCAGGGAAGGTTCTTAGTCGCTATGTGGTTCGAATTCTTCGTGTGCATATCCTCTTTGGTGAAAGTAATGCAGGGAAGGTTCTTAGTCGCTATGGTGCATTGTTGACTCAGCGGTTCTGGCTGTTCAGGCACCGGCTTGATTTAAGTCAGAAACACCTCTGAATTAGCCAAAACTTCTTGCTTTCCGGTTTCCTTGGACAACCACAGCAACTCATTCAGCGTTATCCGTGCAGGAATGTTGGCTAGTTGAGCCATTATATCGAAGACTTGTGGAGTCTTCGAGCTTTCCGGTTTGTCTCTTCCAATCGGGCGACTGAAACGAGATTGCTTCGGATTCTGAACCTCCTGGGGATTCTTCTCTTTCGGTTTATTCACCGGCTGTCATCGAGCCTCCTTGCCCGGTGTAGGACTCGTAATCACCCCCATCTCCGTGAGAGTTTTGGCTGGTCCCCGTTTATTCACCCCCTGCTCACTAGGTGGCGGATAATTGTAGTGATACTCATTTCCGCTACTTCTTGTTCTTCTTCAGAAAGCGGGAAAACAGGAGCTTCATCGCCATCTTCTTCGAAAATTGCGGAAGTACCATTGCAGGACTTGCCTTTACCTTTCCTGGTCGAGGAAGTTGCCCACTGTTCGTCTTCAATGAGATCGGGATGAACCCAGAGGATTTCGCCATTTGGGGCTGTGTGTAGCACGAGTCCCTTTTGGCGCTGTCCATGTGGGTCATCGTTCACTGTCTTCATTCCTACTTTGGTGATGCGCTCTGGTTTGAACCATGTTGTGGGCACCGATCCAAAGCTGATTGACACCGCATTTGCTCTTACATTCTTGGACGGCTTCGGGGTTATGATGCCAACATCAATTAGCGCCTGGATCTTGTCCTTGAGGTGGTAGCACGACTTGGTAGGGTGATGGACTGCTCTATGGTATGCGCAATACTTCGGATCCGTCACTTTGCTAGCCCCTTCTTGATCCACGATCGCAGGCAGCTGGATTTTGTTGTTCTCCAATAGGTACTTAAAGATGCCGGGAACTTCGTCATCCTTGAAGGAGTACACTTTAGGAAACCTCGGCTCCGAAGATTTCTGCTTCTGAGGCCGTTGTTGCCATTGCCCCCGAGATTGTTGTTGCGCTTGTTGCTGCGGCTGTTGCTGAGGTTGCAATTGGAAAGTTTGATTAGCGTCAACTGCATTAGCATGTGCCTTACCTTTCCCCCGTGGGACAAAATTCTGCTGTGGAGCATTCGTCGTCTGTTGGCCTCTTTCCGCCTTCTTCCTTCTGAGGAACCGCTCGGCTTGCTCTCCCCGGACCTTCAAATCCTTCCAGGTTTTGGACGGTACTGTCCCCATTGCTTCCAACACGTCCAGTGCGAGGTTGTTGTGGCAAGTCTGGAGAATAAACTCCTCAGTGATCGGGTCCCGACAGTTCATTGCCTTATTCCGAAACCTTTTGACGAAGGTGTCAACCAATTCCCCGTCTTTCTGTTTCTCGTCAAGCAACGACCCTATGGATATCTCTGTGTCGTCGTCGAAGAAATTAGCGAGGAATTTAGTCTCCATGTCGTCCCAGCTATTCACGCTTCCTGGCTTGAGGCGACGATACCAGTCGAAGGCGGCTCCACGAAGAGTACCAACGAAGGACCGTACCATCAGAGGCTCATTACCAGAGATAACCCCCAGGTGCGATTTGAAGTAAATCAAATGCTGAGTAGGTGAACCCATCCCATTAAATGGCGTGAAGTTAATTAGATTGAACTTTGTCGGATATGGGATCGATTCCCATTCTCTTGGGTATGGATAAGGAATGCCTGTTTTCTTCATCTCTTGAGCGGAAATCAATGTATTGATTTTGCTCTCGAGGTTCTTTATCTTCAAGTTTTCACCTGTGTTTTCGCTACCATTCTCATTACCACCCCTGCATTGACGGGACGATTATTAGCATTATGAGTCTCATTTGCATTTGTGTCCTCATCTTCCAGATTAACCTGGTTACGACGACTTAGCTCGCCTTGCTGGTTCGTCAATGCTTGGATTTGTTGGTCATGCATTTCTCTCATATTCTGCATGGCCATCTGCATTTCAAACCTGAAGGCCTCCTGTTGTTTAGCCATGGCCTCTTCAAGCATCTTGGCCACTTGTTCCGCACTTATCATAAGTGCCTCGCGGGGCTGTCCCTCGCTGGATACCGTATTATCTGATGCAACCGCGGAGCCGGCATCAGATTCTTCATCTTTTGAAGGTAGTCTTGTCCGAACACTACCATAGGTTGCTCGCTTGATGGTTCCGGACTGCAGACGGGTTATAGGCCGGGATGCTTTCAGAATCGACTCGAGATTATCTCGTGCCGATGTCCCCTTGCTGGTCATATTGGTGGTGACCCTCGGAAATTCTCCATCTTCGACTACTCTTCTTCTTCGTCGGAAACGCCTAGGTCTTGGTTCTGGCGTTTCGGCACTGAGCCTTTCGAAAACCGAAACTCTTTCAGGGACCGCCTTGATGCAGTTGCACTCAGACAATACTGCCCGAATGAGTTTGGAAAAGGGACATTGAGTTTCCAGTCCTCGGGGACTCCTCTTCCTGGTTTTACTCGTACCCCCAACACGATAGTACAATTCGTCTGCTTGACCTATCGTGTGTTGGCACGACTTCTTAGGTATAATATTATCGTCATCAGATGATAATGTTTCCTTCTGAGGGTGAACTACCTTCTTTGGGCCTTCAAGAGTCACGCGCCTCAAAACATGCCTTTTTGGTCGTGAATTGTCAGCGGGCTCCTGGACTTCGATGCGTAAATTAGCACGCGCAGCTACCGTGAACTCCTTGTCATGTTGAAGGCGGCGGCGACCCCCAGCATGTTGAGTCGTTCGGGGCTTCTTCATCGGGCCCAAACATTCTTGGACTGGAGCTTTGCCTCTCTCGTCGGGAATTGGACCGAGGCGCTCCAAAACTAATTTCTTTCTTCGGGATGATTCTGCATGATCTCCCAGAGAAGCTATTGGAATTACCGGCGACTTTGGTCGGCTTGCCGGAGGTTGAACATGTTTCGAAGGCTGCACTGATTGTTCCTTAGTCTGAATCGCCGCTTCAGATTTCGGCCTCCAAACTTGAAGGGTTGGTGGTGACTTCTTGGCCACGTCTTTCTGCAACCTCCTGCGGGCTTCCTGGACTTGAGCCCGTGCTTGCGCTGATAGTGCGTGGTGCTTGCGAATGCGCTCATCAAGCGTCGAACGATTCCGTTTGACACGAATCCATTCGTTCGTCGGCGGCTTAGAGGAGCTGCCATCCATCGGTGGTTGAGGCTGTTTGCCTCTCCTGCTCTTCAGATCCGCTTGATAGTGGACTCCGTCGGTGGACTCCATCGCCTTTGCGAGTTGCCGCGCCAAGCGTTGACGTCGCCTTTGGCGGGCTCTCTTCGAGAGAGTCACAACGCCCTCAACGGTGGAGGCATCGGCGGGAGTAGGGTTGACCTGGTTGGAGGTCGGCGGAACTTCACCCGACGCAACTTTGGCGTCAGCTGGGGTGAGAGCTTCGTTGGCGTTCTGTACTTCTTCGTACCAACGAACTTTTCTCCTGGAGGAGAGCTTCTTGGACTTGCGGGGGGAGGTGGATCCGAACGAGGATTAAAGATACTCCTCGAACTTGGCCTGGTCGAATTCATACTCGACCTCCTCCTCGCGACGCGACGATCTCGGCAGCGAGATCGTTGGCTCCCACTATGGTCGCCAGATTGTTCGCGGGAAAAATTCTGTTCTTCATTGACGTCATTGTTCTCTCAAGTAATTGTTTATCGATTACAAAAGATCCGGTCTTTTTATAAGATCCGGTTACAACAAAATCAAAGAAAAAAGAATAAAAAGATTACAACTTTCATTTCGAACAAATCACGAGCTCCTGTTTTGCGGTCACTCGCTTTTGTGGGTTCTTTGCCAACGCCGGGGTTAATCCGTGGACCACCACGCGATCTAGATCCGGTCGAATCTACACGATTTGACGGGTGTTATCTCACTAAGGAAATAACAGCCGGGGGGTACTATTTCACCAAGGAAATAATAGCCCTTGGTTCTCGGGATCAAAGGCCAAGCTTTGATCCGGAGTATTACTTCGTGTAGATCTCAGATCTGATTTCTCTCTCTCGAACTCCTGCCTTTTGTAACGTGGATGCTCGCCAAGAACCAGATCTGAATGTCCAAGTATTCAAGTCTTCAAAACTCCAAGCTTAGTTCTCAATTCGGCAGAGTTTCGGCTCCAAAAGTTCCCCCTTTCAAAAAATGAACCAAGGGGGCCTATTTATATGCTCTCTGAACTGTGCCCGCGCACAGATCTGGGTCGGCCACCAATGGGTGGCCGGCGAGGTGGCTCGGTTTTGGCCGAGTCCCCTAGGTGTTGTGGTTTTTGCCGTTTTTTCCGGTCTCGTGGTTGATTTAGACTCTGATTTGTTGATCTGAATCCTGATTTGGCAGTAAACCCGCTTCGTTGTTGATCCGGAATCTGATTTGACAGTCCGAATCCCAATATGGCAGTAAATCCGCCTCGGTGTTGATCCGGACTCTGATTTGACAGTCTAAATCCCAATATGGCAGTAAATCCACCTCGGTGTTTGAGTTCAAATCCGTTCTATGGTTGGATGACTCGTTGACTCACCGAACTGTTAGTTTGATTCCGCACGCGAATGGATGCATTCCGTTGCTTGCGTGCGATTCGTTAACCTCATTGCCTCGTTAATCCACTTCGTTGCGTGTGACTTGGCTTCGGCGTTGTGGACTGACGCTCGTGTTTGGATATGTCGCCCGATGGTTCGTCGGTTTGTGCCGAGCTGTGCTAAGGGACCTATAAGCAGTTTTATACGCCTACAAACGTTACATGCGGAACGGATTTAGACAATCTGCATGCTAGCCCGACGCAAACGGTAGTCGGTAAAGGCTTATCAAACCCGTTGAAGGCTGGGGGGTTAGCCAAAGATCCTAAAGTCAGCGCCTAACACGCGTCGCCAGGTAGTCTATTCCCGTGAGAAAGACGAAGTCTACGTATTCAATATCGTAGCACTAATAGCGTTAACTCTCTTAGCAAAACGTCACATGCGGAACGGATTTAATAATCCGCATGCTAGCCCGACTCAAACGGTAGTCGATAAAGGCTTATCAAACCCATTGAAGGCTGGGGGGTTAGCCAAAAATCCTAAAGTCAGCGCCTAACACGCGTCACCGGGTAGTCTATTCCCGTGAGAAAGACGAAGTCTATGTATTCAATATCGTAGCATTAAGAGCGTTAACTCTCTTAGCACAACGTCACATGCGGAACGGATTTAATAATCCGCATGCTAGCCCGACTCAAACGGTAGTCGGTAAAGGCGCATCAAACCCGTTGATGGCTGAGGGTTTGCCAAAAATCCTATATATGCGAAAGTCACTAACGCACCAGTCCCATTAGTTGGTTTCGTGACTTAGACATCTAACAAATTCGGGATAAGATCCACACGTGCAAATGAATCAGCTTTAATAGTTGGTCTTGCAGCCTAATATTTAGGACCGCCATGCTCCAATACCTCAATAGCTTAAACTGTGTATACTCCAACAAACGTCAAACGATCTGAAACCATAGGGTCAATGCCGGTCAACGTGTAACCCTAGGTCAACGCCAGTCAACGTGTTGCGATCAAACAGTCAACGTACGACGTTCGAAACCCTAGGGTCAATGCCGGTCAACGCGTAACCCTAGGTCAATGCCAGTCAACGCCTTGCGATCAAAAAATCAACGTATGACGTTCGAAACCCTAGGGTCAACGCCGATTAACGCGTAACCCTAGGTCAACGCCAGGTAACGTGTTGCAATCAAACAGTCAACGTACGACGTTCGAAACACTAGGGTCAACACCGGTCAACGCGTAACCCTAGGTCAACGCCAGTCAATGTGTTGCGATCAAACAGTTAACGTACGACGTTCGAAACCCTAGGGTCAACGCCGGTCAACGCATAACCCTAGGAAAACGCCGATCAATGCGTTGCAATAAAAAAATCAATACTCCAAAAAGTATACGAGTATAAACTGCTCCTTAGCACTCCAATAAGGTATACGAGTATAAACTATTCCCTATTTTTGGTTGAGAAGTTCCAGGAGAATATTTTTTCTAAAAATATTCTTAAGGATAACTCAACAACACTACGCCGGACAACGCGTCGCAAATAAGCACTCAACGCCGACAACCGATGGTCAGTTCTATGTTGAACCAACAAACACGAGCTAAAGATTAGAAAATTAGGAATTAATTTCAAGTTCAGAATTTCGACAACGGTCAGACAATGAATGTAGCACCGGAACCCTTACAGACATTCGACAAAGCACCGAATAGCCTGAAGGTTGGGACAATCATATCCAAAGTATTCCAGACTCTTCTATGAAAGAATGAGGCTGAAATACTTTGGAGGGGGTATCTGTAGGCGTATAAAACTACCTATAGGTTCCTAAACACAGCTCGGCACGGTGATTCGACAAACCAACGAACCATCGGGTGACATATCTAAACACGAGCGTTAGTGCACCACACCAAAGCCAAGTGACACGAGACGAAGCGGATTAACGAGGCAACGAGGCTAACGAACCACACGCAAACAACAGAATGAATCCACTCGCGTGCGGAATCAAGCTAACGGTTCGGTGAATCAACGAGTCATCCAACTGTAGAACGGATTCGAACTCGAACATCGAAGCGGTTTTACTACCATATCGGGATCCGGACTACCAAATCAGAGTCCAGATCAACAACGAAGTGCAAAACCGGACAACGGACACAACAGCGAACACCCGGAAGAGCTCGGTCGAACCCGAACCACTCAGGCGGCTCACCGAGCCACCTACCACACTCAGATCTGGGCCCAGATCTGGGCCCAGATCCACTTAGAGAAGCCTATAAATAGACCCATATGGCTCATTTGTCAAGGGTTGGAACTTTTGGAGCCGAAACTCTGCCGGATTGAGAACTGAATCTTGGAGTTTTGAAGCTTTGAAGACTCGGACTCTCAGATCTGGTTCTTGGCGATCATCCACGCCAAATAAGGCAGGGGTTCGAGAGAGATCAGATCTGAGATCTACACGATTTTCCTCCGGATCAAAGCTTGGCCTTTGATCCCGAGAAGAGTCTCGATTTCGCTTGGTCGATTTTGATTACTAAAGGCTATTATTTCCTTGGCGAAATAGTACCCCCGACTGTTATTTCCTTCGTGAAATAGCACCCGTCATATCGTGTAGATCCGACCGGATCAAGATTGCGCGGTGGTCCACAGATTAACCCTGGCACAGGAGAAGAACCCACAAAAGCGAGTGATCGCAAAACAGGAGCTCGTGATTCGTTCGACAAACAAGGAAGATTGTAACTTTTTCTTTTTCTTTTAATCTCGTTGTAACCGGATCTTATAAAAAGACCGGATCTTTCTGTAACCGATAAACTATTACCAAAGAGTGTAATGACTTCAATGAAAGCCACAATTTTTCCCGTGAACACCTATAAGCCTTACTTCGAGGTGCATATCCTAGAAAAATACCAACATTAATTTTTGAATCAAATTTATCATGGTGATCTTTGGTATTCAAGATAAAATATTTATAACCAAAAATGTGAAAATATCCAATAAAAGAAGTTTTGCCATAAATAGTTCATAAGGAGTTTTCTTAAGCTTTGGTCTAATCAAAACACGATTCAAAACATGGCAACCCGTATTGACGGCTTCCGCCCAAAAATAGTTAGGCAAATCAAAAGAGTTTAACATAGTTCGTGTCATCTTTTGTATGGTGCGATTTTTTTGTTCAACAATACTATTTTGTTTTGGTGTTCTTGGAGCGGAAAACATTTGAGTTATACCATGATGTGCACAAAAATCATTAAAAAAATTATTTTGAAATTCACCACCATGATCACTTCTAATTTTAACAACTTTCAACTCTTTTTTATTTTTAATTCTTTTGACATGATTCGAAAATTCTTCAAAACATTCATCTTTACTACCAAGAAAGATTATTCACGTAAAACGAGAGAAATCATCAATGATAACAAAAGCATAGTGTTTACCTCCTAGAGAGGTAACACGCATAGGACCAAATAAATCAAGATGAAGTAATTGCAAGGGTTTAAAAGTTGATACCTCATTGATGGATTTGAAGGTAGACTTAGTTTGTTTACCTTTAGCACAATCTTCACAAATGATATCTTTAATGAAATGCAAGTTTGGTAACCCTTTTACAAGATTCCTCTTGGATAATTTTGATATCAACTCCATGTTAGCATGTCCAAGCCTCTTATGCCAAATCCAATGGTTTTCATCAACCGCTGTAAGGCATTTAACATCTTGATCTATTAGCTCATTCATCTCAAAAATTTATACATTAGATTTTCTATTAGCAACAAAAATTAATAGTTTTTCCATTTGAGCTAACAATGCATTTATCAGGTTTGAAAGAAATATCAAAACCTTTATCACTCAATTAGTTAATACTAAGAAGATTATGATTCAAGCCACTAACCAAATAAACATCTTCTATTACGGGAGAAGGTTTCTTGCCAATGCATCCAATACCTATGATTTTACCTTCCTCAACACTACCGAAGGAGACACTACCTCCTTCAATCCTTGATAGGGTTGCAAATAGCTCTTTGTTGCCCGTCATATGATGTGAGCAACCACTATCAAGGTACCATATTTTTTTACATCGTGTTTGTGATGTTTCCTACAAAAGATGAAGATGTAGTAACATTAGGTACCCAAATCTTGGGTCCTTGGTGGTTAGTAAGCTGGTACCTTTGGGTACCCATGTCATTCCATAAAAATCATGATTATCTCTTATGAGTGGAGTTATGACCATGTTTCATGCAATATGTGCACACAAAATTTCTCTTATGTGTAGAAGCATAAGATCTATGAAATCTATTTCTCTCATGGTGATGATGACTAGTATATGCATGCGTAGGTCTAATTCTACCACTTTCAATTTCAAACCTTTCTATCTTAGATCTTAATTGTTTGTTTTCAAAATCAAGATCCCCTAGCAATTCATCTTTTAAAGCAAGAGATGATTGTAGTTGTTCAAGTTGGGAATCACAAGAAGTATGCAATTTTTTTAAGGAAGAATATTCTTTTGATATCCTTTTAAACTCAATATTTAACTCTTCTAATGCGGTTGCTAGATCACATTGCATGTAAAAGGATTCACTTTCAGTATCGGAAACTACCTCCTTTTCATAAGCCATAAAACAAATGTTAGGATCATGAAGAGCAATCTTTGCTTCTTCTTCATTGCTATCTGAATCGTTTGGTTCGGATTCCTCCCATCTGGCATACATGGCTTTCTTCTTCTTGTATTTCAAATATTTTTCCTTGAGCTTAGGGCAATCTTTGGCAATATGACCCGGTTCGTTACATTCAAAGCATTTTCCTACACGTGAAGAAAATTTGTTGTTGGATACAGGATTAAACTTCTTATTTATTTTAATGAGTCTTGATATTCTTCTAGAGAGGTGAGCCACTTCTTTAGAAAAATCAACTTCACTATCCGATGATGATGTAGAGTTATCACTAGCTCCCTTGAGAGCTATGGTCTTCATTTTTGGTGATGACTCCTCAATTTCCTGTGGGGGCACTTCCTCCTTCTCCTTTCCCTTAAGCTTCTTATCATGAACCTTAAGCTTGCCAATGAGGCCATCGAGAGCTAGAGTAGTAAGATCGTGAGCTTCCTCTATGGCCGTAGCTTTGGGCTCCCACGTCAGAGTCAATGAATGAAGGATCTTGTAGTTCATCTCTTAGGTAGTCAATTGCTTGTCAAGACCATGCAATTCATTGATTATATTAGTGAAGCGAGAAAACATAGCATCAATGGATTCATTTGGAAGCATTTTAAATAACTCATAGTCATGCATAATCCTACTGATCTTAGATTCCTTTACTTGGGGGGTTCCTTCATGTGTAATACATAATTTCACCGAAATTTCGTAGGCGGTTGCACACTTAGAAACCCTATCATACTCATTGGGGGAAAGATCGCAAATTAAGACATTCATGGCCTTTGCATTGAGATTAGCTTGGTGCCTTTCTCCATCGGTTATGTTACTAATCTTGGACTTTTCTACATATTTCTTCTCTATGAGTTCTAAAATGTCAAGATCAATGCAACAAAGGTAAATCCTCATTCTAGCCTTCCAATAGGCAAAATTGCTACCGGTGAAAAGTGGAGGTCTAGTGGTGGATTGTCCCTCTAACATATGCACATTCATTGAAGCCTCCATAAGATCTTTTCTCTAAGGTGGTTAGACTAAAAACTAATATAGAGACCAAGCTCTGATACCAATTATTGGACCTGAGATGGGGGGTGATTAGGGTCTTAAGGCAATAATTGTGTAATAAAAAATGAGACAAGCAATACACCACAAAATGAACAATCAAAGTAAATGAGATAGATGGTCGATCGTGGCGGTTGACCGTAGGAATTTTTAGATTGATGGTCGATCGTCACGGTTGACCGCAAAAGTTTCTGCTGCCCACTCAGAGAAAAACATAGGCGCAGTCGACCGTGGCGGTTGACCGCAAACTGACACAAAGGATATCTGTTTTAAAAACTATTTTTCACTCTTTAAAAATCTGTAAAAACACTAAAATGACATCTAAAAATTGTGTAACTTTGTAAATTATTTTTAATATTAAAAACAAACTGTTTAGGAAAAGAATTTTTCGAATAGGTCCTCATACTTGTGAAAAAAGATATTTTGTCAACACGCTCAAAAAATATAAGTATGAAAATGTGTGTGTGTGATATCCCAATAGCTTCAAATGAAATCTACAACTAGTTGCCTACATTCTACCACTAGAGAGAAAATAAAAACTAGCAAATATCCTCACATAGAATTACATTTCTTGAGTCTTGTTATTGCTTTGAGTTGATGAAGCTTCTCATTGTGTTTATTGTTCTTGATTAAACATTGCTTCATCACTATGCCTCCTCCTCCTTTGGATATCATCGTTGTAGCTCATATTCCATCCAATCCTCCATAAGTGGTACTAACAAGGTTGATATATATATTAACTACAATATCACTCAACAAGCAATTAGTACTGATAATGGTGGTTGTAAATCATCATCAAAACATAAGGCCTAACACTTGAGGTGCTCAGGTAGTATACCGTACAAGACATAGTCGATGATCAGAAAATGCCAATCTTTCAATTCAGATTGGCCTAAAATTTGGTGAGTTGTGTTCACCTCCAGAGCATACTCCAATTAGTAGAGTAGTCGGTTTGCTACGGTGACGTGTTGGCTTGTACCCAGTGGATGGGCCATGTTAGCTACCAATAGCACCAATGTATCTGCGTGTGTGTTCTTGGAATGGAGCATGTGCTCGATGTGGAAGTTGTCAAATGACTCAGCTAGTTTGATAGCCGCTTGGTGACATGGGATCAAGTCGTCATTTCTGACTTCGTATTCTCCTGTCATATTTCGGATGATGTGTTGAGAGTCACCGTAGGCTTCGAGGTGCTTCACCCCTAACTCCTTGGCGAAGTCTAGTCCGATGAGCAGCGTGTTGTATTTAGCCACATTGTTGGTACATGGCTCGGTCAATGAGAAGGCTCGGGGCAATACATGGTTTTTTGGAAAAACCAAGACCACCCCCGCACCTATGACGATAGAGCCACTGGTGCCCACACGAGAGGCGCCGTCGAAGTATTGTCGCCAGACTTCTTCCTACGAGGTTACATTGACCTTGTGGGTTTCATCCGACATGTCTTCAAACAGGTCAGTCTTCGAATCGAGCAGGTGACTTGCCATAAGATCACAGATTACTTGTCCTTTGACAGATTTCTACGGCATGAAGTAGATGTTGTATTGAGATAGTAAGAGTGCCCATCGTGCCAGGTGCCAATTTAAGGATCCAGACTACGTCATGAAGACTCGGATAGGATTCATCCGGGAGATGATGTGTATGGTTTGACCAACCGGGTAGTGTTGCATTTTCTAAATAGCGAACACCAAGGCCGAACACTCCTTTTTGACTATGGGGTATTGCCATTCAGATCACCGCAAGGTTCTACTCAGGTAATAGATGTCTTACTCGTGGTCGACATCGTCATTCTGTGTTAAGAGGGCGCCAAGAGAATGCTCCATTGCCCGCACATAAATCAGGAAGGGTTTCCCCAAAACCGGGGCCTCCAAGGCCAATGGATTCGAGAGATAAGTCTTGATCTCATCGAACGCTTCTTGGCAGGGCTCGTCCCATATGAAGAAAATACCTTTCTTCATCAGCTCGGAGAAGGGTTGACACTTACCTAAGAGATTTGAGATAAATCTTCTGATGTAAGCCAGACGTCCTTGCAGTCTTCTTAATTCCTTGAGATTCCTGAGTGGTTGAAGCTCTTGAATAACTTGCACCTTGTCGGGGTCTATGTGAATTCCCTTCGTCGTGACGACGAATCTGAGAAATTTGCCACTCGACATCCCAAAAACTAATTTCGTGGGGTTCATCTTGAGTTGATGGATCATGTCGGCTCAAACATCATTCTAAGGTCTTGAAGATGATCGTCTTTGCTGCGACTCTTCAAGACAAAGTTAGCTACATAGCATTCGACTGTCTTTCGTAGGTGATCCCAAAAATTATGCTTATAGCACGTTAATAGGTTGTGCTGGTATTCTTAAGTACGAAAGGTATAATTGTGTAACAATATACCCCTACTGGAGTTTTGTTTGAAGTGTTCTTCTCATCTTCGGGATGTATCTTGATTTGATTATACCCTAAAAACCCATCCATGAAGGACATCTTTTCGAAACCACACATGTTGTCAATAATGACATCCATGGTGGGTAGAGGGAACTTGTCCTTGGAGAAGCGACATTGAGATCTCTGATGTCGATGCGGATCTTCCCGTTCTTCTTCAAGACCAGAACAATGTTAGCTACTCAATCGGGGTGTTGCTCCTCTCTGATGAAGCCTGATTTGATCAGCTTCATAACTTTGGCTTCAATCGCCTTTATAATTTATTGATAAAACTAGCTTTGCTACTGTTTGATAGGTTTAGCGTCCAAGTTGATGTTGAGGCAATGAATGGCGATGTGAGGATCAAGACCGGGTGTGTCATAATTCCATGCGAAGACGTCGATGTACTGCTGGATGAGGGATATGAGGTCTTCCTTCTCCTAGAGAGGTAAATTATCATTGATAAATATGGGTTTGGTGTTAGCCTCATCCCCTATATTTATTTGGAGTATCTCATCCTCAGTGGGTGGCTCACGCTGTTCGAAGTGACTACTCCATTGACACTAACATGACGATCCCATGCTTCATCGTAAAGCAGGATCTACTTATCCTCTTTGATTTCGACGGGATCAACCATGGTCATGTTGACTATGAGGTTCTCTAACAAGTCGCTCACACTAACGTCTGAATCTCATGTTGAGGATGTTGATGACTGATCATCTGAACGCGTATCGTCGGATATCCCATCGAAATTGTAGTATAACTCTAAGGAGGAGGAGGTGTAGCCAACACCCTTCGGGTTTTGCCGTAGTAATTGTCGGGCTTTCCCTTAGGAACATAGGCATGTCGAATGGGTGTTTTCTAACTCTTGCCGTATTTCAAGCCTTCTTTGCGGGTAAAGTCGTGACCTATGTCCTCCATCATGCGCTTTGCAACTTGACCGTAGCATGAGAATTGGGGGGCGGGCTCGTCATCTTCCCATTCGTCCCACACTGTGTGTAGGCTTTTCTATCCTTCCAAAGATAATTTCTTGTTAGAAATTATTTCGGGCAGGTATAACTAAGAGAGCTTGCGAGGATTCGATCATCTGTTTGTATATGACAAATGACGAATACACATGCAAGTGTAGAGAAGAATTTTTAGACAACCCTAAAACGAGATTGCTAAACTCAACATAACTAGACTTTGAACTAGACGACGAATAAGCAAATCCAAGATCCTTATTCAAGATAAGCCCTTTTGCTTCATCAATGTTGGTTATAACAAAGCCTTCATAGCCGATTACAATGGGTTCAATGTCGTTGAAGACAAGACCCTTGTTGCTTTCAGGCTCACTATCGGCCTCGCTACCACTATCACGTTCCTTGATCGGGGTTTTGTTGTCACTCAATTTAGAGTGTTGATAGAGCAAAGAGTCAGTGAAGTAGTTCTTAACCCCTTTGAAGGGCTGCTTATCAGTAACCACCTTCTTTACTTGATTTTAGTCGTCTACATACTTCAGACATTGATGCACGATAGACGGGACTATGCGCTTGCTACGGATCCATGGTCGAACCAATAGCATGTTGTAGGAGGGTTCTACATCAATGACGTAGCAGATCACTGCTGTTTTCAAGTCACCAGCCGACATTTGAGGTGAATCTTCCTAAGTGGCCAGGTTCCAATAGCGTTGAAGATAAAGATGGTAGTAGTTGTTGTGGATAGTTGCTTTTGAGGCACCCGTAGGTGTTTGATGAGCTTTAGGGGGACAATACTTAGTGCAGACCCTGGGTCCACATGGATGCGGTCCACCCGAGAGGAATCGACGTATCCTATGAAGTACAAGGGTCAGTCATGAGACATGCTTTTGATGAGCATGTCCTCAGGAGTGAAGGTGAAGCAGGGAATCTGCTATCTGGATGTCTGGCAGCATTATAAACATCCCATTTTCACGTATCTTTCTGAAATGGTTGAGAAATACGTGGCAAAGGCCTCTGAGTCGGTCATTGCTTCTCATAGAGCTTTTCGGGTAGGTTTAGATAACCGTAGGAGTTCATACAGGGTGACCTTGGTGGTATTATTCTTTAGATGTGTGAGTAGGTCGAACCAAAAGGGTTGACCGATCGAACTTGGCTGATTAGGATTCAGTTGGACCGTAGGGGATGGTCCTACCGGTTTTCTTACAGGAATTTCTACTATTGGTGGGTAGTTCTTGGCAAAGTCCTTCCCAGCTTAGGTGATCAATGTGTCTACCTCGTTATCGGAGTTAGTTAGGGCTGCTATCTCTGCTTTGTCGTCATCTGGGATTGCCGAATTGATGTTACAAAGCCTAAGCCTGCCTTTGGGCTTCTTGGAAGTCCATTGCTCGTCATTGAGGAGATCTGGATGAACCCAAATCACCTGTCTTGATGGCAAAATCGTGGTACCATGCCTTTTTCTTGTTGATTGTGAGGATCGACATTTGTGATTTTCAACACTGCTTTTAGGATGGGCACGACACCTGCCGGTGCATGAACCTCCGGAAGGCCTATACCAAACTTTTGAGTGACCATGTTTGTAGTCACATTCTTTTGAACTTTCTCCTTCTTTAGGACTCCCATGTCGTAAAGATCTTGAAGCTTGTCTTTAAGGACATAGCACATGGAAGTATGATGATCAACATACATGTGAAACACACAATAGTTTGGGTCATCTGTTTTGCTCAAATCTTCAGGTTTCGTGATCTTAGGAAGCTTGATTCTATTCTCTGAAGGAGAGTGTCCAAGGCACCCCCCAATCTCCCTTGAAGTCGTAGTTCATTGGAGGGCGCTGCTCGAAAGACTTGGTCTTCTAGCGTTGTGCCGTCTTGGTGGCTGGATTTGCATCAACAACCATGATCTCTTTCTCTTTTGATCGGGGTTCCGAGATGTGTTTGGTTCCAAAGTTCCTCTCTTGGGTTGAGGCTCTTCTTCTTCTAGTCATTTGATTATGCTCTCCACTTGCTCGCCCAAGAGAACAAGCTCTTTCTAGGTCCTGGTTTCCACCGCACCGATCGTAGACAGAATGTCGATCGAGAGGTTGTTGCGACACATCTCAATCAACATGCTTGAAGAGACCTGGTCTCAGCATTATAATGATCCATTCCTGAAGCTCTTGTTAGCAAGCAAGGTGGCCATCAACACTTCCGTGTTGTCATTGAAGAAACGGGCCAAGAAGAGCTTCTCCACGTTAGCCCATGTTATGATAGAGCCCGGTTCAAGCTTGCGAAACCATTCAAAGGCCACCCCTCTCAGGGTACTAATGAACAGTTGGGTTAGGATTGCATCATTCCCCATGAGAAATTCTATTTGGGACAGGAAGTAGTCAACGTGCTGTGAGGGGAAGCCCTTGCCATCGAACTGGACTAAACTCATCGGTTCGAATTTTATCGGGTAGGCGACCATGTCCTATTTGATTGGATACTGTCGAATCACCCCCAGCTCATTCATGTTCCTCTAAAGCTTTAGGGCATTGAGCTAACTTTGGAGTTCATCAAGCCTCTTGTTCCGGGGAGTGCTACCAGCATGTGACGCTTTCCCTAAAGACTTGGATGAATAATCCGACTACGTTTAGTGATTATCTTCCTTTTCAAATGTGTTAGGAGGGGTAGGCTCCCGTTTTCTATTTTTCGAAGGTCTTCGCCGATTCCGTGAATTCCTCTTCTTCTTCGTATTCAGAAGTTGTTCCATCATTTCCTTTAAGGTGTTGATGGTTGCTTGTTGCTCTTCGACTTTTCTGACGAGGTCATCAAAGCCGTCTACCATGTGCACATTTGCATGCTTGCCATAAGCTGAACTTGAGGTCTGAGATATTGCCACGGCTGAGCACGCTTCATCCTCGTTGTCATAGATAGGTGACAAGTGGGAATAATCAAAGGGGATGGCAACCCCCATTTGAGTACGTGTGAATTGGTAAACACCTTCACGCTCGACGGGGAGCCAGTTCAATCCTGGGGAAATTTCCAAATCCGATGAATTTGAATACTTGGTTTTCCCTTTTCCTGCCATGTTAACAGTGGTAGCTAGGAGATCTAAATCATCAACAGCCTATATCCTTTGGCAATTGAGTCTCCGGCGAGGAAGTCTTGGCTCCAGAGGCTACTGAGAAAGCCTTTCGAACACCGAATGTTTCGGTGCCTCGGTACATTGGCAATCAACAAGCACTACTTGCCTCTCATAGTAGCACTGAGGATTGGCTTCGTGAATAGTGCGCTTGTGAGTCAAATGATCCCTAAGATCTCCTGTAGGTTGATGGTGACGACCCCTAGTGTTAGAAGAACCAAACACACAATCATGCGAAGAAGGTTCAAAAGAAGAATTGCGGGAACACTTGGAAAATTCCCCACGTGTTTAGTTTACGTGAGCCTGCCTTGATAGGTGAGGTCTCATGTTTTGGTGAGCATTAGCCTTCTAGTGAGCTCCAGTTCCTTGTTCATTTAGGCGAGGTCCGCCTGTTTGACTGGTCTTTGTTTTGCCTTTGTGACCAAGGCATGTTTGCAGGAGAGGCTGGTGGCTTCTGTTTGTGACACGGAGCTCGCTTGTTACGCGGTGCTCGCCTGTTTGAGGGTGCAGCTGTAGGTAATAAAAGTTACCTTTATCTCTACACAACAACTTGGAACAAGCAAAAGAGCTTAAGGGTAAATCCCTGGAAAGGCTAGTCGACTCTCCGAGAGTCCACTCGACTCAGGCCGATACCATACATAGTCCAACCCCCTAGACGACTCGAATGGCAGTCTCCCTAAAGAGTCTAACCCCTCATACGACTCTAGTGGCCGATTCCTCGAAGAGTCTAGTCCTCCAGAAGACTCGAATGGCCAACTTCCTAAAGGGTCCAACCCCCTTTGTCGACTCGAAGGGCCGAGACCCCCTCATCAACTCGAAGTGGCGGAGACCCCTTCGTTGACTAGAAGTGCAGTGTTGGTCCACACCTAGAAGACCAAGTGGTCGAGACCCCCTTGTCAACTCGAAGGACCAAGACCCCCTCGTGACTCTAAGTGGTTGAGACCCCCTCGTCGACTCGAAGGGTGGTGTCAGTCTGCTAGTTGAAGACCAAGTGGTCGAGACCCTCTCGTCGACTCAAAGGGTGGTGCCAGTCAGCACTTCAAAGACCAAGTGGCTGAGACCCCCTTGGCGACTCAGATGGTGGTGTCAGTCCGCATGTCAAAGAGAAAGTGGTTGAGACCCCCTCGTCGACTCGAAGGGCGGTGCTAGTCAGCACTTTGAAGACCAAGTGTCCGAGACCTATTTGTCGACTCAAAGGGCGGTGTCAGTCAGCACTTCTAAGACCAAGTGGCTGAGACGCCCTTGTCGACTGGAAGGGTGGTGTCAGTCTCCTATTCGAAGTCGAATCACCAAGATCTCGGGACAACACCCCTTCGTGTCCACTTGAAGGGCGGTGTCGGTCTCCCACTCGAAGTCGACTCACCAAGAGACCTTAGGACGACACCCCTTCATGTCGACTCGAAGGGCGGTGTTAGTCTCCCTCCCAAAGTCGACTCACTAGCATGAGTTGGACTTGCCAGTTTTATGAGCTCGCCCTTGCCTGTCTGCTTGAGTCGTCCACACGAATTAAGCCCGCCTGTTTGGCCACTCGCCAGCATGACTCGATTGAAGACGACTCGACTGAGGACAACCCGCTAGCACAAGTCTGACCTTGCCTGATTGTTAACCTCGCCCGCATGAGCTAAAGCTCGCCTGTAGGCTCGAGCTCACCTTAGACGTGAGCTCGCCTAAAGGCCAAGCTCGTCTGACAACCCAAAGGTCGCCAGCATGCTACCAACTTGGGGTATGGGAATAGTCACATCAATGTTAATATCCCACAAATCAAGGGGGAGAGCATGATGCTCCTCACCTAGGCATGGCCATTGATGGCTACAAGAGTAGGAGGCTCACAGGACCATCTAAGTGGTCACATCTCCCAGCTAGGGCGGCTGGTGCTCCTCACCCCTACTAGTGGTCAAATCCCCATATCAAAGGATGGCCCATGCTATTCCTTTCCAATTTAAAGCTACATTGGATCAACGTTTATGGGGTTGATTGGCTGCTTGGTTTTAGCTAGCTAATCATCCAACTTTTGAAGTAGACTCGATCTGAACTCTCAGATTTGAGGCTCATTTGCTCTTTGAAAACTCTTACATCATAGCCCTCTCTAATCTTCCAACCTTGATATTTACCAAGCTCGGATAGTCGACTTCTGACAATCAAGCATTAGGCCTACAAGCACAAGTACTTGTTTGGCCTCAGGTAGACTCAAACCTAATCACACTGGAGTTTCTACTAAGTATTGAATCTCCAACCGTGACTTTGATCGTATCATCCAAGGGAATAAAACTCGACACAAGCATCGAGGGAGGCATCCTGTCTCTACTGAAGAACCCACGTTAAACAAGAAGGGTCTTCCCTTCTCCTTTTTGTTGTAAAACATTGATTATTAGTTTGTAATAAGCCAATCTTATAAACACAAATGACCCCACATCGGGAAGTCAATTTTTACACCATACAAAAGATGGCGACCATAGTGGGAGGATCCATTTCTTCAATCGAAATGGTGGTGGCATAGTTCGACAATGTTGCGGTGCGGATAATTGTTGAGTCCCTCGTGATCGAGTTCAAGGAGTATTTACCTTCATCCTCCTCTAGAGGCAATGCGTCTGGCAAGTGCTATAGAGTTGCGCGTGTGGCGCAGCCCCAAGTGGCCGAGGCAACCATGCTCGAGTGCTCTACTCGAGCTACAACCAGGGGTTCTATCTCCCCTAAACCCATCAAGGATGAGCCGAAAGCAAAGGGTGGAAGTTCAAGGGCTGCTCGATAGGTCGTTGAACTATACTCACAGGCCCCTATGCAAGAGAAGATGGCGATTCATGTCGGCATAGACCTCACCTTTACCGTCAACATGAGTCATCCCCTCTCTAGAAGTGCCAAGCAATAGTGACGGCAAGCTCTCACCTACCAAGCCCTCGTCTCCTATGGTGACCTAAATTACTATTCATGTCTGAAGACATCCAAGACAAAATGCAAAGTACCCAAAATTGGTGAACATGGTGTGTTTGGCGAGCCTAGTAGTTTAGGCGAGCCCCACGAACTGCACTCTATGAGCAAGGTTCCCAATTTTGGCGAACCGCTCAAATCAGGCGAGCCCACCAATTTAGGTGGGCTTCATCGAGATCGCCTGACGTCCCAGCTTTATCCGCAAGACGACCTTCACCGAAAAGGCGAAGCAACAGCTCACCAGATCGGCACACTACAACAAGCTCACCATGCAGGTGAGCCTCGCCAGACTAGATCTCGCCCAACAGGCAAGCCTCACCATGAAGAACTTCGCTAATAGTCTCAAGCTCACCCATCAAGCCAAAAGGCCCAAGTCACCCAATTAGGCTAATTCGACTAGACATGCGAGCCCAACAAGACATGTTCCATCATTTCCTTTAAGGTGTTGATGGTTGCTTGTTGCTCTTCGACTTTTCTGACGAGGTCATCAAAGCCGTCTACCATGTGCACATTTGCATGCTTGCCATAAGCTGAACTTGAGGTCTGAGATATTGCCACGGCTGAGCACGCTTCATCCTCGTTGTCATAGATAGGTGACAAGTGGGAATAATCAAAGGGGATGGCAACCCCCATTTGAGTACGTGTGAATTGGTAAACACCTTCACGCTCGACGGGGAGCCAGTTCAATCCTGGGGAAATTTCCAAATCCGATGAATTTGAATACTTGGTTTTCCCTTTTCCTGCCATGTTAACAGTGGTAGCTAGGAGATCTAAATCATCAACAGCCTATATCCTTTGGCAATTGAGTCTCCGGCGAGGAAGTCTTGGCTCCAGAGGCTACTGAGAAAGCCTTTCGAACACCGAATGTTTCGGTGCCTCGGTACATTGGCAATCAACAAGCACTACTTGCCTCTCATAGTAGCACTGAGGATTGGCTTCGTGAATAGTGCGCTTGTGAGTCAAATGATCCCTAAGATCTCCTGTAGGTTGATGGTGACGACCCCTAGTGTTAGAAGAACCAAACACACAATCATGCGAAGAAGGTTCAAAAGAAGAATTGCGGGAACACTTGGAAAATTCCCCACGTGTTTAGTTTACGTGAGCCTGCCTTGATAGGTGAGGTCTCATGTTTTGGTGAGCATTAGCCTTCTAGTGAGCTCCAGTTCCTTGTTCATTTAGGCGAGGTCCGCCTGTTTGACTGGTCTTTGTTTTGCCTTTGTGACCAAGGCATGTTTGCAGGAGAGGCTGGTGGCTTCTGTTTGTGACACGGAGCTCGCTTGTTACGCGGTGCTCGCCTGTTTGAGGGTGCAGCTGTAGGTAATAAAAGTTACCTTTATCTCTACACAACAACTTGGAACAAGCAAAAGAGCTTAAGGGTAAATCCCTGGAAAGGCTAGTCGACTCTCCGAGAGTCCACTCGACTCAGGCCGATACCATACATAGTCCAACCCCCTAGACGACTCGAATGGCAGTCTCCCTAAAGAGTCTAACCCCTCATACGACTCTAGTGGCCGATTCCTCGAAGAGTCTAGTCCTCCAGAAGACTCGAATGGCCAACTTCCTAAAGGGTCCAACCCCCTTTGTCGACTCGAAGGGCCGAGACCCCCTCATCAACTCGAAGTGGCGGAGACCCCTTCGTTGACTAGAAGTGCAGTGTTGGTCCACACCTAGAAGACCAAGTGGTCGAGACCCCCTTGTCAACTCGAAGGACCAAGACCCCCTCGTGACTCTAAGTGGTTGAGACCCCCTCGTCGACTCGAAGGGCGGTGCTAGTCAGCACTTTGAAGACCAAGTGTCCGAGACCTATTTGTCGACTCAAAGGGCGGTGTCAGTCAGCACTTCTAAGACCAAGTGGCTGAGACGCCCTTGTCGACTGGAAGGGTGGTGTCAGTCTCCTATTCGAAGTCGAATCACCAAGATCTCGGGACAACACCCCTTCGTGTCCACTTGAAGGGCGGTGTCGGTCTCCCACTCGAAGTCGACTCACCAAGAGACCTTAGGACGACACCCCTTCATGTCGACTCGAAGGGCGGTGTTAGTCTCCCTCCCAAAGTCGACTCACTAGCATGAGTTGGACTTGCCAGTTTTATGAGCTCGCCCTTGCCTGTCTGCTTGAGTCGTCCACACGAATTAAGCCCGCCTGTTTGGCCACTCGCCAGCATGACTCGATTGAAGACGACTCGACTGAGGACAACCCGCTAGCACAAGTCTGACCTTGCCTGATTGTTAACCTCGCCCGCATGAGCTAAAGCTCGCCTGTAGGCTCGAGCTCACCTTAGACGTGAGCTCGCCTAAAGGCCAAGCTCGTCTGACAACCCAAAGGTCGCCAGCATGCTACCAACTTGGGGTATGGGAATAGTCACATCAATGTTAATATCCCACAAATCAAGGGGGAGAGCATGATGCTCCTCACCTAGGCATGGCCATTGATGGCTACAAGAGTAGGAGGCTCACAGGACCATCTAAGTGGTCACATCTCCCAGCTAGGGCGGCTGGTGCTCCTCACCCCTACTAGTGGTCAAATCCCCATATCAAAGGATGGCCCATGCTATTCCTTTCCAATTTAAAGCTACATTGGATCAACGTTTATGGGGTTGATTGGCTGCTTGGTTTTAGCTAGCTAATCATCCAACTTTTGAAGTAGACTCGATCTGAACTCTCAGATTTGAGGCTCATTTGCTCTTTGAAAACTCTTACATCATAGCCCTCTCTAATCTTCCAACCTTGATATTTACCAAGCTCGGATAGTCGACTTCTGACAATCAAGCATTAGGCCTACAAGCACAAGTACTTGTTTGGCCTCAGGTAGACTCAAACCTAATCACACTGGAGTTTCTACTAAGTATTGAATCTCCAACCGTGACTTTGATCGTATCATCCAAGGGAATAAAACTCGACACAAGCATCGAGGGAGGCATCCTGTCTCTACTGAAGAACCCACGTTAAACAAGAAGGGTCTTCCCTTCTCCTTTTTGTTGTAAAACATTGATTATTAGTTTGTAATAAGCCAATCTTATAAACACAAATGACCCCACATCGGGAAGTCAATTTTTACACCATACAAAAGATGGCGACCATAGTGGGAGGATCCATTTCTTCAATCGAAATGGTGGTGGCATAGTTCGACAATGTTGCGGTGCGGATAATTGTTGAGTCCCTCGTGATCGAGTTCAAGGAGTATTTACCTTCATCCTCCTCTAGAGGCAATGCGTCTGGCAAGTGCTATAGAGTTGCGCGTGTGGCGCAGCCCCAAGTGGCCGAGGCAACCATGCTCGAGTGCTCTACTCGAGCTACAACCAGGGGTTCTATCTCCCCTAAACCCATCAAGGATGAGCCGAAAGCAAAGGGTGGAAGTTCAAGGGCTGCTCGATAGGTCGTTGAACTATACTCACAGGCCCCTATGCAAGAGAAGATGGCGATTCATGTCGGCATAGACCTCACCTTTACCGTCAACATGAGTCATCCCCTCTCTAGAAGTGCCAAGCAATAGTGACGGCAAGCTCTCACCTACCAAGCCCTCGTCTCCTATGGTGACCTAAATTACTATTCATGTCTGAAGACATCCAAGACAAAATGCAAAGTACCCAAAATTGGTGAACATGGTGTGTTTGGCGAGCCTAGTAGTTTAGGCGAGCCCCACGAACTGCACTCTATGAGCAAGGTTCCCAATTTTGGCGAACCGCTCAAATCAGGCGAGCCCACCAATTTAGGTGGGCTTCATCGAGATCGCCTGACGTCCCAGCTTTATCCGCAAGACGACCTTCACCGAAAAGGCGAAGCAACAGCTCACCAGATCGGCACACTACAACAAGCTCACCATGCAGGTGAGCCTCGCCAGACTAGATCTCGCCCAACAGGCAAGCCTCACCATGAAGAACTTCGCTAATAGTCTCAAGCTCACCCATCAAGCCAAAAGGCCCAAGTCACCCAATTAGGCTAATTCGACTAGACATGCGAGCCCAACAAGACA
>NC_033801.1:72097753-72144429 GCF_001876935.1 Asparagus officinalis
CAAGCCGACTAGCCATTTTAGGCAAGCCTTACCCCAGCA
The DNA here is from genome assembly GCF_001876935.1 of Asparagus officinalis. Classification (NCBI taxonomy): domain Eukaryota; kingdom Viridiplantae; phylum Streptophyta; class Magnoliopsida; order Asparagales; family Asparagaceae; genus Asparagus; species Asparagus officinalis. Next base: position 72,097,793 of record NC_033801.1, read on the forward strand.
GCAGAGTCCCCCAATCATAAGGACTCGGCAACTTAGGCAAGCCCACCCGTTCAAGTGGGTTTCGCTAAATTGGTTGAGTTTCTAATATTAGCGAACTTAATATCTCGGGCGAGTCTGAAACTTCAAGCGGGCCTCCTTTATATTTGGTAGACTTCATTCTTCAAGACACCGGGCCGAGTCAAGCGAGCCGCCTAAATCAGGCGAGTTCTAAGACTCCGGCGAACGACGCCACCGAGAAGGCAAACTTTGCACAACGGGCGCACCTCTCCTGTAGTTGGCTGAGGCTCACCCATATCCCCAACCTCGCCTATCTAGGCAAGGTCACCTAAATTCAATGCTTGGGAAATTGCCCAAGTATTCCCATTTTGACTTCTTTGAGTCTCCTTCATTCAGTCCCTAGCAGTCGGCTGAGGCTCAGGCTCGCCTTGAACCTCGCCTGAATGAACAAACGGCTCGAGCTTACCAGTAGTCGGTCGAGGCTCGCCTACATCCCCGACCTTGCCTATCTAGGAAAGGTCACCTGAATTCAATACTTGGGAAATTGCCCAAGTGTTCCCATGTTGACTCCCTTGAGTCTCCTTCATTCAGTCGCCAACAGTCAGCTGAGGCTTAGACTCACCTTGAACCTCACCCGAACGACCAGACGGCTTAAGCTCACTAGCATTCAACTGAGGCTCACCCAAATTCTAGAGCTCACTAGCAATCGGCTGAGGCTCACCTAAATGCCAGACCTCACCAGCGGTCAGCCAAAGGTCTCCTAAATTCCAGAGCTCACCAGCAGTCAGCTGAAGGCTGACCAAATGCTTGAGCCAGCCTACAGTCGGCTGGAGCTCGCCTACATTCCAGACCTCGCCTGTCTCGGAGAGGTCGTCTTGATCCGACACTTGGGGAATTTCCTAGGTGTCCTTATGTTAGATCTTTTCTGCCTCCTTCACCCGACTTCTCGACTGGTCTTTCCGATGTTAGGGGTAACCACCACCAACCTATAGGGGATCTCAGGGATCATCTGATTCGCAAGCACACTGTTCACAAAGCAAACCCTCAGTGCCATTACGTGAGACTTATCCGTGCATTACTTGCTCATTGCTAGCATTCTGATACATCAAACCCGTTAGTGTTTGACATACTCTTTCAACAACCATTAAAGATGAGACCTCTCCGCCAAAGATGCAATCGTCAGAGGAGACGAGCTTTCGATGATGTGGAGCTCCCTATTGCAACTGTCAATGTGACAGGGAAGTCCAATGCCATTGATCGTGAAGGTATACATCAACACACTCGCACCCGAATGGGGGTGGCCATTCTGTTTGACTACACATGCCTAGCACCCATCTCTGATGACGATTACGATGATTGCTCGACAGTAGCAACGTCTCAGGCTTCAAGCTCTTTTCAGGGCAAAAGTGGAAAAGTGCACATGACCAACATTCATGATGAGATATCTAGGTAACTCGATGAGCAACAAGAAACCATCAACTCCCTGAAGGAAATGATGGAGCAGCTTGCTTCTAAGTGAGAAGAATAAGAAGAGTGGGTGCCTACTCGTTCTCACTAATCATCTGAGCCATCTGGAGGAGAGCCATCTTCGGGTCATAATCCAAGGGACAAAAGGCTTGATGAGTTCCAAAATCAACTCAATACCTTGAAGCTCTAGAAGCACATGAACCAGTATGGGGTTGTCAGATCGTATCCGATCGAATGGGATATAGTCTCCTACCATGTAAAGTTTCAGCCACTAGACCTCCTGTAGTTCCATGGCAAGGGTTCTCCTACCCATCACATTTACTACTTCTAGGCACAAACTAGACACATAGTAGGGAATGATCCCATTATGACTCGACTGTTCATAGGTACCCTTAAGGGGGTCGCTTTTGAATGGTTCCACTAATTAGAGCTTGGATCCATCATTTGCTGGAAGGACATGGAAAGGCTCTTCATAGCCAAATTCTTTTACAATATCAAAGAAGTTTTTTTTCCACCCTGCTAGCTGTAAAGCAGAAGAAGACAGAGTCTATAAGCAACTTTGTCAAGAGGTTCAGGAACCAATCGATGCTTACACATGATCAAATTTTTGAGGCCACTCTTATTGAAATGTGCCAGGACAATCTCTCTATCAACATTCTATCTAACATGGGCGTTGTCATAGCTCGCTCGTGGAAAGACTTAATTCGCCAAGGAGAAGAAGTCGAGAGCATGCTCAAGCGTATGGATACTGAAGAGCCATGTGGATTTGAAGGAGGTGATGACCAAAGCAATTTCACTTTGGTAGTGGAAACCACTTCCTCAGTCAAAACCTCATCAAAACAGAGGGGAAATGTTTCTAAGCACAAGAAGTCCATGATAGTGTCTGTCGAGTTTGCCAACTTAGACCCAAACTATGGGGCCGACTACGAAGACTTGGCTATTATCAGCCAAAGATGATCGGTGACGCTTGTGTGCGTCAATCACCAGAAGACCTGCATCTGATGACAACTTCATAACCATTTGTAGTAGAGACGGTCTACTCGAATGGGCAATGTTTTAGCAGAGGATTTCATCCTTCAACTCCTACGAGGCCAACTAAGGCGTCTTTACCCTTCAATCCTAATTCTCGCCGGAGTTGGGGTGTCTCGGTTTCTCTGCGAAACCATGTACTACCTTTATTCTTCTCTCTGATGAAATCATGATGTTCAAAGCTCATCATTAATAAGCTTCACTAAAACTATCATGTTAATAATTATCTTTGATAGCTAACAAAATTCACCCGTCGATCCTCTTTAATAGGATGACGGGTCCACACAAAAAGTTATCATATTAATAGTCACCTCTGATAATTATTTTCCTCCAAATTCTTTCTTTGATCCTCTTCATCATGACAACGGGCCCACATGAACTATCATCACCTCTGATAGTCAAATTTTGTTCTACCATGCGATGAACATCAAGATCGAAAATAGTGGCCTACCATGCGATGTGTCATTATTCCAATCAACGTCATTATACTCATTCCTGAGTCAATGAACGGCTTGCTATCCAATAGCATAAGGCTAAACTGCTCCTTTTTACTCTGACAAGTATACGAGTATAAACCGTTTCTATCATCCCAGTGGTCCATGAGGCTAAACTACTCATGTACTCTGACAAGTATACGAGTATAAACTGCTTCTTACCTTCAACTAGTATAGGAGGCTAAATTGTTCCCTACCTTTGTCGGAAAGTTCTTGAAGAATACTACACATGATACTCTTAAGGATAACCTAGAATAAGCTGATTATTCTAGATGTAAACCAACCATCCAAAAAATCCACTCTTAATCATGATAAAAATAATTAAAAACCTTCCCCTGTGGCTGTTTAATCATGTCTAGAATGATAAAAACCCTCCAACTGGTGTATAAGGTTAAAATGCTCCCTACATCTCTCCCTCGATCAAACCTTCCTATAATTAGGACCAGAGCCAAAATCCTCTCTCGATTCCTTCCAAGAACGAGAGGTCCACTTTCAAAATAGACGACTAAAACTTTGAACAGTTAGGGTCATCCTAAATCTCTAGTCAAACCTTCCTACCGTTAGGACCAAAGCGAAGTTCCCTCGCCAACCTTTCTAATAAGATGGCGGGTCCCCTAAACTATCAAGTTAACTATCACCTCTGATAGTCATTTCTTTATTAGTCTCACTCGACTAGACGATGGATCTTGTAAAACTATCAAGTTACTATTACCTCTGATAGTCTCCTCCAAATTTTCCACATCGATCCTCTCTAATAGGACAATGGGACCACTCCCACTGTCATGTTAACAATTACCTCTAACAAAATTAACTTACCAATCCTCTTTAATAGGATAGTAGGTCCTCATAGTCACTCCGATCACGACAATCTTATCATGTTAATAGTTACCTCTGATAAATCCACCTACCAATCCTATTCAATAGGATGGTAGGTCCTCAAAGTCGCTTTGATCACGACAATCCTATCACGTTAACACTACACCTCTGACAAAATTAACTTACCAATCCACTTCAATAGGATGGTAGGTCCTCAAGGTCACTCTAATCGTGACAATCCTATCAGGTTAATGATCACCTCTGATAGTCGACACCGTCATTCGCACAAGTGGTGTTGTCCGATCATTCATCTCACTCATACGTCCCTGAATGACTTGATCTATTCTGAGCATTCTAATATCCTTAGAACAATCGATGGGTAGAAGCATACCATTGTTTGGGTAGGTAATCGACTTCTTCATTGTATAACTTATTACAACTTCAGTCGTTACAACAAGTTCAAAAAAAGATTGGACTTTTTATAAGACCTTTACACAATAAAATTAAAATAACAATCTCCTTCAAACAAACACAACGGGTGCTTACCACCCGCTGCTTGCGTAGGATCTTTGCCTGTGATGGGGACGTTGATATCCATGGACCACCAAATGATTAGATCAGATCCGAAGCTTCATTAATTCGCGAAGAAATCAAGAAACCGAAGTAATTATCTCGGCAACAGTGAGATAATCACTCTTCTCGAGATCACTGCAACGGGGCAATCTCAAGGGAAGAAACCAGGCTGCAGATCAGACGAACTCCTCTTCTTTATGCTGAAGAATTCACTGATATCTCCTCCTCTCTGAAATTCATGGCTCTTCAGTTCTCAGTTCGGCAGGGCTTCGCCAACGCTCGAGAATTCTAGTTTCTGAAAAAATGAAGGCCCTGGGGCTGAATTTATAGGCTTAGGGATTCCTATTTTCAGATAAGAACGGTCGATTCCCTCTTATCCTCAGTTGTAACCACTTAATCATGTTCATGGATAATATTTTATCAGTTAAAACAAATCCTAGTGATTAACAGTCGAAAAATTGCTTTAAACTACCAAAATTTTATTTTCGGGTCTGCGGACACCTGTGGGTGTCTCGCTGAGGCCCGGAACGTAGTTCTGCGCGTCTTGTCCGTTTTAGCCGTATCTTCATCGTTTGGACTCGAAATCATGAGATTCAAGATGCATCGGAAAGTTCGTCGAGAAGATCTACAAGCTGCCATGATTGAATCATCTGTGGAGTGGATGGGACATTAGGGGTGTTTCCTCTTTCGTAAGTGATGTGGAGCTCCCGATCAGTTCGTATTTTTGTTTTTGCGAAGTTTCGTTGCTTCGCATGGTTTGTTGACTCACTTCATGCACTTTTCAATGTCGATTAAGCTTCTGTGACTCGAATAGTGATGTTCATCGTCTTATCTATGCCTCGAGCTAAGTGTGAGGGCCTGTAGGCAATTTTAGACGCCTACAGATACCCCTTCAAAGTGTTTCAGCCTTATTCTTTTATAGAGGAGCCTGTAATACTTTAAATGTGATCGGTCTAACCTTCAGTCGGTAAAAAAGACCTGTAGTTAGCTTTGATTCTTGACTCCTTCGATTTTTAATCTATTCGATATGTTTACGAATAGCTGAAGTTCTCTCGGTGCTGCGTTTATCGTCTGGCCATCGTCGAAGTCTTGAATCAAAACTAGTGAGTTGATTTTGGCTCGTGTCGTCGAGTTGACTTTGAACTGACCATCTCCAACATAATATATTAACTTGTGTTGACTTTCATCACAACGCGTTGACTAGCGTTGACCAAGGGTTACGTGTTGACCGGCATTAACCTAGGGTTTCGGATAGCCCGATGTTGACTTTTTATTGCAACGCATTAACTGGTGTTGACTTTTTTATCGCAACGCGTTGACTGGCGTTGACCGGGGTTAACCTAGGGTTTTGGATCACCCGGCGTTGACTTTTTCATCGTAACATGTTGACTAGTATTGACCTAGGGTTACGCGTTGAGCAACGTTAACCAAAGGTTTCGGATCACCCGGCATTGACTTTTCATCACAACGCGTTGACTGGCGTTAAGCTAAGGTTACACGTTGACCGACGTTAACCTATGGTTTTGAATCACTCGGCGTTGACTTTTTCATCGCAACACGTTGACTAGCATTGACTTAGGGTTACGCGTTGACCGGCGTTAACCTAGGGTTTTGAATCGCCCGACGTTGACTTTTTAATCGCAACGTGTTGACTGGCGATGATCTAGGGTTACGTGTTGACCGACATTAACCTAAGGTTTTGGATCGCTCAGCATTGACTCAGTTTATACTCGTACGTTTGCTGTAGTCTACACAGTTTAAGCTCTTAAGGCATTGGAGCATGCGGTCTAAACAATTAGGGTTTCTGGATCAACTGTTAAAGCTGATTCGTCCAAAGATATGGATCTTATCCCAAAGTTGTTAGATGCTCGAGTCACGAGACCAACTAATGGGGCTGATGCGTCAATGATTTTCACATTCAAAGGATTTTTAGCAAACCCTTAGCCATCAACGGGTTTGATAAGCCTTTACCGACTATCGTTTGAGTCAGGCTAGCATGCGAATTATTTAAATATGTTCCGCATGTGATGTTATGCTAAAAGAGTTAAATCTTTTAGTGCTATGATATTGAATACATAGACTTCGTCTTTCTCACGGGATAGACTACCCGGCTGCATGTATAAGATATAGACTCAGGATTTTTTAGCAAATCCTCAGCCATTAACGGATTTAACGTGCTTTTACCGATTACCGTTTGAATCAGGCTTGTATGCGGATTGTTTATGTCTGTTCCACATATAACGTTGTGCTAAAAGAGTTAATTCTTTTAATGCTACGATATTGAATATGTAGACTTCGTCTTTTTCACAGGAATAGACTACCCGATTGCATATATCAGATGCAGACTCAGCCATTAATGGATTTGAGTACCTTTACCGATTACCGTTTGAATCGAGCTTGCATGTTGATTGTTTAAATCTGTTCTGCATGTAAAGTTGTGCTAAAAGAGTTAACTCTTTTAGTACTACGATATTGAATACGTAGACTTCGTCTTTCTCACGGGAATAGACTACCCGACAACGCGTATTAGGTGTTAACTTATCCCTTCTTAGGATTTAGGATAAAAGTCCTAAGACTAAACTGGCAACGCGTATTAGGCACTGACTTATCCCTACTCAAAATTTGGGATAAAATTCCTCGTGCGTGTGAAGCACGGATTTTGGCATTATGAATAACAATCTGCCATAATGTCGAATATGTGAGCTTTTGTCCTTTTTACGAAAAAAGACTAACCGACAACACATGTTAGACGCTAACTTATCCCTTCTAAGGCTTCGGGATAAAATTCCCCAGATTTGGATTTTGGTGTCCTTTTCAATCGGTGAAAGACTAAACTGGTAATACGTGTTAGGCGTTGACTTATCCCTACTTAGGATTCGGTATAAAATTCCCCGCACGTGTGAAGCATGGATTTTGGCATTATGAATAATAACCTGACACAATGTCGAATATGTGGGCTTTTGTTCTTTTTACGGCAAAAGACTAACCGACTACGCGTGTTAGGTGTTGAATTATCCCTTCTTAGGCTTCGGGATAAAATTCCCCAGACTTGAATTCTGGTGTCCTTTTTAATCGGTGAAAGACTAAACCGGCAACGCGTGTTAGGCGTTTACTTATCCCTACTTAGGATTCAGGATAAAATTCCCCACACGTGTGAAGCACGGATTTTGGCGTTATGAATAACAACCTGCCACAATGTCGAATATGTGGGCTTTTATTTTTTTACGGCAAAAGACTAACCGACAATGTGTGTTAGGCGCTGACTTATCCCTTCTTAGGCTTCGGGATAAAAGTCCCCTGATTTGGATTCTGATGTCCTTTTCAATCGGTGAAAGACTAAACCGACAACGCGTGTTAGGCCTTAACTTATCCCTACTTAGGATTCGGGATAAAATTCACCGTGCGTGTAAAGCACGGATTTTGGCGTTATAAATAACAACCTACCATAATGTCGAATATGTAGGTTTTTGTTGTTTTTACGATCAAGAACTAACCGGCAACGCGTGTTAGGCGCTGAATTATCCCTACTTAGTAGGCTTCAGGCTAAAATTCCCCAGACTTGGATTCTGGTGTTCTTTTCAATCGGTGAAAGACTAAACCGATAATGCGTGTTAGGCGTTTACTTATCCCTACTTAGGATTCGGGATAAAATTCCCCGTACGTGCGAAGCACGAATTTTAGCTTTATGAATAATAACCTGCCACAATATCGAATATGTGGACTTTTGTCCTTTTTACGGCAAAAGACTAACCGACAACGCATGTTAGACGCCGACTTATCCCTTCTTAGGCTTCAGGATAAAATTCCCCAGACTTGGATTCTGGAGTCCTTTTTAATCGGTGAAAGATTAAACCGGCAACGCGTCTTAGGCGTTTACTTATCCCTACTTAGGATTCGGGATAAAATTCCCCGCTCGTGTGAAGCATGGATTTTGACGTTATGAATAACAACCTGCTACAATATCGAATATGTAGGCTTTTGTCTTTTTTACGGCAAAAGACTAACCGACAACGCGTGTTAGGCGTTGATTTATCCCTTCATAGGCTTCGGGATAAGAGTCCCCAGACTTGGATTCTGGTGTCTTCTTTAATCAGTAAAAGACTTAACCGGCAACTCGTATTAGGTGTTGACTTATCCCTACTCGGGATTCATGATAAAATTCCTCGCGTGTGTGAAGCACGGATTTTTGCGTTATGAATAACAACTTACCACAATGTCGAATATATGGGCTTTTGTCATTTTTACGGTAAAAGACTAACCGACAACGCGTGTTAGACGCCAACTTATCCCTACTTAGGCTTCGGGATAAAATGCCCCAGATTGGTATTCTGGTGTCCTTTTTAATCAGTAAAAAACTAAACCGGCAACGCGTGTTATATGTTGACTTATCCCTACTTAGGATTCGGGATAAAATTCCTCATAAAATTCCTCGCGCGTGTGAAGCATGGATTATGGTTTTATTAATAACAACCTGTCACAATATCGAATATGTGGGCTTTTGTCCTTTTTACAGTTAAAGACTAACAGACAATGCGTGTTAGGTGTTGTCTTATCCTTACTTAGGCTCCGGGATAAAATTCCCCACGCGTATTAAGCACAGATTATGAGAGTTAAAAAGGTGGTGTCTTTTCTTGTGGCAAAGACAAACCTGATACTTGAAAAAAAAATTTATATTCTATTTCCAATTGCAAAGGAGGCTCGAGGTAGGATTTCTACCTCGAGAATCTAAAGAGTGAAACTAAGAGTGAGATCTCCACTCCGAGAATCAAAAAGATTCAAATAATCCTAACTATCGAAAGGTTTGATTACCAATCAAAAGGTAAATTTTTTATTTATCGAGAGTGAATTGTGATTATGGCCCTAACTGTAGGAAGGTTTGACCAAGCGGGAGTTAAAGATGACCCTAACTATAGGAAGGTTTGATCACTTGATTTGAAAGTGGACCTCTCATTCATAAAAGGAATCGAGATGGGATTTTGGTTTTGGTCCTAACTATAGGAAGGTTTGACCAAGTGGGAGGTTTGAGATGATCCTAACTGTAGGAAGGTTTGATCACTCGATTCGTAGACCTCTCGTTCATTGGACGAATCAAGAGGGGATTTTGTTTATGACCCTAACTATAGGAAGGTTTGACCAAGTGAACAGTAAGAGTGGGAGTACAAATTACAGTAGGAGTGTTGATTCGTACAAATCACTTAAAGGGGGTTCCTGGTGTTAAGTGGCAAATATATAACACGGAGGGGTTTGATAATCGTCAATGATCAGGAGATTAAAATTTTGAATACTATGTCCAGACTCTAACAATGAGAATGTTGATTGCACAGATGTAGCGGGAGTTTGTGTGGGAGTTTCTTATTCATCACCTTCTTGTAGTGGCCAGGTTATCCCTAAGAATACACTATATAAAATTCTTTCGGGAACTTCCCGTTACATGAATCATCCACCCCCAGCTTCCTTCGTGAAACCGGATCTAATATTGAACTCAATTGGATGACCAGGTTATCCTTAAGAAACCCATACATGGCACTCTCTAGGAACTTCCCGTGAAAGAAAGGAAACAATTTAGACTCATATACATGTTGGAGTATCATGGAGTAGTTTAATCTCTTATATCAGTTAGAGGATTGAGAAGCAGTTTATACTCGTATACTCTTCGGAGTGTCGGATGGAGCTGTTTATACTCTTATACTTGTTGGAGTCTCAGAAGGAGTAGTTTATACTCTTATACTTGTCAGAGTCTTTATTCGACTTAATTGAGCATTATGACACCGGCTTCAACCAAAGTTTGGATGCTATTCTTAAGAGAGAAAAAAGCCTTTGTAGGATGAAGGACCTCCTGTGGTACACACAGTACTTCGGATCCATAGTATTATCAGATTCCTCCTGATCTGCGATAGACGATAGCTTGATTTTGTTATTTTTAAGGAGGGACTCGAAATTGGCTGGAACATCTTCATCCTTGAAGGAGTACTCTTTTTGATGTCTCGGATCTGAAGTCTTTTGTTGTCTTCGGGGTTGTTGTTATGATGTCTGATTAACGTCAACAACTGTTGTAGGTGCCTTCCTCTTACCACGGGAGGCGAAGTTTGAGTTTGGAGGATTAGCCGTCGGTTGTCCCCTCTCGGCCTTCTTCCTTCTGCGGAAGCGTTCGGTCCGCTCTCCGCGCATCTCCAACTCTTTCTAGGTATTGGAGGGTGCTACTCCTATAACTTCCAACACATCCAAAGAGAGGTTGTTTTGACAGGTTTGGAGGATGAAGTCTTCTATGATCGGATCTCGACAGTTCATCGCCTTATTCCGGAAGTACTTGACGAAGTCGTCGACTGTCTCATCATCCTCCTATTTCTCCTCGAAGAGTGTCCTGATGGATATCTTAATGTCATCATCAAAGAAGTTGCCGAGGAACGAGCTCTCCATATCATCCCAGCTGATGATGTTTCCAGGCTTGAGACGACGGTACCAATCAAAAGCAGACCCGTGGAGGATGCTAACGAATGACCAAACCATCAAGGCTTCATTACCAGAAATCATGCCCAAGTGGGATTTTAAATAGATCAAATGTTAAGTGAGCGAGCCTTTCCCATCGAATGGCGTGAAGTTGATCAGGTTGAACTTCGTCGGGTACGGGATCAACTGCTACTCTCTCGATTAGGAACACAGAATGCCGGTCTTCTTCACTTCTCCAGTAGACATCAGAGCATTGATTTTGCTCTCGAGGTCTTTCATCTTTTCATCCTTGCTCGTATCCTTCCTTGGTCGATTTTGAGGAGGAACAATGGAGCCACCCCCGACATTATCATCTTCGGTGAAACCACCCCCAGCATTGTTTTCTTCAGTAAGGTGACCCCTAGCGTTCTGGTTAACGGGAGAGTTATCAGCATTGAGATGTTCATCCATATCTGAATCGCTACCTTCTTGGTTAGTAATGTTGCGACGGCTGGATTCACCAAGTTAATTGGACAGAGCCCGAATCTGTTGGTCATGCTCTTCCCTCATCTGCTACATAGTCATTTCCATTTCAATTTTTAATGCTTCTTTCTGCTTAGATAGAACATCCTCAACCATTTTGTCTACTTCCTTGGTGTTAATCATAAACACCTCGCAGGATTGTCCTGGACTGGATACCGTTTTGTCAGAAGCGACTGCAGAGTTAGCATCTGACGCTTCATCATTTGAGGATAATCCCCTCTGCATTCTCTGATAATCCCTATGTCTAGTAGTCCCTACGCATAGCCAAGTTAAACGATGCGATACGAGCGGGTCAGAACTAGAAGGTCAAGCCGACTTTCCCTTATCAACCATGTTAATTGTGATTTCTGGAAGTTCGTCAACTTGAACAGCCGATCGTTTCTTATGGGGATGCTTTGGTTTGGACTTAGCCTTTCCGTTAAAGATTCTCTAGAATACCGAGACCCTCTGTGGAACGATCTTTAGGTAGCTACACACTGATAATACTGCCCTGATTATCTTGGTACACGGACAATGAAAGTCCATCTCCCGGGAATCTCTCTTTCGAGGTCTGTTCGTACCCCAGCCTGATAGTGTAACTCATCGGCATGATGACCAAAAAAATCTATCATGTGTTGGCATGACTTCTCAGGTATAATGTCATTGTCTGACGAACACATTTCCTTCTGAGGATTCCTAGCCTTGTTGGCACTCTAAAAAGTCACACATTTTGAGCTACGCCTTCATGATCATGGGACCTTAATGGGCTCTTGGACTTCAACACGTAGTCCGAGGCGGTCAGTTATAGGAGTTTTCTCCTTACGAGAAGGCTCAGACTTATTGCAAGGGCGAGTACGACCCCCAGCTCAATGAGTTGCTCGGGGTTCATTCATTATGCCCAAGTGTTCTTTGATCACAAATCTGTTTCGATGTTCATGTAGAGGACTTAGACGATCCTTCAACGGAATTTCTGATTTGGAGAGATCCACGCTGTCGTAGGGCTTCATCGGAGGTCCAAGAGCAATAGGAGCATGATCTGAAGTTGACGAAGGCTGGGTGTTTGTGGAAAATTTGCAGTAAAAAGACAATAAAGGAAAATTTGATTTGTATTCCTTTAATCTCAGTTACAATTAGATTTCCTAATTACAAAAGAGAGGAGAATGATCTGGATTCTCCCCTTTGTTTAATTCTGGGTTCTTCACGGTGGCGATGGAGTGCTTCCTTCGAATGCTTGCGTCGAACTTGCTCTCTGTTGACGATCCGATGTCTTGTTTCACTGGAACGTGGTCTTCTCCTCACGATTTGACGTTGTGGAGAACTCTGAACGAGTTTAAAACTCTATGAAAGAGTTGATTTAACCGAAAGTCGGTTATAAGCCAAGGATGAAGAAGATCTTGTTGTCGATCTCCAAAGCTCCAACCGAAGGATGAAGGATCCTCTTTTCGTTGCCAAGAAGTTCCAACCGACCCCACCCGAAAGATCCAGCCTCGAACTAAGTTGATTTCTTAGTTATTTATAGGGGATTAAGGGGTGTAACCACCTCCTTAATTCGCTCCTACGTGGGGCTAATGGGATGTAACCGCCCCTTAAATCACTCCTGAGTGGAGTTATGATCCCCTCAGATCGTGGGAAACAGTTTTGAAACTGTTCAGCTTGTGTTTGAACGAGTCAAATACAAAATCCGCGTTCTGGTGTGAATTCTGCATTCAAACGCAGTGTTTGGAAGCTTGAACGCAGTGTCTGAAAGCTCGGACGCAGCGGCTGGAAACTGCGTTGGCATCTTGTTGGAAGCTACGTTTGGCGGCTTGGAAGCCTGCGTTTGTAGCGATTTGGAAGCTACGTCTGGCGGTGATTTGAGCTGCGTTTGGCGGCGATTTGAGCTGCGTTTGGCAGCGATTTGAGCTTCGTCTCGCAGCGGTTTGAGCTGCGTCTGGCAGTGGTTTGAGCTGCGTTTGGCAGCGATTATAGCTGCGTTTGGCAGCGATTTGCGCTACGTCTGGCAGCGGTATAGAGCCGCGTTGGGCATCGATTGGAGCTACGTTGGGCAGCGATTGGAGCTGCGTTGAGCTGTGGTATGAGATGCGTTGAGCTGCGTTCGTGGCTATGAATGCGATGCGTCTTGATGCTGGTGTGCGGGGAGGACTTCAACAGTTTGATTTGAAGAGACCGTCGATTTGTAGTCTCTTTCTGTCGAAGCGTTGTAAAGATCGTCATTTTGTAATCTTTGCTTTAGCTCTCTAATATATGAGAGTCGTCAGATTGTAACTCCCGATGTTGATTATGAAGGCTGTTTGATTAGAGCTTCCATCAGTTGTCGTGAAGGTCGTCAGATTGTAACCTTTAGCGATCTACGTGAAAGTCTTCAAATTGTAACCTTCTGGAAGTCGTCAGAGTGTAACTTCTATCATCGGTGTTTTGATGGGGATCAGCTATCTATTGTGATTTTTAGACAGCCTACACTGGGGATCTGGAATCGAGCGAGAGACACGACTGATGTCTCTTGTCGAGTAGAGGTGTGATTTTGGCCTTCAACACCCAAACCTGCTTAGATCTTTGTGGTTTCTTAACCACCTCCTCCTATTGCAATTTCCGTGCTTCTTGTGTTAGAATCCATATATGCGCAAGTAGTGCGCGGTGTTTCTGGATACGCTTCTCGAGGATAGAACGGGTTCCTTTGACACGAACTCATTTGTTAGTTGACGGTTGGGAGGAGGACCCTGATGCTTGTTGTGGCGACAACTTAGCCACTTGGCGCTTTCTAAACTCGAGATTTGCTGGGTAGCGGAGTCTGTCCACTTGCTCTAAAGCCTTAGCCAATTAGCGGGCGAGATGTTGGCGGTGCCTCTGATGAGTCCTCTTTGATAAGGTGTTCGGATCTGCCGCTTTGGCTTCATCAGACGACGATAGATTATTGCGAGGTGCAACTATGGCAACGGTAGCAGGGAGATCCCCTTCTTGGGTATTCAGATCTGAAGTGTGACGCCCCTGGGTTCACACAAGGCTGCAGTCTAAGGTGAAACCAAGAATGTCAAACCTGCCATGCACCACACCGTGCAACAACATGTTTCACCATCACAATTAACATCTATCTAGTAGAATCAATAACAGGTGTAGGTACAAAAGCAAGTAAAAGATAATACACGAAGGACTGATGAAATGCTAGTAGAATCAATAACAGGTGTAGGTACAAAAGCAAGTAAAAGATAATACACGAAGGACTGATGAAATGATAATAATCAAGTTAATGTCTCATCACCCAACATATAGAAATACATAATCAAGGTCTGAGTAGATAAACTGGAATACTTAACAAGTCTCAAATACAAATATCTGACAAGAAGGAAATAAGACACACAGCCTTTACAACTTCTAGAACAATACTCTCAAATGTCTAAACAAAAGTTTACTGTGGAGCTCCCAAAAGAAAATATATAACTAAATAGATAGCTGAAGCTAAAATGCATCGCCATCAACCTGCGACTCTCCGGGCTCCTGGCTCATTACCTGAAAGGGGGAGGGACAACGAGCGTCAAAGCGCTAGCGAGCAACATCACAACTAACCCCAAGGGAACATGGCTCGTTGTATAAGAAAATACAGATAATACGTAATAGATCTAAAATCATTAATCTTACTAAAGAGGATTTTAGTATTTAGAATTTACAACACGAGAGTAGGTACGTCGAGCGAAATAATCCAAACAAGGAAACCCTCATGTATATACCTTATATCTCAAATTGTAAGCCCCTAAACACTAAACCCGAGGTTCTAGTACAGGAACAATAATAAAAGAAATACAACGAATATCAGAGCATAAATACAGTGCCATGACATAGCCTACATGAGTATCATGTTATTACTTACATGAATATAATATCAGAGCATAAATACAGTGCCATGACATAGCCTACATGAGTATCATGTTATTACTTACATGAATATCATGTCAAAATCTACATAAGTGTCATGTTGTTATTACTTACATGAATATCATGTCAAAATCTACATAAGTGTCATGTCATAAACTACTGTGAGAAAGTTATATGCAGGGCTAAGAACTATGTCCGATACAGGAACTATATACTGTAGTTTTCAAACTCATGGAATAAGTGGCAAATGTCCAACACGAGGACTGAAATGGATTATAGTCCAACACGAGGACTTCTATGGATTATAGTCCAACACGAGGACTTCTATGGATTTTAGTCCAACACGAGGACTGTGAAATTGTGAAAATGTCGCTGAGATACATAGTGAAGTCTACTTATATCAATTCACACTCAAATCAGTGTGTAAATCCCCAATTTGTACCCTCAGGTCATCTATCATGCCTTAATACATAGTAAGATTAAACACCAGATGTCAGACAATCTAGGTAAACTCTCAAACATGAGAAAAATACACAGAACAGGGATTTTACAACAGACTGTGCGGCGGTCGACCGCCCCGGTCGCTTTTAAAATCTGAAACATTTGATTTTCATATCATATGTCATAAGGAATCTATTGTATCTATAAAATACTATTTTAGGCCCCATAAAACCAAATAAAACTCAAATTTTAAACATGAAAACAAAAAGGGGTAAAGTTGGGTGAGAGGTTACTCGCCTTTGGTGAGAAACAAGCTCCTAGATCTGCAGGAGGGTGATCCCCTTCGCTGAAACTAAAACCAAATAAAACTCAAATTTTAAACATGAAAACAAAAAGGGGTGAAGTTGGGCGAGAGGTTACTCACCTTTGGTGAGAACAAGCTCCTAGATCTGCAGGAGGGTGATCCCCTTCGCTGAAACCCAACAAAAATCCGCTGAAAAACCTTTGAAACTCCTCCAAAATCACCAAAAATGAAAACTAGGGTTTGAGGGGGAAGAGGGGGGCTAGGCTTTCTGTTTTCAGATAAACCCGAGAGAGCCCTCTTTTGATCTAGCAGAGCGGTGTTAGTCAACACTTCAAGGACCAAGTGGCTGAGACCCCCTTGTCGACTTGAAGGATGGTGTCAGTCTCCCACTCAAAGTCGACTCGCCAAGAGACCTCGGGACGATACCCCTTCGTGCCAACCCGAAGGGCGGTGTCAGTCTCCCTCCCGAAGTTGACTCACCAGCATGAGTCGAACTCGCCTATTTTATGAGCTCACCCTCGTCTTTCAGCTTGAGTCATCCACACGAATCGAGCCCACCTATTTGGCTGACTCGCCAACACGACTCGATTGAATACGACTTGACTAAGGATGAATCGCCAGCATGAGTCTGACCTTTCCTGATTGTTGAGCTTGCTCGCTTAAGTTAAAGCTCACCGGTAGGCTCAAGCTCACCTTAGATGTGAGCTCGCCTAAAGGCCAAGCTCCCCTGATAGCCCCAAGCTCTCCAGTATGCAACCCATTTGGGGGTATGGGAATAGTCACATCAGTGGTAACATCCTACAAATCAAGAAGGAGAGCATGGTGCTCCTCACCTAGGCATGACCATTGATGGCTACAAGAATAGGCGGCTGATAGGACCACCAAGGTGGTCACATCCTGCAGCTAGGGTGGTTGGTGCTGCTCACCCCTACTGGTGGTCAAATCCCTAAATCAATGGATGGTCTATGCTATCCTTTGCCTATTTAAAGCTACATTTGGACCAACGTTTAAGGGGTTAATTGGACGCATGGTTTTAGATGGCTAATCGTCCAACTTATGAAACTTGAACCTTGGCACGTTTGCTAAAGGCTCCCCTTTTGAAGTAGACTCAATCTGAACTCTCATATTTGAGGCTCATTGGCTCTTTGCACACTCTTGCATCATAGCCCTCTCTAAGCATCCGGCCTTGATATTTATCAAGCTCGGATAGTCGACTTCTGACAGTCAAGCATTCGGCCTACAATCACAAGCACTTGTTTAGCCTCAGGTAGACTCGAACCCAATCATACTGGAGTTTCTACTGAGTACGAAATCTCCAATCGTGACTTCGATTGTATCGTCCAAGGGTAGCAAACTCGACACAAGCATCAAAGGAGTCATCCTATCGCTACCGAAGAACCCACGTTAAACAAGAAGGACCTTCCCTTCTCTTCTATTATAAAACATTGATCATTTGTTCATAATAAACCAATCTTATAAACACAAACGACCCCTCGTTGGGAAGTCGATTTTCACACTATACAGTCGTTCACCTGAATCATGGAGCTCATCTGTTTTGGGCAGCTCGCCTGATCTGGGAAGATGGCTTGAAGAGCGAAGCCCTCCTGAATTGGGGGGCTCACATGTCTTGCTATGCTCTCCCAAACGGGGAACTTGGTTGCTGGAGTGAGGCTTGCCTAAAATGTCGAGCTTGTCTAAAATGCCAAGTTCGCCAGTTTTGAGAACATTGCTGCCAGAGTGAAGCCCGCCTGAGTAGGTGGGCTCGCCTAATTCACGTAGTCCTCTAAAACTAGGAACTTTACCTTCCTACTTGGTTCTTTTGAAGCCTGAATAGTAATTCATGCCTTCGTAGGAGATAGAGGCTTGTGCTTCTTGGTGGACGAGAGCTTGTCGTCACCACCGTTGGGCTCTTCTAAACATGGTCCGTACCGATACGAACCATGGTCCGCACCGATACGAACATGGTCTGTACCGATACGAACTATCATCTCCTCTTGCGTAGGGGGCTGTGTGGATTGCTTGGCAACCCAATGAGCAGTCTCTGTGCTGGTCTTCTTGGCCTTTGGCTCGGCCTTAGCTGGGTTGGGGCAGATAGAACCCCATGTTGTTGCTCGGGTAGAGCTCTCGGGCATGGCTACCTCGCCCACTTAGGGTTGGGCTACGTGTACAACTCTGCGATATTAGCGAGAAGATTTACCTCGAGAGGAGGAAGGAGATAAGTACTCCTCGTACTTAGCTTCGTCGAACTCAATCACAAGGGACTAGATTGTTGTCCCTTCCGCAACTTCGTCGAAATGTACCACCATCATTTCCGTTGAAGAAAGGATTCCTCCCACTGTGGTTACCATCTTCTGTAGGTGTGTAGAAGTTGGGTCTCTATGGAGATTTGTGTTGATAAGAATGTCTTATTACAAATCAATAAAATCTAAGATTTACAGCAAAAGTGGAGAGAAGTCCCTCCTTGTTTAACGTGGGTTCTTCGGTAGCGATAGGATGCCTCCCTTGAAACTTGTGTCGAGTTTTCTTCCCTTGGACGATCCGATCGAAGTTGCGATTGAGCTTCAGTACGTAGTAGAAGCTCCGGGGTGATTGTGTTTGAATATACCCGAGCTTAATGAGTATCAAGGCCAAAAGCTTGGAGAAGGCTAATAAACAAGAGTTTGCAAAGAGCCAAGAGTCTCAAATCTGAGAGTTCAGATTGAGTCTACTTTAGCAATCCTGTAAGAAGCTAAGAGAGTTCTACCAAGCAAGCCAATGAGAGAGCCTCTGTTGGAAGAGCCTTGGAGATGGCATGCTTTCTTAAAAAATATTGCCAGTAGCAAGATGCAAGCCCACTGAACTGAGCCTCCAGATCCCATTCTGATAAACCTTCCTAAACCTCCGCTCAACCTCCGCTAAACCTTCGTTGAACCTTCTTCATGTTGGAAAAGAGGTCCTATAAATAGGTAAGGGATGACATGGGCTATCCATTTATTTGTGGGATGTGACCACTAATAGTAGTAAGGAGTAGCATACTCTCCCTATAGCTATGAGATGTGACCACTATAGGGGTGATGGGAGCCATGCCTTATTACCCAGGACATGGGAAGTGGGTAGGCCTATTCCCACAAGCAAGCAGCCACTTGCATTGTTTAGGCGAGAATGACAGGTTTGTAGGCGAGCTTGAGAGCTGCTTGAACATTCAAGCAAGTTTGTAGGTGAGCTTGGTGAATAGGCGTAGTCGGCTGGCGGGCCCCCTCAAGCGTGTGAACTGACGTTCATTGGCAAGCTGTGTTTGTGCGGGTGAACTCACTATAGGCGAGCTTAACTAATGCGGGCAAGCAAGGTTTTCAAGCGAGGTCGAGCTCGTGCTGGCGAGCTCGATAATCAAGTGAGCTTGACTCGTGCTGGCGAGTCAAGCAAACAGGCGAGATTGGCAAAGTTTGGCATGTGCAGGCGAGCCAAATAAATAGGCGAGCTCTGGGTGTTTGAGCTTTGGCTTTCAGGCGAGATTTGCTTAGCCTTTTGAATGTAGGCGAGCTTAACTTGTGTTGGCAAGTCAAGCAATGCAGACGAACTTTGCTTATACTGTAGGCGAGCTTTGGCTTGCAGGCGAGCTCTGTGTGTTGGCGAGCTTTGGCTTTGTAGGCGAGCTCTTTTTGACCTTTTGCTTGCTTTGAGCATGCAGGCGAGCTATAATGGGTGAGGTTTGAGCTTTCTTGTGTAAAGGCAATTTTTATTGCTTACAGCGACGCGTGTAAAGTAGGTGTTAACGCAGCCGCCAGCCCATGTTTCTTCACCGCCATCTTGTGCTCAGCCGAAGTATCCATTCTACCCTTACGACGCCATTATAAATAGAAGTACTATTCTTTACTAAAGAGGACCTTGGCTGATCTTTTGAGATCTAATCTCTGATCTAAACTATTCTAAGTTACATTTGCTAATAACATTGTAAAAAAAAGAACTCACACAGTTCTTTATTTTTTTTCCCCACTCAAGTTCACCTGCTAACTTGATCATCGGAGAACCATGAGGGAACTAGTTTCCGTCCTCTCACGAGTTTCTACTTATGCAGGCTTCTACCGCTCAACTCAGAATCAGATATTAGAGGAAGGAAACGACCCGTCGTCAATTTCACCCCCATCCAACCATTTTTATTGACTGTGTGATCATTAACATCAATACTTAACAACTAATGAATATCCTTCATAACCAAATGCTAACCTTCACAACTTAACGATAACATTCACAATTAATATACATCATCCAACATCATAAACAACTAAATTATGTAGTAAACTTACTTCTTTTCTTATTGACATATGGATGCCTCTAAATTGCTCATATTTGTTCCTTTCTTTAGATCCAGGAGCGCTCTTGAGGCATCATCGGTGCTATCCTCTAGATCTTTTCATTGAATTGGGCTTGTGGGTTGAACTAGGCTTATGAAAGAGGAGGACTAGTTAATGTTGTGCCAACATCACTCGACTCTATGCTCAGACATCTTCTTGCAGCGACATACTATGACGCGTCGTCGTTTTTGAAGTATTCTACATGGGCGACCACTTCAGGAGATGACTTGTCTGCCATGATTCCGCTCAGGAGTGTAGGATGACAAGATGAGAATAAATAGCTTCGATTCCGCTTTGGGGTAGGTTGATTTAGTGTTAGGATTTCAAATTGGGGCCAGTCGGTTTCACTTGGATAGATAAGAGAGATGGACATGCTATTCGAGTAGAAATTTTGAGAAAGTGGGAGGCGGTTAAATCAAAAGGTAATTTAATTTTTTTTTCAAAATACCTACGTCACGTGGGAATGGGGTTTGGGAGTTAAAAGAATTATGAGTTTGATTTTGGGAGTTTTGGGAGCTTTGAAAAAGGCAATTTTCCCTTCCAATTTTCAGCCACAATGGAACCATAATTGGGAGCCATATTGGAGATTACTTGCACTGATTTTGGTCATTTTACAAAATCTGAGCTAGTTGCAAATATTAACTCCAAATAAACTTTTTTTACCCAGCCGATCTACAGCCTTAGTTCCTTAGAAGCCCTACATCTCGTATTAAATAACATACTATTGTATCGTAACGTCAATAAATTAATGATTTCGTACCTACTGCTTTATCACCTGCAGCCAGCAGTTAATCAACACTATCAAATAGCATATCATTTACTTTTCTCTGCAGCTGGCTCCCTTATCTTTCATAATAATGAATTGCATATAAGTTTAACCCACAATCATCACAATAGCTCGCACTCAAACATTGCTTATCCTGAAGCTAAGCTTAATCTTTTTATGTACTGAAATTTTCTGATCTTACAAGAAAAAAGATAGAGCTTAGTCAATATGAGAGTGTTAGCATCTTGGAATAATCATGGATTAATTGTTAAATATAATCTTATAATATTGTATCGGAAGTATTAAATTTGTGGAGTTTATGCACTGGGAATCAAGCAGCTGGCAATCTGAATAAATGTCTCCATATACGCTAATGTTAATTATTAAGGTAGCTTATAGTGGGCATTAAACTAAGTTATCTTCTTCTGCCAACTGTGTTTGCTTTTTCATTTGATGACTTTGCTGCGTTTATCCTTGGAGTATTGAAGTGCTTTGTTTGATAATTACATTGCTAGACATACTATTTGAGGATGCTCGAATAGTAACAATATGTCCTTAAACATCTAATACGGATTATTTAATATTTGTAAAATATTAATGGATTTGATTGTTGCACACATAATTTTAATATTATTTATATAATTGTTATATATATCCTTATAATTATATTGTTAGATCATGCACTATGATATGTTACTTGCTTGAAGATATGATCTAACTTAGAGGTATCTTAAATTTGTGCTTAACCTATAATTAGTAAAGGATAATTTTATTATAAAAGGTTATTATGCATGACATCGACATGTA
Source organism: Asparagus officinalis (assembly GCF_001876935.1). Taxonomy (NCBI): domain Eukaryota; kingdom Viridiplantae; phylum Streptophyta; class Magnoliopsida; order Asparagales; family Asparagaceae; genus Asparagus; species Asparagus officinalis. Next base: position 72,119,633 of record NC_033801.1, read on the forward strand.
AGATATGATGGTGAATCTCAACCGCTGGGAAGAGATTCCCTAGGTGTATGTCATAAGCACGTATTATGATGTGTGTAGTACTAGACCGCATTTGGATTCTCTAGAACGAATCACCTAAGAGATAGATATTTTAAATTGTTATATTTTCCCTTTAACTTGATGATATTATCATTTCCGATTTGATAATTTTATATACTTTGATGTGATGGTCAAGCTTGTTTAGCAAGCGCTACACAACTTAAAACGTTGGGTTACTAAATTTTATTTAGGAAAATGATTGATATTCAAATAGTATCGAGTCTGCTTATTATGTTAATTTATTATACATTTTTATGAAGTTATAAAATTCCCACCAAATGATGGTTTTAAAAAATATTTTTAAAAATTTTTATTTTCTAATAAAAATAAAATATTTTGATATTTAAAAAAAATTATTTATGTTCATTGGAATTGCAATTTAGGTATGAGCAAATAGATGAATTATCCTGCTCAAAAGAGTTGTCTAAAATAAATGGTACTGAAGGGGACTGAATGTAAGATATTTTTTATGAACAGTTAGTGTGATAGGGATTTGATTGTTAAATTAAAATTATCAATTTGATTAATAATTGATTCTCGATATGGCACCCAATTGGTCTCACTAATATCATTAGAAGAGGTTTACATGCAATACAAATTCTATGATATCCTTGATTATTATGGATTGTGTTTTTGAACAATTATTCTATCTTTTATTGCTATGGATATAGTTTTGGACAATTATAAACACACAGAAGACCTTATGAAGATAAGATGAACAATAGAATAGACAAATTGATAATTATGGAAAAGATTTTATGAACAGTTAGTCTGATAGGGATTTGACTGTTAAATTAAAATTATCAATTTGATTAATAATTGATTCTCGATATGGGACCCAATTGGTCTCACTAATATCATTAGAAGAGGTTTACATGCAATAAAAATTCTATGATATCCTTGATTATTATGGATAGTGTTTTTGAACAATTATTCTATCTTTTATTGCTATGGATAGAGTTTTGGACAATTATAAACACACAGAAAATCTTATGAAGATAAGATGAAGAATAGAATATTCAAAATAAAAAATTGAGATACTATCTCTTAGTATTGCTCCTCTTTAAAGATGCTATAAAATTTTTAGATAAGATGGATTTTTTAGGTAGATTTAGGAGAAGGGTTATAAAAGATAGGAAAGCATTCCAGGTATTATTATAATTTTGATTAATTATTACGATATGCGCATACTGCTGCGTGACATATCATATTTCCTATAGTAAAAAGTAGGACATGATAGCTTACTTCAAATTTATTAGATAATTGAAAAGATTACGGAGTAGCAGCGTAGAGAAGAACCTAAAATTTCTAACATCATCCAAAGAGTAGACCAATTTGCATTAGATTTTAGAAAGCGATTGATGGGTATCATATGTTAAATGAAAGATTTTCTCATATACATCTCTCAATCTTAACTACTTTTGGTTATGAGGGGTTTTCTCTCCTCTTTTTCTCACTTTATTGAGATTATAAATCTTGTCATTGAATATAAGAGAATTCCCTCATATAATAAGGATAAACATTGTTCTACTTTACACATGTGTTTGTATTAGACATAGTATGGAGCCAGAATTAGAATTATATTTTGATCTTAGACAACAAAATTATAAAGATAGCATTGTAATGTCATTTGAACTATGTAACCAAAATCATCTTATAACTACGTGAAATTTTTAGGGGAGAAAAGTCTTGAAGAAAAGTATATGCTAGATATGTGCAATTTTGTTAAAAAGTTGATTGATAAAGGTAGGGGTGTCCAAAAAGCCCGGAGCCCGGGCCCGGCCCGGGCCCGGAAACCCGGGCAAAACCCGGGTCTACGTGAAATTTTTAGGGGAGAAAAGTCTTGAAGAAAAGTATATGCTAGATATGTGCAATTTTGTTAAAAAGTTGATTGATAAAGGTAGGGGTGTCCAAAAAGCCCGGAGCCCGGGCCCGGCCCGGGCCCGGAAACCCGGGCAAAACCCGGGTCCGGGCCCGGGCGTCATTTACCTAGGGGGCTGCTTCTATAAATAGAGGGGGGGTTTCAATTCATTTTCTCACAACAAAACTCATCTATTTCTCTCTCTACTACTCTCTTATACAATCTTATACTATCTCATACTAATATACTATCCTATAATCTTTTGTATTTTCTAATACTTCCAACAAATGGCTTCTGGGTCTGATTATGAAGAGCAACATGCAACTCCTACCGATCCAGAGATGAGTCCTCCTACAACAACTCCTCATCCTACCGGTGTTAATCCTGAATCTGGTGGCGACGAATCTACGGCACCAAGAGCTCCAAAAAGGCCGAGGTCTGATGTATGGAATTTTTTTGAGAAGATAGACGTCACCAAGGATGAACACGGTAGGATCATCTCTCAGAATGCGAAATGTGCGTTGTGCGGCCAGATATTCAAAGCTCATCATAAGAGCGGCACCAACCATCTCAAACGGCATATTGAAAAACACAACAAAGGCCAAAATCTACAAGGTGATATCCGGCAGTCTATGCTTTCCCAATCATCCTCTTCAGGTACCCTCGGCAGTTGGAATTATGACGCTGCCCGAGCCCGGAAATGCGTAATCAGGTTTATTGTTCTTAAAAACCTTCCTTTTAAATTAGTAGAAGATGATGAATTTGAAGATTTATTTAGAGATGGTTTTTATCCTGCATTTACAAAATTTTCTCGTCAAACCTGTCAACGTGATATTTTAAAATATTATGTTGAGGAACAGGGAAAAATAATTTCTTATTTTAAAAATTTAAACTGCAAATTTTCTTTAACTTCTGATATTTGGTCATCTAGAGTGCAAACTGGTTATTTATGTATAACAGCACACTGGATTGATGAAAGTTGGAAAATGTTTAAAAGAGTTGTTTCTTTTATTGCAATTGAAGAGTCACACACTGGTATTAATGTTGCAAATTTAATTGTTGAAGAACTTATGAAACTAGAAATTGATCAAAGAATATTTACTCTTTCACTAGATAATGCAAGTAATAATAATGTAGCTGTTGATTTTCTGAAAATAACTTTGTCATTGCCATGTCATGGTGAGCTTTTTCATGTTAGATGTATCTGTCATATTTTAAATTTAATTGTTCAAAGTGCATTTTCTGAAATTAAACCCATGATAGAAAAAGTTAGAACAGTTACTAATATGCATAATGCTTCTGAAATGAGAATTAAAAGATGGAAACAATGTTGTAAAAGAAAAAATTATAAGCCTAGACTAATTCCAAAAGATGTTGACCATAGGTGGAATTCCACCTATGCAATGTTATCTGTAGCAATAGAATATAAAGAAATTATAAATGATTTTATAAATTTTTATGCTTCTAGTTCTAGCTCTGGTAGTGCTTATGGAATAACTGAAGATGAATGGACAGTTATATGTAAATTAAATGAGATGTTACAAGTTTTTTATGATGCTACTATGTTATTATCTGGTTGTTATTATCCAACTATTACTTTAGCTGCTTTACAAATTTTAAATATTCAAAAAAATTTTACAAAATATCGTATGGATGATATTTTTGGAAGTATAATTTTTGAAATGGAGAGTAAATTTAATAAGTATTTTAGGCCTATTCCTCATATTTTTGGTATTGGTGTTCTTATTGATCCATGCTTGAAGGAAATTGGCCTTCGAAGTTTGTTACAATCATTGTATGGTGGACAGATTATAGACTTAGATGATGGATCCACCCTTACTGCTACTACTCATTATTTAGCTATTAGAAATTATTTTCAAACCTTATATGATGAGTATGCAGCTAGATATGGTGTAGCTACACAACAGTCTTCAGCTTCGGCACCTTCAGCTTCGAGCACAGGTCGAGGTAAAAGTGTAAGTTTTGATAGGTATGCAATGGTAGCTGAACTAACTGGTGGATCTGGAACTTCATCAGGATTAGAGGTTTCTGAAATAGACGAATATTTATCTGCTTCCTTAGTTAAATGTCAAGGAAATGCTTTAGATATTTTGCAATGGTGGAAAGTATATGGATCAGTTTCATATCCTATACTTTCCACCATGGTTCGTGACTTACTATCAGTGCAGGTTTCGACTGTAGCCTCGGAATCCGCTTTCAGCACAGCAGGACGTTTGATCGACGACCACAGGACATGCTTAGATCCGTATACTGTACAAGCGGTGATGTGCTTACAGGATTGGTGGAGATACGAGAAGCGAACACAAGGCATCGAACGGATTGCTATGATTGAAGATAAATTTGAAGAGTTGGGACTAGCAGATAGATATAATGATTAGATAATATTCATAAAATTGTAATTTTGTTTTCTTAGCTTTAAATTTGAATTAAATTATTTCAAAAAAAGTTGTAAATGATAGTGATATGGGTGAGTAGGTGCCAACCTAGTTGGGATGTACTCATCTATTGTGATGCGACGAATTTCGAAATAAATTTATACTTGTAAAGGATTTGTAAAGGATTTACCGATTATTAATAAAGAAGTTATTTTTATCATTTTTTGTACTTGTAATTTATGTCATTTCATTTCAAGCTATTAATTAAATTTATGACATTTTTTATAATAATTTATGGTTTATGGTTTTGTTAAAATTTAAAAAAAAAACAAAAAAAAATTCTAAAAAAAATCAAACCGGGCCGGCCCGGTGTCCGGCCCGCTCAGGCCCGGGCTCGGGCCCGGCCCGGACCACCCGGGCCTGGGTCCGGGCTTGGGTTTTGCCCGGCCCGGGCCCGGTTTTCCGGGCCGGGCCGGCCCGGCCCGGATGGACAGCCCTAGATAAAGGCAATTTATTCTAAATATTAGTTTACTTCATATCAACTTCAGATCATTATTTAACATTGAACAAATTTATGCTAGGGGCTCGTACCCAGTTTTTTTATCTTTAAAAAAATAGACATGTTTGTCAGTCTAAACAAATTAATATTATCGTTCTTCTTTTCATCCTCTCTTTAAAGCTATAACCTTATAGAACCAATTAATAATGACAGTTTTCACTATCTTGACACTGAAAGCCTTGACAATTATTTTCTCCTTGAAATACTTTCAATTTGCTAGTGACAGTCCCTTGGATACTGATTTTTAATATTTAAACAGAGATTAGAAAACAAGGAACTTAAAATATCCTTACAAAGTGATTGAGGTAGACTTCGTCTAGGTCAAAAGACCGATTCCAAGATCAAATGTATTTAAAGCCAATTCAGGTGGGGCTAAACTCTAGCTCATCCACATGCATTAGGAATTATTTGCCCTACAAATTATTAGAATTAACTCTCAATGATGACCTTACAACAATAATGACATTCTAAAGTTACATCAGTATCAGTAATTATTATTTCAACTGCCCCATTATGATATATAAGCCTAGCTATGAGATAGACCTCCAACTAATTGGTATACATAAGTTCATCAAATACTTTAGTATGATTTTAAGGTTGAAGACCACCTCCCATTGTAAATTATTTTGGGGTAGTTGCCCGTAGCTTGTCTCCTTCTCACAAGATTTCAGAGTTCACCTCTTGTCAGACCTCAAGTTTTGTCGTCTCTTGATTTGTTCGTTAGCGATGTTTATTGCCGGCAAAATACACTACTACAAAAGGCTTTATTAGCAATAGTTAATAAATAAACTGTTACTAATGGGGCCTATAAAAAAACGGGTCCATTAACACTCAGTTCATATTTCTATTTAAAACGGTTTACTTTTTTCTATCTTAATTAATTAACAAAATTTTGTATTTTTAGGGGGGGTCAAAAACTTAGGTGGGACTGTTAAGGTAAACAAAATGGGGGAAAAGGCCTAACTATTACCCCCTCCTGCCCCATCTCAAACTCAAAAAGCCCTAGATCTCCCCACTCGCCTTACCGCCGCCGCCACTTTTCCCCTACTTCGTAGCCCCACAGCCTGCCTTCCCTCGCCTCCCCGCCGGCTCTGTCCCCCGCGGCCATTCTCTCCCTCTTGCTCTATTCGGCGCTCCCCCGCCCGCCACCCGCCGTCGGCCCTATCCCCTGCCGTCCCCCCTCTCCCTCTTCCTCTATTCCGGTGCCACCGCCGTTGGCCCTATCCCCTACCGCCCTCTCTTCCCCTCTCCTTTTCCTCTAGTCGGTGCGCCCCCCTTCCCCGACCCATCTCTCCGTCGCCCTCCTTCTCTCTCTTGCTGCATGCCGTCACCCAGCCCTCGTCGGCGCTGTAATTCTTGTGTCTACTAAATTGTATTATGTTACAAATGTTTTTTCTACAACAGGCTCGTGCTCTATGGCTTTCACTAAATTGAATACGTCATAAGTTTTTCACTAGAAGATTTATTGCAGTTTTATCTTTCCTGATTGATATATATTGACATGCTTTTACATCATGTAACTCTTTGTGTCCATTTGCTAGGGAAGAAGTGTTGCTTGGCCCATGCATATCTTTCCTTGTTAGATGCTAATTTCACTTTGAAGCATGATATTGCGTACGACCATATACATGTTCAAGCATGATCACTGCATAGTAAATGTTTACCCTCTTTACTTTGAAGGTAAGCTCTTTTAGCATTTTATCTTTTTTCTCAAGTACCTCTTAACATGAGCATGTTATAGTTGTCTGTCATTAAATTATCTAATTAATTTTTTAAAAAAATTCACATGTGTGCAACAAAGATTCTAAGATGGTGATGATATGAGATACTTATTCATCATTTGATCATATCGACAAATCTTCTGAGATTGATTTGAAGTGGTAAATTGTGACACCCCTGGGTTCACACAAGGCTGCAGTCCAAGGTAAAACCAGAGATGTCAAACCTACAATGCATCCACATTGTGCATAAACACATTTTACCAATCACAGCAATATTCTCTAGTGGAACCAAATAGAAATGCAGGTACAAAACATGCAAAATAAAGAGAATAAATATAATAGACATGATATAGAAGAGATATCTCATAAAAAATCATGTCTCAACTATAATACATCTGATATCTGAATAATAAAAATATCTCAACATGAATCAACTAAAAATAGTACTAAGGCACATTGGCTTTACAATAAGAAAATAAAACTCTAATGTCTGGATAAAACTTAAAACTATAGTGGAGTCTCTACAAATAAAAATACACGACGACGACTATGCCAGAATTCCGCCACCCTACGTCTCTCCGAAACTTCGAACAACCTAAAATATAATTTAAAAGAAAAAGAATAACAACAAGAGCGTCAGAGCGATACAGCAAGATTACCTCCATCCGCCCCAAGGGGAAGGGCTGCTAGATGGAGTGAAGACTCTATCTATTAAGCATAGGCTACCTAGATTCATTTCCCCGTATCTAAGTGAGATTAATATTTAAAAAGCTACAACACGAGATGTAGTATGTCGAGTGAAATAATCAAAATAAGGAAACTCTCATGTATATACTATATGTCTCAGGTAGGAAATTACTAAATATTAACCCTGAACTAAGCAACAGAAATATAACTAAAATAAAATAATATAGTTCAACATCATAAGCGACATCAGTATATGTATATGTCTCGTGTACTCGAAATCATGAGTAACTCGGTAAAAAGGGCAACTCAACAATGAATCGCATCACACTAAGTATCCACCAAGAACTCAAAACAACTAGCTAACAATATCATCATTCTCTATAGTTTCTCAATAAAACATACACTTGTGTGATTCGGCAAAAAGGGTATCATCTACTCTTAAATAAAATGGAGGTTTGATATTTAGAAATTTACAACACGAGCATAGGTACGTCTCCCGTTAGCTCAAATTGTAAATAGCTAAATACCAAATCCCAAAAAAAACTACAACGTAGAGCAATAAAGAAATATAGCTCTACCTCCAACCATAATATCAATGACCTGTTAGATCTCAAATACGTGCCCAACTCGTGGACTGAAATAGGTAAATGTCCAATACATGAACTGTAAAAGCTTAAAGTCTAACACGAGGACTGTAATGGATTATAGTCCAACACGAGGACTGTAATGGATTATAGTCTAACACGAGAACTTTAATGGATTATAATCCAACACAATGACTTTAATGGATTATAGTCCAATACGAGGACTCCAATGGATTATAGTCCAACACGAGTACTTCAATGGATTATAGTCCAACACGAGAACTTCAATAGATTATAGTCCAACACGAACACTTCTGTTAGTAAAATAAGCATATCTTTCTCTAGAAAAACTATTTTTAGGAAAGGTTTTTCTGTTTTGAAATTTAGATTCATGTATCTTTTATTTGGCATAAGTTTGGTTCAGTTTAGAGTGCTTTGTTATCCCAAATCTCCAGTTAAACATTATACATATATAGTAGTTTTTCTTTAGGACATGTTATTAGTAAAAAGAGCATATCTTTCTCTATACAAACTCTTTTTAAGAAACCTTTTCTATTTCAGAAACTACATTTACATATCTTTCATTTGGCACTAGTTTGGTTAAATTTTATGTTTATTTGCTATCTAAAAATCTCAATTAAAAATTATACCAGTGATACAATTTTTTGCAGAAAATATATATTTAGTACATCTCTTAAATTTCTCATATGTAAACGAAAATTTATGAATAACCCTAATAATCATGATCATGAAACTATTGTAAAAAGAAAGGATTTAACATGAAACTAGTAAGAAATTAAGATCTAACATAAAAACGTATGTTTTTAAACAACTCACATTAAGATGTAATATATAATCAACAATTTAAAACTTGTTAAATTTATTGTTTAACTAAGGGGATGAGATTGAATGTAGATAATCTTATATTAATCTCATGTGCAAGCCTTTAAAATAAACAGCAAGTAATTCACAAGTGCAAACAACACATTCTCCCTTGCCACACGTCGATGATCTCGCCCTCGTGTCGGTGTTGTGCTTCACAAAGCTCTCAAAATTCAAAAGGAAAAAGATCTAGGGTTTTTGAGGGGAGAAGGTGGCTGCTAGGATTCATAGATATGATAAAAAAGAGGAATTTTCATGAAAAATACAGGTATATATAGAGGCAAACCCAAAACAAATATGTTTGACCCGAACCAGGAAACCTAGTCTGACTAAGAAAACAACCTTCGGTATTTTGTCCATAACTTTCACGTCCGAATGAGGTGATATAAGATTTGTTAGAAATATCTTGAAGATACCTACAACTTTGGTCTTTTATGTTTTTCCAGATTCCAACTGTTTTAGTGTGTAAAATATATATACTTTTAACTAGTCGTTTTTTCCAGATTTAGGCCCATGCACGTGTGCATAATATCACTTCTATATTTACATATATACATTGAATTGATTTCAAATCAATTCCTAGCATACTCAAAAATTAATAAATATTATTTATCATAATGTAACATATTTATTATTATTTATTACTAAATATTTAAAATTTTGGGGTTTTACATTCTTTCCCCCTTAAAAGAATTTCGTTTCCAAAATTCCGCAAATGTATCTTAGAGATTAATAACACATTATCATAAATCTTCAGGTATAAAATATTGTAATATCTATACTCAACAATCTAGAATGCGAATATTGTAATATTGTATCTTAGAGATTAATAACACATTAACCCCTAACTAAACGGAACTAGTATATCGAGCGAAAAATCCAAACAAGGAACCCCCCCATATATATATATAGTGTGTTCTGAATGATTAGAAGTTAAGTGCTAATACCACAATTCTAGCATTAAGTATAGATATGAGCATATAGATAATCACGAACATAGACAAATTATATCCAAATAATTTACTTGCTCAAATAGGTGCAAGTAAATAGGTGCAAGTCGTCGAGATGCATATCCTCACATAAATCTCTACCGTGTAAGACATCTTTACTGATATGAAATGTGCTGACTTCGTCAACCGATCCACTATTACCCAAATTAAATCATTCCCCTCCTTCGATCTTAGTAATCCTACAATAAAGTCCATATAAATATCTGTCCATTTCCACTCCAGAATGAGTGAAGGCTGTAGGGTTCTTACTGGTCTCTGATGTTCTGCCTTCACTAGCTAGCAGGTAAAGCACTTAGCCACATATTCTACAATCTCTTTAAGCTTGACGCTCCACCAAAAGTGTCTCTTTAGGTCCTTATATATTTTTATTGTGCCTGGATGCATAGTGTACCTAGAACGATGCGCCTCATCAAGCAAACTACTTCTTTAGCTCTGCATTAGTTGGCATAACTAATCGATCCTTTATTCAGAGGACTCCATCAACTCCAATGGTCCAATTAGATTTTGATTCTTTGAAAATCTTCCCTTTTCATGTTTGAATCTAAGAGTCCTCTAGCTAAGCTCTGACCGCTCTATCACTCCAAGATGGCTGCATTGACATAGCCCCCAAAAGTATACTATTTTCACCAATCTCTAGCCAAAAGTCAAATTGTTTAAGGTTGTGAAGATCCCAATATAACAAGCACCTCAAAGCTGCAATCCTATGATAATGCTTTCTGTTCAACACGTCTGCTACAACATCTGTCTTCCTCGGAAGATACTAAATCGCAAATTCATAACCCTTAATAAACTCAACCCATCGTCGCTGTCTTTGATTTAGTTCCTTCTGAGAAAAAGATATTTCAAACTCTGATGGTCCGTAGATAGCTCGAACTGCACTCCATATAAATAGTGCATCCACGTCTTCAGTGCAAAGACCACTGCTGCTAGTTCCAAATCGTGCGTGGGATACTCCTGCTCATGCATCCTTAACTATCGCGAAATATTTTCTATTATTCTCCGGGTCTGTATCAAAATACCCCTAGACCCGACAATGATGCATTTGTATAGACAATAAAGATCTTATCACTACTCGGAATAACTAATACTGGCGTTATAGTCAACTTAGTCTTTAAAGTTTCAAAGACCTCTTGGCACTCCGTACCCTAAATAAACTATACACCCTTCTTCGTAAGATGTTTAAGTAGCGTCATAATCTTTGAGAAGTCCTAAATGAACTTCCTATAATAGCTTGCTAATCCCAGAAAACTACGAATATCTGTAACTGTCTTCGGCGGTTCCCAATCTAGTACGGCCTCTACCTTAGTTGGGTCTACTACAATACTCTCCTGGCTAATAACATGGCCTAAAAATCTGACTTCAGAAAGACAAAACTCGCATTTGCTAAACTTAGCGTACAACTGATGATCTTGTAATGTCTGCAATGCAAAACGAAGATGTTGCTCGTGTTCTGCCTCCTATCTCGAATATATAAGGATGTTGTCAATAAAAAAATGATCACGAACTAGTCTAAGTATGGATGAAAAACCCGGTTCATCAAATCCATGAATACATCGGGTACATTGGTCAGCCCAAAGGGAAGGATGAGGAACTCGAAAGACCCATATCGAGTTAGAAAGACGGTCTTGGAAATATCCATCTCCCGAACTCGTAACTGATGATAGCTAGAACGAAGATTAATCTTAGAGAAATGCTACGCTCCATGTAGCTGGTCGAACAAGTCATCAATCATCGATAATGGGTACCTATTTCGGATAGTAACCTTGTTCAACTCATGAAAATTTATACATAGGCGCATACTATCGTCCTTCTTCTTGACGAAAAGGACTGGCGCTTCCCATGGAGAATAACCCTGGTGAATAAAACCTTGAGATAATAATTCATCTAACTGGGTCTGTAGCTCCCTCATCTTAGCAGGTGCCATATGATAGGCTACTCGGGATATTAGTACCGTACCTGGCTACAACTCGATGCAAAAACTCGACCTCTCTCACTGGAGGTAAACACGGTATGTCCTGAAAGTCATCCTAGTACTCTGAGACCACTCACATCTCGCTCAAATCGGCACCATTATCCAGCAGCATCACATCCTCGATGTACGCCAAAAATGACTCCACAAATTGGTTGCTCTCTAAGGTCGCTACTATCAACTCAGACCCATTGGATTCTCGCAAGCTAACTGTTTTAGCAAAACAGTCCATACTAACATAAAACATGGTAGGATGATAGCCAATCCATACCAAGAATGACATCGAACACCAACATCTGCAAAATGATTAGATGTATGATAAACTCAGACTCATCTAGACTGATGACACATCTTCTATGGACACGCCTTAATAGGGACACCTCCCCTAAAGGAGTAGAAACGAATAACGATACATCTAAAGGATGTGCAACTATCTAAAATTTATCCATGAATATATGACAGATAAAGAATGAGAAGCTCCTGAATCGAACGAGATCCGATCTAAAAAGGAATAATCACTAAGAAAGCTCCGCTCGCACCATGATCTCGTGGTACAATTGCATAAACTCTGTCAGTGGTTGGTGACTGTTGTGCTACTGGCGCTAGAATTTATGGGACTATCTATCCTCCAAGTGTTTCCTGGATAGTGCGAATCTAGCCTGCTGGTCCCTCTATCCTCGGAATGACAGGTGGTGCCTCAATCTTGTGCTACTGGCCGTAACCGTGGCCCTATGACTGCTGACCCAAACCACTAATCTACTGGTGGTGATGAAAATCCTTACCTATTACTGGGTTCCTCCCGGTCTTGCTAAAGGTTTATTATCCTTGCCCTAATCTTTGGACAATCCTACTTCCAAAATTAACTCTTAGTACGTCTCCCTACTCCAATCGGGTTAGGTCTAGCTGTTTTTTGAAATAGTAGATAAAATCCTTTTATAAAATTAGTATTCGTTGCTCCGGCATAACTGAAATCGGTGCTATCCCCCGACGTCATCCTTTAAGCTGAATATAACTAATCTTCGCCTATGTACTGAGTCGACGTTAAGTAAATCTAAAAGTATTTCCCCCATATTTCCTCCTTTTATAGGTTGTAACTGAATCCGATGTGCCCTAAAATTTCTATGCTCCCAACTCCTAATATCTTCCTCAATCTTACCGAGCCAAGCTTCATGCTCTGCGGCTCTATTAACAGCTGAATGTCGCGATGGTAAAACCTTTGGTATTACCTCTTCAATAGGTACGGCTGGTACAACTGGTGGTGGAACTTCAAAAAGTGAAATCTTGCTTGCTACTCACTCCTCGAGTGTTTCTAGTCTCTACTTCTGCAATTGGTGTTACTAAGTCGATCAGATACTGTGGAGTCTATTACGCTAGGGATGTACTTGCCCAGCTCTCTAGGTACAAGCTTTACCTCGACCACGTCCTCGTTCTAATGTTTATAATACCAAGAGAAGAGCTTATTTGATACAGTAAGTAAGATCCCGATTATAAATAACATAACATATACTAATAGGAGAAATCGTATCACTTATCATTCATGCAATTACTTTTCAATCAAAGTAAGGTAGTTTTCACAAATTTTTTTTTGTAAATTTTCGAATATACGTATATAACGTCCTCCCTTATTCTAAGAATTCCTAGCGAACTCTATACATGATTCCAAGGAAATTCTATCCTAGCTCCACGACTCGACACATGAATGATCCTAGGATGTTGGAACTAGAGCTCTGATACCAAATATGACGCCCCTGGGTTCACACAAGGCTGTAGTCTAAGGTGAAACTAGAGATGTCAAACCTATCATGCACTAACACTGTGTATATACACATTTCACCAATCACAGTAATATTCTCTAGTGGAACCAAATAGAAGTGCAGGTACAAAATAAGCAAAATAAAGGGAATAAATGTAATAGACATGATATAGAAGAGATATCTCATAAAAAAATCATATCTCAACTATAATACATCTGATATCGGAATAATGATAATGTCTCAACATGAATTAACTAAAAATCATACTATGGTACATTGACTTTACAATATGAAAATAAAACTCTAATGTCTAGATAAAACTCAAAACTACAATGGAGTCTCTACAAGTAAAAATATGCAACGACGACTATACTAGAACTCCGTCACCTTACGGCTCTCCAAAACTCTAAACTACCTAAAATATAATTTAAAAAAAAGAACAACAACAAAAGCGTCAGAGCGCTACAGCAAGATTACCTCCATCCGCTCCTAGGAAAAGGGCTGCTAGATGGAGTGAAGGCTCTATCTATTAAGCATAGTCTACATACATTTATTTTTTTCATATCTAAGTAGGATTAACATTTAGAAAACTACAACATGAGATGTAGTACGTCGAGCAAAATAATCTAAACAAGAAAACCCTCATGTATATACCATATGTCTTAGGTAGTAAATTACTAAATATTAACCCTAAACTAAGCAACAAAAATATAACTAAAATAAAATAATAAATTACAACATCATAAGCGACATCAGTATATGTATGTCTCTTGTACTCGACATCATGAGTAACTTGGTAAAAAGGGCAACTCAACAATGAATCGCATCACACTAAGTGCCCACCAAGAACTCAAAACAACTGGCTAACAATAACATCTTTATCTCTCTCTTGTGGTATGTTATAGAATTGAAGTCATGAAATAGGATAAATTGATGTTTGCAAATGGCTTAGATTATATGATTGTTAGAAAAAAATGACTATCCGGGCATGTTAGCTACAATGTTCTGACAATTCTATCTGAAATGAGTTTGCTGATCTATGGAATCTGGAGCATTTGAAAATTTCTTCGCACTTAACACTATTATGTGTGTATTTTTCATATGTAATAGTGCCCATGTCATTGAAATTGTGTTGTCCTTTTGTGTACTATTTGATTCTATATATGTAGATGATTAAAGCTGTAAGTATTTGCAAATAGAGTGTCAATAACTATAAACTCTAAATCGTTAGAAACTTGAAATTTCTTTTTTATTTTGTTTCTAATCTCTAGTATTTTTGTGCAGACATGGGCATGATATGGTGGAGGTTGCTATGTGATGGATGGTGAATGAGAGATTAGTTAATTTGGTGCAATTGAGTGGAAAGGAGAAGAAGTTGGAGATTTGATGAATGAAACAATTGTGATGTTGATAAGTTATGGGCTCAATGATCTTTATTGTCCAAGTCTACGGTCATGATTTATTTCTTCCTGACGTAGGTCTTTTATTTAGGTTTTGCTTTGTTAGATTTGCATTTTAGGTTGAGTGGACCTTGTATGCTGCTGGATGCTATAGTAAAATTTGCATGTTTTAAATTTTTAGTTTAAAACATAAATCATTTAGTGTTTTACTCATTGAGCAGACCCGTATTTTTGTTTGTTGTTGGCTGCTACAATAAAGTGAATCATGTTTTAAATTACTTCATGTTTTAAAGTGTTTGATGCTACTGGTTTCTACAGTAAACCGAATATTAATTTGTAGAGGCTTAAATGTTCTATTTTTCTATTTCTAAATCTCCATTGTTTGTGGCAGGGTGAAGGTTGCGAGGTGATGGATGGTGAAGGGGAGAATATTTTGGATAGGATCAGTTGAAGGAGACAAAGCATTGGTAGAGACTCGATGAAGGAAGAACTCGTCTTGATAATTAATAGGCTCGCCATGATCTTTATCATTCAAATTATAATTATTCATGGTTTATTGCTTCACTATCATAGGTCTTTGAATAGGTTTTCATTTGTTAGATTTGTATTTCAGTTAAGAATTGTAGGATTTGGAGAAGTTGTGAACCTTGTAAATGGTCTAAATTCATGTTTTAAAGTTGATTATCACTTCATTAAATTTATTGACAAAGCTTGTATCGAACACGAATAATTTTTTAATTGATTAAGTTAATTTCATATTTGTGATGGTAATTATTTGTTTCATTTGAATGATATCATGTATTAAAATAAATGATTAGAAATAGATGAATATCATTTCTATAGTTGGATGTGAGAATAAGAAGTAATATTTTGGTAAAAATATATTTTTAATACCTTATAGAAACGGTTTTCTATTGTTAATATATCTTAGTAGTGGTTAGGATTTTGTTGATGTGGATATTTTATTTTTAAAAAAATATTAAATCTTATAATAACAGTTGTTTTTTGTTGTTAATAGACTATAGCACCGGTTAGGATTTGCTAATGTGGATTTTTTATTATTTTATAAAAATTAATCAAATAGCAATTGTTGTTATATTTGTAACGGGTTTAGATCGTTGTAATAAGCTAATTGTAACGGCTTTAATAATAATGGATAATTTACAACGGTTTTAACCATTGTTAATGTATTAGAAACGATCCATACCGTTACGAAGAGGCCTATAAGTAACGCTTGGAACCATTGATATAAGGGGTTTTGTAGTAGTGATGCTATGCCCTACTGCACCAAAATTCGAAGTTGTCTTAGATTTGGATTATAATTTTTCATTTGAACATACTTCTTATAAGCCGAAAGCTAGACTAATTTAGCTATATTATTTTCTTAAAATTCGCATTAAATGCATGGCTGATCGATTTAAAAATGGATTTTCAGACGCATATTAAAAAAATCCTATCACTATACTGAAACTCTAAAGTTGTGACAAGAGTTATATGTTTTTTTATTCTAACATTCATGTGCAAAATATATTAGTCTGACATAACTTCTATTTTTAGTGTTGTTACATTGATCAAAATGAATTAGGATTCTATTCTCTACGAAAAAGTAGTAAAGATACCACTACTTTTGATAATAATTAATACAAACTAGCTGCTGGTTATGATTTTTTCTAAATCTAACATTCATCATACTCTCATGAGTTGCACTAATTCTTACTTTATATTCAAAGAAAATATCATAATTATTAAATAGATAATTAATGATTATTATAAAGTAATAGTCTCTTCATTATTTTATTGGAGGGGGATAGAGAATACATTTGAATCAATACACTTTATAGGAAAACTTGCCTATTTTATAGTGATTCAACGACGCTTCATTTAGATTGATTTCTAGCAACTTTAATAGCCTGTTTGGATAGAGGGTAGAGAGGGGAAGGGGAAGAGAAATATAATTTTATCATTGTTTGGGAGTTGCATTTAGAAGGGTAAAGGCGGGGAATAGGGGGAAATTTTGTGTTAAAATGTTACACCCCAAATTGTGGGGTAATGAAGGGAAAGGGAAGGAAGAGAAAAAATTCCCCTTCCTTCCCCTTCCTTCCCTTCCCTAAGTGAACTCCTAAACATACCATAAAGGAATTCTTTTTTTAATTTACAGAGTTAGAGGAAGTGGAAGAGACATCCAAAAAGTTCACAGACTCTGAAAAATAAAATGAAAAGTTAATACTACATAAATATTACAGATGCAGTTGTTTTTCTATAGCGAATAAAGTTGCTTGTGGAATAAATAGATATGTGATAGTGCCTTGGAATTAGAACTATAGTTTGTACCCAACAGTGTATAAAATTATCAAAAGAAAATTCAGTTTCAAATCTCCAATTGTGTTAAGATCCCAAAAAGGGAAAATCAAAGGGAAGAAAAAAGGGAAAATTGTGTTAAGGCCCCAAAAGCAAAATCAGCATGTGCTGCAGCCTCTTTGACTTTTTCCCATATGGTTCAACCCTTAAATTGGAGATCTATATTCTGTACCCCTCTTTTAGCAATTATTATCTGTCAATTAACCATAGACAGAGAATAAAAAAATTCCCAAAATGTCATTATCTCTCTATTCTTTCATGTTAAGTCTAAAAACAAGTTGAATTAGACTTAACTTGAAAGTCTATTTCATGTAAAGTTTAATTCGGTTCATGTTAAGTCTAAATTAATTTCTTTTAAGTATAATTTATATCATGTTACGTATAATTCAACTTGTTTCAAATCTAATTTAATTCATGTTAAGTCTAATTCAACTTGTTTTAAGTCTAATTTCTTGTTAAGTCCATTTTAATTCATATTAAGTCTAATTTAATTACTTTTAAGTATAATTTAAATCGTGTTGTGTCTAATTTAACTTATTTTAAGTCTAATTTAATTAGACTTAACATGAAATTAGACTTAAAAAGTTTGAATTAGACTTAACATGATTTAAATTAGACCTAAAAGAAATTTCACATGATCGAAATTAGACCTAACATGAACTAAATTTAGACTTAACATGAATTAAATTTAGATGTAATACGAATCATGTTGGACTTAACATGAAATTAAACCTAACATGAACTATTATTAGACTTAACATGAATTGAATTTAGACTTAACACGAATCAAGTTGGACTTAACATGAAATTAGACTTAACATGAACTATTATTAGAGTTAACATGAACTTAATTTAGACTTAACATGACCGAAAATTAGACATAACACGAATCAAGTTGGACTTAATATAAAATTAGACCTAACATGAACTGTTATTAGACTTAACATAAACTGAATTTAGAGTTAACACAAATCAAGTTGGACTTAACATGAAATTAGAATTAACATGAATTGTTATTAGACTTAACACGAACTAAATTTAGACTTAACATGAACTGAAATTAAACTTAACACGAATCAAGTTGGACTTAACATGAAATTAGACTTAACATGAACTGAATTTAGGCTTTACTTGAACTGAAATTGGACTTAACACGAATCAAGTTAGACTTAACATAAAATTAGACCTAATATGAACTGTTATTAGACTTAACATGAACTGAATTTAGGTTTAAAACGAATCAAGTTGGATTTAACATAAAATTAGACTTAACATGAACTGTTATTAGACTTAACATGGACTAAAATTAGTCTTAACACGAATTAAGTTAGATTTAACTTGAACTGTTATTAGACTTAACATGAACTGAATTTAGACTTATCACGAATCAAGTTGGACTTAACATGAAATTAGACTTAACATGAACTGTTATTAGACTTAACATGAACAGAATTTAGACTTATCATGAACTGAATTTAGACTTGACAAGAATCAAGTTGGACTTAACATGAAATTAGACTTAAAAGGAATTAAATTAGATTTAACAACAATCAAATTGGTCTTAACATGAAGTAAAATTGGACTTAACATGAAATTAGACATAAAATAAGTTGAAATAGACTTAACATGATTCATGTTAAGTCTAATTTAACTTATTTTTAGACTTAAAATTAAAATAAGTTGAAATAGACTTAACATGATTCATGTTAAGTCTAATTTAACTTATTTTTAGACTTAAAATAAGTTGAATTAGACATCTTAACATGATTCATGTTAAGTCTAATTTAACTTATTTTTAGACTTAAAATAAGTTGAATTAGACATAAAATTATTTAAATTAGACTTATAAGGAATAAAATTAGACTTAATATGAATTAAATTAGACTTAACATGAAATTTGATTTAAAACAAGTTGAATTAGACTTTACATGAATTAACTTAGACTTAGAATGATTTAAATTAGACTTAAGAATATTTAAATTTGACTTAAAACAATTTAAATTAGACTTAAAATAATTTAAACTGGACATAACATGAACCAAACTGAACATAACACAAACCAAACTTGATTTAACACAAATCAAACTGGACTTAACATGAACGAAATTGGACTTAACACTAAATTGGATTAAAATTAGACTTAAAAAGAATTAAATTATATTTATTCGGTTCATGTCAAGTCTAATTTAAATCCTTTTAAGTCTAATTTTATGTTATGTCCAATAAATTAGTCTTAAAACAAGTTGAATTAGACATAATATGATTTAAGTTAGACTTAAAAGGAATTAAAATAGATTTAATATGAATTAAATTACACTTAACATGAAATTAGACTTAAAACAAGTTGAATTAGACTTAACATGAATTAAATTAGACTTAAAACAAGTTGAATTAGACAAAACATGATTTAAGTTAGAATCAAAAGGAATAAAATTAGACTTAACATGAACTGAATTAGTCTTAACATGAAATAGACTTTCATGTTAAGTCTAATTCGGTTCATGTTAATTCTAATTCGGTTCATGTTAAGTATAATTTAATTCGATTCATGTTAAGTCTAATTCAACTTGCTTTTAGACTTAACATGAAAAAATAGAGGAGACAATGACATTTTGGGGTTTTTACTTTTTATTCTCTTTTTATGCTTAGTTGGCAGATAATAATTGCTAAAAGAGGGCTGCAGAACATAGATCTCGAATTTAAGGCTTATCCACATGGAAAAAAGTTAAAGGGACTGAAGCACCTGTGTAGGCGTATAAAATTGCTTATAGGTCCCTTAGCATAGCTCGGCACAAACCGACGAACCAACGAGGCGACGAGGTTGATGAATCGCACGCAAGCAACGGAATACATCCATTCACGTGTGGAATCAAGCCAAGGGTTCGAAGAATCAACGAGTCATCCAAACAAGAGCGGACTCAGATGAATCACGACCGAATCAAGATCGGTTTCGGACTCGAACTCAGAAGTGGATTTACTGCCAAAACAGGAATCGGATTTACTGTCAAATCAGAGTCTAAATCAACCGAAAAAACGAATACAACGGACAAAACGACGAAACAGAAACACCTAAGGGGGGCTCGGCCAAAGCCGAGCCACCCATGGGTGGCTCGGCCAGTGCCGGCCACCCATGGGTGGCCGACCCAGATCTGTGCGCGGGCACAGTTCAGAGAGCCTATAAATAGGCTCCCCTTAGCTCATTTGAAAAGGTTGGAACTTTGAGAGACGAAACTCTGCCGAATTGAAGATCGAGCTTGGAGTTTTGAAGACTTGAGGACTTGAAGATTCAGATCTGATTCTCGGCGAGCGTCCATGTCACAAAAGGTAGGATTTTGAGAGAGGTAAAAATCAGATCTGAGATCTACACGAGATCACACTCCGGATCAAAGCTTGGCCTTTGATCCCGAGATTTGGACGATTATTTCCTTGGCGAACTAATCCTCCCCGGCTATTATTCCCTTCGCGGAATAATACCCGTCGAATCGTGTAGATCCGACCGGATCTAGATCGCGCGGTGGTCCACGGATTAACCCCGGCATTGGCAAAGAACCCACACAAAGCGAGTGACCGCAAACAGGATCTCGCGATTTGTTCGATAAAAGGAGAAAGTTGTAATCTTTTTCTTTATTTTTGATTTCGTTGTAACCGGATCTTATAAAAAGACCGGATCTTTGTAACTCAAAAAGTTGTTATTTAAAGATAGCAATGGAATCAATAATGAAGAAAGACACGATTTTTCCCGCGAACAATCTGGCGACCACAGTGGGAGCTACCGTTCTCGCTGCCGAGATCGTCACGTTGTAGCCGCGGATCTCAATCCCGGTCGAGGAGGAGGTCGAGTATGAATTCGACCAGGCCAAGTTCGAGGAGTACCTTTCGTCCTCGTCCGGATCAACCTCCCCCCGCAAGTCCAAGAAGTTCTCCTCCAGGAGAAAATCTCGTTGGTTCGAAGAAGTTCAGAACGCCAACGAAGCTCTCACCCCGGCTGACGCCAAAGTTGTGTCGGGTGACGTTCCAGCGACCTCCAACGAGGTCAAACCTATTCTTGCCGACGCCTCTACTATTGAGGGCATTGTGACTCTCTCAAAGAGAGCCCGCCAGAGGCGGCGTCAACGCCTTGCGCGGCAACTCGCACAAGCAAGAATCCTCGTGCAGAAGGCCGAGGAATTGAAGAAAGGAAGAGTGGCCAAGAAGCCTCCATCAACCCGCCAAGTGTGGAGGCCGAAGCAGCCTCCAACCAAAGTTCAACCTCCGGTGAATCAACAAAAGTCACCGGTAATCCCAATAGTTTCTCCGGGAGATCATGCAGAATCGTCCCAAAGGAAGAAGCCAGTCTTGGAGTGCCTCGGTCCGATTCCCGACGAGAGAGGCAAAGCTCCCGTCCAAGATCGTTTGGGCCCGATGAAGAAGCCCCGAACGACGCAACATGCTGGGGGTCGCCGTCACCTCCAACATGACAAAGAGACCAGGATAGCTACGCGCACCAACTTGCGCATTAAAGTCCAGGAGCCCGCCGAGAACTCACACCCAAAAAGGCATGTTTCGAGGCGTGTAACTTTCGAAAACCCTAAGAAAGTAATTCCCCCTCAGAAGGAAACATTATCGTCTGATGGCGATAGCGTTATACCTGAGAAGTCGTGCCAACACACGATAGGTTACTCCGATCGTCAAGCAGACGAGTTGTACTATCGTGCTGGGGGTACGAATAAAACCAGGAAAAGGAGTCCTCAAAAACAGGAAACTCAGGAACGAGTTTTGGTTTTCGAAAGGCTCAGTACCGAAATGCCGAAGACAAGGCCTAGGCGTTTCCGACGAAGAAGAACGGTGGTTGAAGAGGGAGAATTTCCGAGGGTCACCACCAACATGACCAGCAGAGGGACATCGGCGCGAGATAATCTCGAGTCAATTTGGAAAGCATCCCGGCCTAGAACCCGTCTACAGTCCGGAACCATCAAGCGAGCAACCTATGATAGGGTTCGAACAAGGCTCCCCTCATAAGATGAATAATCTGATGCCGGCTCCGCGGTCGCATCAGATAATACAGTATCCAGCGAGGGACAGCCCCGCGAGGCATTTATGATAAGTGCGGAGCAAGTGGCCAAAATGCTTGAAGACGCCTTAGCTAAGCAGCAGGAAACCTTCAGGTTCGAAATGCAGATGGCCATGCAAAACATGAGAGAAATGTATGACCAACAAATCCAGGCATTGACGAACCAGCAAGGCGAGCCAAGTCGTCGTAACCCGGTTAATCTGGAAGATGACGACACAAATGCGAATGAAACGCATAATGCCAATAATCCTCCCGTCAATGCAGGGGGTGGTAACGAGAATGTTAACGCAGACTCAGGTAAAAACTTAAAAATTAAAAATCTCGAGAGCAAAATCAATACATTGATTTCCGCTCAAGAGATGAAAAAGACGGGCATCCCTTGTCCATACCCAAGAGAGTGGGAATCAATCCCATATCCGGCGAAGTTCAACTTAATCAACTTCACGCCATTTAATGGGATGGGTTCCCCCACTCAACATTTGATTTACTTCAAATCACACTTGGGGGTAATCTCCGGCAATGAGCCTCTGATGGTGCGGTCATTCGTCGGCACTCTTCGCGGAGCCGCCTTCGATTGGTATCGCCGCCTCAAGCCAGGTAGCGTGAATAGTTGGGATGACATGGAGACCAAATTCCTCGCCAACTTCTTCGACGACGACACAGAGATATCCATTAGGTCGTTGCTGGATGAGAAACAGAAAGACGGAGAATTGGTTGACACCTTCGTCAAGAGGTTCCGGAACAAGGCGATGAACTGCCGGGACCCGATCACCGAGGAATTCATCCTCCAGACTTGCCACAACAACCTCGCATTGGACATATTAGAAGCAATGGGGACAGCACCGTCCAAGACATGGAAGGATCTAAAGGTCCGAGGAGAGCAAGCCGAGCGATTCCTCAGAAGAAAGAAGGCGGAGAGAGGCCAACAGGAGAATAATGCTCCGCAACAGAATTTCGTCCCACGGGGGAAAGGTAAGGCACATGCTAATGCAGTTGATGCTAAATAATGCTCCACAACAGAATTTCGTCCCACGGGGGAAAGGTAAGGCACATGCTAATGTAGTTGATGCTAATCAAACCTTTCAATTGCAACCTCAGCAACAACAGCAGCAGCAACGAGCGTCACAACAATCGCAGTCACAATGGCAACAACGGCCTCAGAAGCAGAAGTCTTCAGAGCCAAGATTTCCCAAAGTGTACTCCTTCAAAGATGACGAAGTTCCCGGCATCTTTAAGTACCTGTTGGAGAACAACAAAATTCAGCTGCCAGCGATTGTGGATCAAGAAGGGGCTAACAAAGTGACGGATCCGAGATATTGCGCATACCACAGAGCGGTCCATCACCCTACCAAGTCGTGCTACCACCTCAAGGACAAGATCCAGGTGCTAATTGATGTAGGCGTCAAAACCCCGAAGCCGTCCAAGAATGTTGAAGCAAACGCGGTTTCAATCAGCTTTGGATCAGTGCCCACAGCGTGGTTTGAACCAAAATGCATCACCAAAGTGGGAATGAAGGCAGTAAACGACGACCCGCATGGACAGCGCCAAAAAGGACTTGTGCCACATACAGCTTCAAACGGCGAAATCCTCTGGGTTCACCCCGACCTGATTGAAGATGAACAATGGGCCGGGTCGTCATCCAAGAAGAAGTCCAAAGGGAAAGGAAAGTCTTGCTGCGGAGTCTCTGCTATCCCAGGAGAAGATGACGAAAGAATACTAGCTTTTCCGCTCTCTGAAGAAGAATAAGAAGTTTTTGCGACCCGAAGTGGAAATGAATATCACTACAACTATCCACCACCTAGTGAGCAGACGGAAATGAGTATCACTACAACTATCCACCACCTAGTGAGCAGGGGGTGAATAAACGGGGACCAGCCAAGACTCTCATGGAGATGGGGGTGATTACAAGTCCTACACCGGGCGAAGAGGCTCGACGACAGCCGGTGAATAAGCCGAAAGAGAAGAATCCCCAGGAGGTGCAGAATCCGAAGCAGTCTCGTTTCAGTCGCCCGATTGGAAAAGACAAACCAGAAAGCTCAAAGACTCCGCAAGTCTTCGATATAATCGATCAACTAGCTAATATTCCAGCACGGATAACGCTGTATGAATTGCTGCGGCTGTCCAAGGAAACTAGGGAGGCTTTGCAAGAAGCGTTGGCTAATTCAGAGGTGTTTCTGACTCAAATCAAGCCGGTGCCTGAACAGCCAGAACCGCTGAGTCAACAGTGCAACATAGCGACTAAAAACCTTCCCTGCATTACCTTCACCAAAGAGGACATGCAGACGAAGAATTCGAACCATGATCGACCGCTATATTTCATCGGGTATATCGGCTCCAGCAAAGTCAACCGAATCCAAGTGGATCCGGGTTCTACTGTGAGTATTATGCCGCTTCGCTTGATGCACTTCCTTGGTATTCAAGTTAGCAAGTTGGCGTCCACAGGCACTGTTATCTACGGGTTCAATACCAGCGGGTCAAGACCTTTAGG
>NC_033801.1:72145429-72203675 GCF_001876935.1 Asparagus officinalis
CAGCCTCCCGAAGCTGAGTTGTTAGTCACAGTACGGACGCATCAACTCTGCGTACCCATATACAGTACGAAGATTGAAGAAGAAGAAGATAGAAACGTGAACGCTAAAGAGGTGAATTCAACTCAAATTGGGTCTGAGTCCCGAGATTGGCATTTTCCTATCATCGACTACGTCCAATATGGTATCTTGCCAGAGGATGTAAAAGAAAAGGAATCAATCCGCCGAAGAGCGCCAAGATTCTTTTATAATACCGAGACCCATACGTTATACCGTAGAGGGTACGACGGTCTTTTACTCCGATGCCTTTCGAACAGAGAAGCAAAGGAAGTTCTTAAGGAAGCACACGAAGGAGAATGTGGTGCGCATCAGCCGCCCGGTCCTAAACTGTATGATCGCATCAGAAGGATGGGATACTATTGGCCCACAATGGTTTGTGACGCAATCGAATACGCACGAGAATGCCACGCTTGCCAGATACATGCGAATTATATACATCAACCGCCAGAGCAGTTGCACACGTCAACCACGTCATGGCCGTTCGAGACATGGGGTATGGACATTGTCGGTCCAATTTTTCCCCCTTCAGCCAAAGGCGATCGATTCATCCTCGCAATTACAGATTATTTCTCAAAGTGGGCTGAAGCAATTCCGCTCAGAGAAGTGAAGACGAACAACGTCATCAATTTCATCAAGCATCATGTCATATACCGACACGGCGTGCCAAGACGGATCATCCATGACAATGGTCCACAGTTCAAGATGTTTCGTCAACGGCTTATTATCCCGCTGCGAATGGATTAGCTGAGGCGTTTAACAAGACGATCATTAAGATCCTGTCCACGCTCGTGAAGACCAATAAACGAGACTGGGACGATAAACTCGGTGAAGCACTCTGGGCTTATCGCACCACCATACACACACCTACAGGGGCCACCCCATATTCGTTGGTATACAGATGTGAAGCTGTGCTACCTTTGGAGATTCAAATCCTGTCACTTCAGATCGCTCTCGCAACTGAGATGACGACAGAAGAACAGCATCAAAAACATCTCGAAGAACTCGAGAAGTTGGATGAAAAGCGCTTGGAGGCTCAACAACAAATTGAGTTATATCAAGCCAGAATATCTAGGGCTTTCAACAAAAGGGTCCGATAGAGAAGCTTCAAGGAAGGAGATCTGGTCCTCGCTGCTCGCCGACCGATAATCCTCAACTCCAAGAAGAAAGGTAAATTCGAACCCAAGTGGGAAGGACCGTTTGTGATAGACACAGTCTACTCAAACGGTGCATATCGCCTGATTACTCAAGAAGGCACATGTCAATTAATGCCAATAAATGGGAAGTTCCTGAAAAAGTACTATCCCTAGTACATTCAGGATAACCCATTTACCGGGAAGTTTCTTGAAGAATATTACACTTAATATTCTAGGAAAGAACTCCCTTCTCTTTCTCTTTGGTCAAGCCTTCCCATGGTTATAGCCAAAGTTGAAATTCCACTTCGATAAACGAAGAACCCATTTTCAGTTTAGATAACCCATCCTATAAAAGGCAAGTTTATCTAAATTTTCCAGATTCTCGGAGTGGACACCCCACTTCTAGTTTCTTCTTCGCTGGAAATAGAATATAAAATTCTTCCTTTCCAGAATCAAGGAATAGAATATAAAATTCTTCCTTCCTTGTATTCGGGTTCGCCTTCACCCTAAAAGAAGACCGGGAAATAGAATATAAAATTCTTCCTTTCCCGCATCGATCTTTTCCGAAATTTGTCAATTTAGGATTCATCCTAGGAAGTTTATCCCGAATCCTAAGCAGGGATAAGTCTGCGCCTAACACGCGCTGCCGGTTTAGTCTTTTTCCGTAGAAAAAGACACTAGAGTTCGATTCTGGGGTATTCTATCCTGAAACCTAAGTAAGGATAAGTTTGCGCTTAACCCGCGCTGCCGGTTAGTTCTTAACCGTCAAAAAGAACACCCGTTCACATATTCAACATTGTGGCAGGTTGTTATTAATAACACCAAAATCCATGCCTTACACGCATGGGGAATTTCATCCTGAATCCTAAGAAGGGATATGCTATGTCGACACCTAACACGTGTCGCCGGTTTAGTCTTTTACCGATTGAAAAAGACACCAGAGTTCGATTCTGGGGTATTTTATCCCGAAACCTAAGTAGGGATAAAGTCAACACCTAACGCGTGTTGCCGGGTAGCCTATTCCCGTAACAATGGCGAAGTCTATGTATTCGACATCATAGCACAAAGTCTCAGAGAATTCACTCTCTTAGCACAACGTTACATGCGGATCGGATTTAGACAATTCGCATGCTAGCCCGACTCAAACGGTAGTCGGTAAAGGCTAATCAAACCCGTTAAAGGCTGGGAGTTAGCCAAAAATCCTAAAGTCAACACCTAACACGTGTCGCCGGGTAGCCTATTCCCGTAACAATGGCGAAGTCTATATATTCAACATCATAGCACGAAAGTCTAAGGGAGTTCATTCTCTTAGCACAACGTGACATGCGGAACGGATTTAGACAATCCACATGCTAGCCCGACTCAAACGGCAGTCGGTAAAGGCTAATCAAATCCGTTGAGGGCTGAGGGTTTGCCAAAAATCCTAAAAGTATTATGGTCAATCATTTCAAACGGAATGAGGAATCAAAATAAAAATAAAGATAAAAGAAATCAGTTCCACTAAAAGGATCAAAAGTCAAAACATTCAGCAAATGAAATCATACATCAAAAACATGGCCAAAAATCTGCTGATTAAGCTTAGAAAGCTTCTCATCATAAGCTTGCCTCAGCTCAGCTCTGATGGACTCCTCGTTGGTAGCTAAAGTCTTCGCAGCAACCTCCTCCGTCTCGATCAGCTTCTGCTTCAAAGATTTCAACTCTTCAGATAGAGCAGTGTGGGCTTGCTGATCCTGTATCTTCGTCTTATGAAGAATGCTCAAAGTCTCCTTTTTCTCATGAAGCTCTTTTTGGAGCTGGTCTATCTGGGTCTCACAAGAGGTAATAGAAGAGTCAAGCTCGGTGAGTGAAGATGATCTAGCAGCAAGGTGGGCCTCAACTCGGCCCACTCGATCCCGCTGAACCTGAATATCGGACTCAGCAAGAAACCTAGCATCGCGCCATGTGTATAAGTGAGTATCCAACTCGGCAGCGATAAATGAGGAGGCACCTGCATCCCGGAGCTCACGAAACATATGAAGCTCATGCTCTAGGCAGTCAAGATCATCAACAATAGACTTCGCCAGATCTGGGTACCCTGCATCCCCTATTGAATTTATCTTCAGATCAAGGAATGGCTTGAACCGGTGAAGGGAAAGTCCGCCGTGGAAGAGCTTGTCAGTCATAGCATTCACAAAGGAGAAGAAGGAACGGATCTCTATACAGATGACAATCTTCTCTGGGTTGCTGTCTGATAACAATTCCTTCACAAGGACGTGAAGCCGAGAAGAAAGCCCTACACAAAAAGGAGAAATCTGTCGAAGCCCTCGATGAATGTTAGCCACCATCACCGGAAGAAGCGAAAGTTCCTTTTTGTAGGCAAGCTGAACTGCTGGGTAGAGCACCTCCAATGGCAAGATATCACTAGACTGATACGGGACCACGCATTTCTTCAACCAGATAGCGAGGTAACCGGCTAGAAGGGTCATCGGTCGAATCGGCGCGGTCGCATGCCACAAGAATGATTTGAACTTGGTCCCTGTAGGAAAACCACTCTCAGGACTGCTAGTGGTATATGAATGCGCATCAACCTTCTTCAGTAGATTATTAACCCCTGAAGGAGTGAGGGGAGCCAGCTCACAAATAGCCTCGCCAAGATTGCTCTCTAGATTCCTGAACAAATAAGACGCAAACTGTTTCTGGCTCACATGGGATTTAGCCCTCTTCGCTAAAGGTTCAGACTGCGCCAAAGCGATATGATAGTGACATGTGAGGTCCCATAAAGTCTCGTAGCGGTCGGGCATGCGATCCTTCAGCTGACTTAATTCTTGGTTGGAGGGAAAATATTCCTGATATAGCATCTGTCCCATGGGCAAACCAGAAATCCTGTGCATCTCATGGAGGGCCAAGCCCAATTCCCCTTGCCGGGTCAGAAAAGTGTTCGAGTCCGGGTTGTAGAGCTCGCACAAAGCGAAGAAATGCTTCGTGCTAACAGGCAAACCATACATGGTGGCACGAACGGCTGCATACAGACCACAAGCGTGCAACTCCTCGCTCCATCGGCTCAAGACGTACTTCGTCATGCGAGTCCACCAAAGCTTGTCCAAAGAATGGACCCAACCATAAAATCTGTGACGTATCGCAGGCATCTCCTGTCCTAAAGCAGCGAGGCGATTCTTCAAAGTAGAAGCAGAGGCAAGAAGCTCGTTACGCGGCGGTGCATCCAACCCCAATACTCCAGGATGCAATCCAGTGATGTGACTCCTGCTCGAACCAGGAGCTGCCTGATGAGTGATGTATCCACAGTGAACGCTCTCATGCTCCTCCGTCAAGCGCCACGACATCTCCCGTGTCACAGCCTGACGCCGAAGCTCAGTCAACGAACGGTGCCGAGGAATCTTCAGCAAATATATGAAACCACTGCCAGTCTTATGAAGCCACTGCTCAGCATCAATAAACACGGCATCCGGATCTCTGGCAGAATCGTCAAATAAAAAGTCGGTCTTCTTGAGAGGCTGAATCGAACTGGCATCCTTCACGGAGGGCGCATCTGTAATCAACTGGCGAAGAGCTCGATATCCACCTTCCTTCACCACTTGGGCAACCTCTGTCGACGTGCCCGAAGCAAACCGAGGAGTGACTGGGATAGGGGAGAAATCGTCGGAAGTCGAATAGTACTCGCCACGACGCCTGTACACTGCGTGAGATGAGAACGCCCCAGAAGGATATTCCACTAGAAGCAAAAATTTAAACAGTTGTTAGTCTCAATCATAAAAGGAAGTTGAACTCATCCTACGAATGGATAAGATAGAGTCACTGCCTTATAAAGGGTGAGACGATTTGGCCACATTATGCACTTATAAGATAGGGTATATCGACTATATATATCCCTGCCTTATAAGGCACAATGTAGTGTCAAAACGCCCCCTTTATTGATTTTGAGATATGGTTTTGACCAAGCAAAACATATATTTAAAGCGTCGATCCTCGCCAAGGAGAATCAAGGCTCTTCCCGATTGCCTCGCCAAGGAGAACAAAATGGGGGTGAAAAGGACCAATTTGCAAATTTCCAAGAAAAAATGGACTAATTTGTAAATTTCCAAAAATAGCTCACCAGCTTAAGAGGGAGGCGCCATCAGCCGACGCGGTAGAGGATTGACCTCTCGCAATACGAGACATAGAGACCTGCAAAATAAATGAAGGAATCAGATCTAGAAAAAGTTCCTCTTTTTTGCAATTCTCCCCCCTGAAAGGTGAGCTCGAGGCGCCAAATCTTAATCCTAACCCTCGCATGCGACCCCACAAATTCATAAATTGAATTAAGCATAAAAAAAATGCTAAAATGGTTGAGGATTTACCTGAGGGAAAGCTCGTGGATCCAATAAAAATCAGATCTTGAAAGAGACTCAGACCACGCGCTCGAGGGGCTTGAGAGAAATTCTAAATATGGAAGTTTTGAGGGATTTCTCAGTCAAAGATCGAAAGGAATACTAGATCTAATGCAACTATGAAATTTTGAGGGAGAACGGACGCTCGAGGGAAGAGAAAAATGAAAAGAGGGGTTAAGGGGGGGCCGGCCCTAATGAGGAAAAAAAAACCCTCTTTTATAATGTTGAACCAAGCCTAGTTGAACCGGACCAGACCAAGTTGAACCGGACCAGACCTGGTTTGAACCAGAATTCAAATTGAAGCTGAATCGAGCATCGAAACAACTTCAAATCGACAGAGGATTCAGTCCTTGATTTATTCTTCCCTCTCCCACATGTTCGGAAAAATCAGAAGATTTTTTGAGCCGAATTACTGCCTTTTTTGGCTCATTATCAAGCAGGTTCAGCTCATTTGGGCACAGAAAATACTCCAATAAGGTATACGAGTATAAACTATTCCCTATTTTTGGTTGAGAAGTTCCTGGAGAATATTTTTCATAAATATTCTTAAGGATAACTCAACAACACTACGCCGGACAACGCGTCGCAAATAAAAACTCAACGCCAACAATCGATGGTTAGCTAAAGATTAGAAAATCAGGAATCGACTTCAAGTTTAAAATTCCAACAACGGTCAGACAATAAATACAGCACCGGAACCCTTACAGACATTCGACAAAGCACCGAATAGCCTGGAAGATTGAAGGAATCAAGAACAGAAGCCATTCCAAAGTCCCGTCACACCGATTGAAGGTTGGGACAATCATATCCAAAGTATTCCAGACTCTTCTATAAAAGAACGAGGCTGAAATACTTTGGAGGGGGTATCTGTAGGCGTATAAAATTGCTTATAGGTCCCTTAGCATAGCTCGGCACAAACCGACGAACCAACGAGGCGACGAGGTTGACGAATCGCACGCAAGCAACGGAATACATCCATTCACGTGTGAAATCAAGCCAAGGGTTCGAAGAATCAACGAGTCATCCAAACAAGAGCGGACTCAGATGAATCAAGACCGAATCAAGATCGGTTTTGGACTCGAACTCAGAAGTGAATTTACTGCCAAAACAGGAATCAGATTTACTGCCAAATCAGAGTCTAAATCAACCGAAAAAACGGATACAACGGACAAAACGACGAAACAGAAACGCCTAAGGGTGGCTCGGCCAAAGCCGAGCAACCCATAGGTGGCTCGGCCAAGGCCGAGCCACCCATGGGTGGCCGACCCAGATCTGTGCGCGGGCACAGTTCAGAGAGCCTATAAATAGGCTCCCCTTTGCTCATTTGAAAAGGTTGGAACTTTGAGAGCCAAAACTCTGCCGAATTGAAGATCGAGCTTGGAGTTTTGAAGACTTGAGGACTTGAAGATTCAGATCTGATTCTCAGCGAGCGTTCACGTCACAAAAGGCAGGATTTCGAGAGAGGTAAAAATCAGATCTGAGATCTACACGAAATCATACTCCGGATCAAAGCTTGGCCTTTGATCCCGAGAATTAAAGGCTACTATTTCCTTGGCGAAATAGTACCCTCGGCTATTATTTCCTTGGTGAAATAATACCCGTCGAATCGTGTAGATCCGACCGGATCTAGATCGCGCGGTGGTCCACGGATTAACCCCGGCGTCGGCAAAGAACCCACACAAGCAAGAGACCGCAAAACAGGATCTTGCGATTTGTTCTAAAAGGAAAGTTGTAAAAGGAAAGTTGTAATTTTTTCTTTTTCTTTGATTTCGTTGTAACCGGATCTAAAAAAAGACCGGATCTTTTGTAACCGAAAAATAGTTATTCAAGATGACAATGAATTCTAAGAAGGCAATTTTCACCGCGAACAACCTGAAGATTTTGCTTTTTGGGCATTAACACAATTCGACTGGAACTTAGATTTAAATTTAAATATTTATAAGTTTAGGACTAGACTTTATCGTTTTTTTTCTTTTTTTGAGAATATAGGATAAATATTTCAATGAGAATTTTTTAGAAAAGGTCTAAGTAAAAATAGGCGTATTACAATCTTATTCCATGGATTTCCTCCCTCTTTTCTTTAGTTTTTTAAATATTTAATATGTTAACATGAATAAATTTAATTTTATGGGGAAATTGTGTCAATGCCCTAAAAGTAATAACTTCATGTGTGTTTGCATTGGGAGAAAATTTTATTATAAAATTCGTCATAACTGTTTATCGGTTACAATGAATACAAAAGAGTGAGCATTTATACTTTGTAAAACTACCCTTTACAACAAAACAAGATTACAAGAGCTCCCTAGAAACACACGCAGAAATATTTATTGTTCGCTATTTGCATGGGATATTTGCATGTACTGTGGGTGTGTTAGCCTAAGGACGACCGAATCACAGATCCAAGTTGAACCGTGAAGAAGATTTAAGGTTGATGTTTCATTTTAGAAATAAGGACAGAAGTGGATATCTTAGCAAAGTAAGATAAACTACTCTTCTCAAGGTTAAGTCAAAGCTTAGATCTTGAGGAAACGCTGAAGGCTCTTAGAAATGCTTGAAAATAATGAAGACTCTCTCTCTTGCTCGAAATTCACCAAATTGCTTAAGTCTCTCTGCCTTGGTATGCTCTGTATGCTTCTCTCCTTTTCAATAATGGTCCTAGGAGGGTATTTATAACCCATAAAAACCGTAACTGATGTCTGAAGTTGAAAAGAAGCCGTGTCGAAGAACCTCTGATTCCGAGACACTTGCGGCTATCTCGGAAACATGACTTGTTTCTAGCCGTTCTATAATTGCTTCAATAATATTTAATTGCTATTATTCTAGCAGTTATGGGCGTGATTTTTGCTTGTAATAGATCCCCCACGTTTATGGATGATCGACAGCAGTTATTAAACCACGTTGATTTCACAAAATTCAAGAAAATCATCATTAAGCCCACTCTACTTTTCAAGACAGTCGCCACTGCCTCGGAAACTATGAGTTTCCTCAAAGCTTCCAAGATAGTGAACACTGTCTCAAAAACCATGAGTTTCTCATAGCGTCTGAGACATGTTTTGTGTCTCGAACGTGTGTGATGCACTTCTTGGGCATTCCTTAGTTGATTTTTGAGTTGAAGAGGTTCATTAACTTTTGTCAAAGCGTCACAAAGATTATTAAATCTTCTATTTAGTTCTTTGTAATATTAGGAGTCATTTGATGAGATAGGAAGCTTTTGAGTCAACTCAAGGCGTGTCGACCGACACCGCCTTTCGAGTTGGCACGAAGGGACTTAGCTTCAGAGGTTGGTCTTCTTCCGAGACACTTGCTAGTGTCTCGAACAAAGCTGCCTTTCGAGTCGGCGTGGAGGGTATCTCATCTCAAGTATCATCTCGAGATGTTTACTTCTATCAGCCTTCGAGTCGACACATGAGGTGTCATCTCAGTTCGCCATTCAAGTCGACATAGGAATTGTCATCTTCATCTGGTCGATATTAATCTCATCTCGATTTTGAACTGTCATCTCATCTCGAATTTTGAATCGGGTATCACCGCCTCTCGAGTCAACACGAAGGGATCTCATCTAGGACTTCGAGTTAACTGCTAACGTATTTCGAGTTGACATGAAGTAGGTCTCATCTCGGGTCTCGGCTCAGACTTCGTGATGACTGCCAACGACTTTTGAGTCGACACGAAGGAGATCTCATCTCAGACTTTGAGTTGACTGCCAAAGCCTTTCGAGTCTCCACGAAGTAGGTCTCGTCTCGGGTCTTAACTCAGGCTTCGAGTTAATTGCTAACGCCTTTCGAGTCGACACGAAGGAAATCTCGTCTCGGGTCTTATCTCCGACTTCGAGTTGACCGCTAATGCCTTTCAAGTCGACATGGTGGTTTCTTCTTGTTTGGTTAAGACGTCGACCACCTTTTGAGTCGACACAGGAGGTGTCATCTCGTCAGGTTGATTGAGACGTCGACCTTTACTCAGTTTGTAGGGGTCGTCGGATTGTGATTCCTATTGTTGATTTGGCTCCTTAGTTGACCTTTGGCATTGGGTGATTCCCTGTAACTCAGATGATAACGTTTATCACCTTCCTTTTAACTTGAGCTTATGTGTGATACGCTATAGGTAATTTTTGATGCCTACAGATACCCCCTTCAAAGTATTTCAGCCTCATTCTTTCATAGAGGAGGCTGGAATACTTTGGATATGATACACATACTTCAATTTGTTGTTTTCTCCATCTTTCAATCTATTCAGTATTTTGTTGAATAGCTAAAACTTTTCTGGTGTTGCGTCTATCGCCTGACCGTTGTCAAAATATTGAAGTGAAGTTGTGTTAATTTGTGAATTAGCTCGTGTCATTGAATCGACGATGAATTGATCATCTTGGTTGAGAATTCGTATCTAAATTATGATTGAACTCCTATGGATTATCCTTGATCTTGGAATTGATCTGAACCTTATTTCAGCAAAGTTATCGATGCATTGACTTGTGTCGACTTTCATTGTAGCGTGAACACAGTTTATACTCATACGTAACTGGAGTCTACATAACTTAGGCTCTTAAGGCGTTGGAGCGGGGAGAAACAGTTTATACTCATCTACTCCTTGGAGTTTTCAGGAATCAGTTTAAGCTCATGTATCCGTTGGAGGTTCAAGGAGATGCAGTTTATACTTGTTTACTCATTGGAGTGTCAAAATATACTAAAAATGGGTCGCTGATGTTCTGCGAATGTAACCGAGAACACGTCGAGTCAAGCCTATTTGCGAGACAGTCGACACTGTCTCGAAAGTGCGAGATGGTGTTGTTGTCTCAAAAGTGCTAGACAACAATATCTATCTCGCAAGCGTGAGATAATATGTTGTCTCGGAAGCGCGAGACAACGACATCTGTCTTACAAGCGAACCGACATAAGGTTCGTTGGGTTTGTATAAAACCTGATGCTTGAAGTCCTTTTCCATGTTTAGCCGCCTCCTCTGGGTTTTAAACTTTCTCAGATCTTCTTAAAAGAGTTCTCAAGTCTTTCCCTCTTCCTTTATCTTCAGATTTCGTCGACTCTTGCTCGAAGAACTTAGGGTTTCTTCATCTAGGGTTTCAGACTTGTTCTTCAAGGTTTGATTTCCTCGTCCAATTTCTTTTCATCCAAGCTTATTTTTTTGATCTTTGATGAAAACTAAACTCCTAGATCACATCTTGGAGTTTTTTCATGATTTTGTTTGATTTTAACCTCAAAACCCTAACTTTTTCTTGATTTTTAGATCAAAATCATCTCTTTTCACCATGTCTCCCAAGAGATCTCGCGTGCCCCGAGGTAGATCTGCCTCCCATGTAACTGAGGGAGAGGAGCCCACAGTTGCTTCCTATGGAGGTGATTTTTTTTAACCTTTTGTCAATTCAAAAGTTAGAATTTTGTGAACTTTGTATGTAGATCCTCGTTTGCTCTCCTTTGCGAGGCATTCGGGAAAGAGGTGGTATCCTCCTTTGTGGGGATCAACATTGAAAGATGTTGTTTTACTTAGCCAAAACACATCTCAAGGCAAAAAGGGACGATTTCATATTATCCCGCATTTGTAAGGCCGGGTATATCTTTGTAGTGTTCACGCACGATGATGTACGTTTCCTTTCATGCATTTAACAATTGAAATCGTCTCGCCAATCATAAGGTGGTGACTTTAACTCGTGGTTTTACGAGATGAATTCTACCCCTTATTTAGCCTTGGAAATATCCTTTAAACTGGATTCCAACGAATATTTTTTTCTTCAGTCAATTTTCCCTCAATGGCCTTCCTTGATCGAAAAGTAATTGGTCAAAGCAGCGCCACCCATGCTTATTTTGAAGGAACTCCTCTAATTAGAGAGGCTCCCTAATTTAGTGAGGACTGTCCGGAAGGTGTTCCTGAACTCATACGACGAGGGGATCGTCGTATTTTACGTCGTTTGATTACCAACGTATCGTTGACTCAGAACCAAGATTCAACCCAACCTCTAAGGAAGCCTCAATATCTATTTGGAGACACCATAGAGGATTTAGAGAAGCATTATTATGAGGCAGAATAATGGTTAAATGAGTGTAGGAGAATGTATATATATCTACCGCCGATTCCTTTCAATTATTCTCTTCTGTAATTCCAAAACTTAGTAGTGACCCGAGAGATGTCCTAGTGATTAACAGAGGATCATGAATGCGTCCACTATGGATTTATCAGTAAGGATGCTAAAACCCTAGGATCAAGTGATAGGCACTCAATTAGAGGACTCCATCCGGGTGTATTGGGTCAGGATTACTTGCCTCAGAATAAACTTATGATCAAGGCAAGTACTGTTAAGAACCATTTAGCTCGGTTAGGAAGAGAATTTCCAATTAGGAAGTTCAGATGTTATGGCTGGGTCCACTCTTCTGCGGATAGATGGTGGACGAGGATGATAAGTTACGTACTCGGCCGTTGGGGAAGTGAAATTGCTGACAAAGGATTATTTGTTCCCATTCGTGCTAGTATGTATGGGCTCCCGATTAGTGTTGACCACTTTCTTGCCCTGTTTGAGACTTATAATCCAAATACCAATATGTTCTTTACTAATAATGGAGAATTAGGTCTCCTATTCCATGAGATGATGAAAGTATCTGGATTGCCCATGGGAGACATACCTTACCAAGAGCTTTCCCGACAGTCAGTCAGCTTAATCGGATGAAGAAGAGTGTTGTCGTCATTCATAATACTCTGTGGGAATTAACTTTCCATTATCAGACTGCCATGGCCGAGATGGAGATAAAAGTCAAGAAGAAATCTCTGCAAATCAGCCTAAAACAATTTAAGGATAATCTTTTCAAAAACATGGAAGATCACTCTGGCTATGAGGTATGTGAATTATCACCTTTAACCCCATCATAGATAAACAAGTTATTAGTAAAGACAAATGCCCAGTCATACACTACTCATTCGACCGAAGGTAGATTCCCTAAGGGTACGGAGTTTGTATCATTCTTGTGGCAAACTAAGAAAAGAATCTCACCAACAACTCTTTTGGCTGGGTATTTGGCCATTTGGCTAAAGAGATGTGTAGTCCCTCTTAAACCTTCTGATGCTTTGCCTGTTAAAGTTTTGTATCCGGCAGTTCAATTGGACACTAGATGTAGGCTCTCTCTACTCCCGGCAATGATTGCAGATATCCACAGCGGACTCCGTTACTTAGGCACCACTTTTACATAGGAGGGGAAGAAACCTTCAAATCTCCATGGGCCGGACTTAATGTCAGCTCCTTAAGCCGCCAACCCAGATCTTCCTTTGTTACAAATTTTAGAAGAGTGTAAGTTGTGGGCCAGGCAATGGCATGATGTGTCTCGGCAATTTTAGGTTCAAAAGTGTTGGGAGTTCTTCCCGTGCTTCCCTCAATTCTCCGGGACTTATAATGATATGCTCATGGATGTTGAAGAACCCAGAAAGAATAGGACCGTATTAGATGTAGGATGTTTTAGGTGGTTGATGAACATCCATCCTGGCTACTTAGTTTTCAAAGTAAAAAATGTCTACAACATCGATTCGTATTTACCTTAGATTTGCTCGTCAGTTTGGTTATGACCAACTGTATGTAGGCAACCTGAATAAGTGGTGAGAACTTGTGGAGGTCTCATTCACGGAGCATGGGCCTGGTTTTGGAGCATAGGTGGCTGCACGGATGCTCGGTTTGATCTTCCTATGGATGTCCCTTCCCTGCAAAAGACTTTTATGTATTGTAAATGGCTGCTATCTGCTAATGCAACCATAAGGAAGAAAAGAATCTCAGAGTTGGAAGCAGAGGTTGCATCTCGAATTGCTACCAAAGTGGTCCGGGAGACCGTACTCTTAAGGAAAGGAAATAATCCTGTCGAATCATCCAGTAAGGGAAAGCAAATTGCTGGTTCTGATGAGAGTGAGGGGGAACTCCATATTGGTATAGTTGGAACATCTGAAGAAGAAGGTGAGGATGAAGTTGGGGATGAAGTGAAGGTGAGGGTGTTAGAATTGACAATGACGATGAGGAAGAAGTGGCTAGTCTCCTACCTTCTTTCTTTCAAAGAGGTTATGTGAGTTCTTCTGTCATTCACTGGACTCGTCGTACCGATTAACCTAAATCATCAGGAGCTCTAAAAAGTAAGAAGGAAAGGGTGGTTCTAACATCTCCTAATCGGATAGCGGTAGAAGTTCTTAGTGGAGATGAAGAGGAAGAAGATACAATGCCCCTCACTCATAGAAAGATGTCTCGGTCTTCAACTCAAACTCAAGCTCAAACCCAAGTTTCTCCAAAAGCCGAGTTGTGCACAAAATATTATCATGAGAGATCCAATATTCTAGGGGAAGCGCGTCCACCAAAAAGGGCTAAGAAGGTTGTACACAGAAAACATACTTCTTTACCAGCAATGGAAGAACAACCGACCTACAATATTCCTGTTGAGGAAAGAGGTAATATTTCTTCTTTATTTTCATTTCTCAATTTCCTTTTTCTTTTTAAGATCCAAACTTTTTCCATATTTGGCTTTCGTATAGGGTCGAGAAGAAGGATAAATTCAAGTCGGCATCACTTCTCCCGAAATTATAGAAACTGACAAGCCTAGTTTCGTTCAGCAAATGCACGATGCAGTAGATGACAAACCTGCTGGCATCCAAACGACCTCCCCTACTAAAGTCATTCCATCAACTCCCAGTATAGGTATGGGTACTTCTCCATTCGGAGGACAATTCCAAGAGATGAGTGAGTCGGAATGCATTCCTCTTCTAATGACCTATGTACTTCATCTCCTTTAGTGAAACTAAAGGAAGCGGGTGTGAGCAGTGAAGCTGCAGATCATGCCATGGTGACTGAAGGTAATTTGACTTCTATCCGGTATATGTACTTATATATATATCTATATATATCATGATTCAACCCCT
Organism: Asparagus officinalis; assembly: GCF_001876935.1. Taxonomy (NCBI): domain Eukaryota; kingdom Viridiplantae; phylum Streptophyta; class Magnoliopsida; order Asparagales; family Asparagaceae; genus Asparagus; species Asparagus officinalis. Next base: position 72,159,867 of record NC_033801.1, read on the forward strand.
TTTGCAGATATCATGACGGATGAACCAACCGAGAAGGAGACTGCTCATGTTGCTGAAGCTAAAGGCTTCAATGAACACAATCTCGATCTCGACCTCCTAGAAGAAGATCATCAACTAATCTCTAATTTACTATCGGAGAAAACTCTTGATGAGGTTGCAGGACTAGCTGCTGGAGCTAGTTCATCTGCAAGTATGACTTTATTCTCAAATCCTGCGTATCCATTTGCTGCTCAATTTTGAATGATTATATGAGAATTTTGACTATAGGACCAAACGTTGGTGTCAATACAACTACAGTAAGTGAAACTTCAGAACGAACTCGACATTAGGCTCTTCAAGTGTAAAAAAGATCGTTGCTGAAGTTGAACCATCTCCTTCTCAACCCCAAATCATTTTAGAATCAGCTCTGATACCAACAGAGGTCCCAATCACCAAGCTAATTAACGATGCGGGAACATCAATGGTTGTTATTCCTAAGAAAGCCCCATTTGCTCAAGAAGCCGAATTGATATCATCAGGGTGAGAAAGCCACGTTGAAGGCTCTTCTGTTAGACTTGGTACATTTTCGTTCACCATTACTTTTGGATTCTAAGTCTTAAATATTTATCCAACTGTTTTTAGTACTTATTTTCTTTTCTCTCCTTGCAGTTCCTCCTTCAGCATTACTTGAGCCAATCTGAGCATTGATATCTGATGAGGATCCGGACAAAGGTGTTATCATCTCGGATGTCCAAAGCTTCGTCTACTTTCTAAACCTCATGAACGATCGAATTCTTCATTAAGGCTCTTCTTTTGACAACTTTAGGAGATCACTCAATCGACATGCGTCAGGGATTATAGACGAGGGATATCCTGACCTGGCTGATTCCATTGAATTTGGTTCAACTAGAGCAGCAAATTGAATACTTGAAGGATCTTTAGAACAACGTTTCTTCTTATGTAGTGGCCTGGATAGATCTAAGGCTACAAGCATGGCATGATTAACAAAAATCGGTTGAACTTGAACTTCGAAGGTTGAGGAGCCGTGTGACTCAAATGAGATTGAGTATCGCCAAGAAGGTGAAAGCAAAGGCTGATTTGCTTCAGTCTTTAGAATCACGTCGAGCTAAAATAACCCGTTTAGAAAAGGAACTTGCGGAAGCTAAGGATGCTGAGGGCATTTTGGAGCTTGATTTGGCTGAGGCGCAACGTATTGAAACAGACCTATTCAAACAACTGGAGCTCCAAGATAAAATGCTTACTGAAACAGAACAAGAAGTCCTCAAGGCTATGAACACTAGCGAGGAATCTTTAAAATCTAGCCTTACAACTGAGTTTGAACAAGCTAATGCAGAAGAGCTTTCAACACTTGAAGAACATATACGCGGTTATAAGTTGTCTTTAACTTAAGAACATTTTTCTTGTATAGGAGCTTCTTTTGTACTTTACTTTTTTTCAAGTGATTTTCATGAATAAAGTGAACTTTTTGCAAATTTGAAGTCTTATTATGATTACTCATTCTTGTTTAAAATAAATAAACATAATACTCATAGGTTTTTTGTCAAACTCTAAGTCGTCAATGGATTTGATATGCTTTTATCGACTACCGTTTGAGTTGGGCTAGTATGTAAATTGTCTAATTCCGTTTCATATATAACGTTGTGCTAAAAAATTAAACTCTCTTAGACTGTATATTACAATATTAAATATGTAGGCTACATGTGTTAGATGCAGATTTATCTCTAATAAGGGATTGAGATAATATCCCTCATGCATAAAAGACATGGATTTGGAGATTATTAACTTAATAATAATCACCGGCTATGATATTGAATACGTAGGCTTTGTCGTTTTTACGGAAATGTACCACCCGACAGCATGTATTAAACACAGACTTATCTCTAATAAGGGATCGAGATAACGTCCTCCATGCATAAAAGGAATGGATTTGGAGATTAACTTAATAATAACCACTGGCTACGATATTGAATACGTAGGCTTTGTTGTTTTTTTACGGGAACGTACCACCCGGTAGCATGTGTTAAACGTAGACTTATCTTTAATAAGGAATCAAGATAACGTCCCCCATGCCTAGAAGGCATGGATTTTAGTGTTGAAAAATTATGTCTTCTCCTAGGGCAAAGACGAACCCGATGCCGGAGAGGAAGAATTTTATATTCTATCTCATGCTTGACTTCTCTTCGGGCAAAGACGAACAGGATGCCGGAGAGGAAGAATTTTATATTCTATCTCCTATTGCAAAAGAAACTCAAAGTGGGATCTCCACTTTAAGAATCTTGAAGGTGAAACTAAGAGTGTGATCTTCACTCTCAGAATTAAAAAGATACGAGTAACCCTAACTTTTATAGTATTGGTTACCTAGTCTGAAGATGAATTTCTCGTTTATCAAGATGAAATTCCAACTTCAGCCCAAGCTGTAGATGTTTGACTAAAGAAAAATGAATAGAAGCCTTTCGTTTATCGAAAGGAAATACCGGTTATGAAAATGGACCTCTCGTTCATGGAAGGAATCGAGAGGGGATTTTGGCTTTGGCTCTAACTGTAGGAAAGTTTAACCAAGTGAGAGGTGAGACAACTCTACCTTTTATTGGTTTGATGGTTCAAATTGGGTTAAGAACTTTTCGTTTATCAAAATGGGATCTTGGTTTTAAAAGCGGATCTCTCGTTCATGGAAGGAATCGGGAGGGGATTTTGGCTTTGGCTCTAACTATATAAAGTTTTGACCAAAAAGGTGGTTTGGAACGACCCTAATTGTTTAACGGTTTGATCACTCAATATGGATGGAAACTTTTCGTTGATCGAAAGGGAATTTCGCTTTTGTAAGTGTACCTCTCGTTCATGGAAGGAATCGAGAGGGGATTTTGTCTTTGGCCCTAACTGTAGGAAGATTTGACAAAATAGGTAGTATGAGTGGGGGCACAAATAACAGTAAGAATGTTGATTTGTACAAAACACTCATTGGGGGTTTTCGATGTCAAGTGATAAGATCTTGACATGAAGGGGGTTCAATAATTACCATGGATCGGCAGGTTGAAATTTTTTATGTTGTTTCATAACTTCAATAGTGGGAGTGTTAAAGACTAGACACAGTAGGAGTTTGAAGGATTTTAATCCATGAAGAATTTTGGTGGATCCACCATCAACTAATTTGATCTGTGAGGGATTTTATGGTGGAAGATTATGAGTCATCGAGCACTCCACAATTACACCGTGGGAGTTTCGTGAAAGAAGATTGACCAAATGAGTCATTGAACCTCACCTCAGTGAAAGAGTGCTCGAAAAATCACAGTGGGGGGATTTTACTCATCTTGGAAAAGATTGAATAGCCACAGTGGGAGGTTCTTAATCATTTTTATAATAATTAAGAATAAATTATTTAGATGATTATATTCTATATGGAATAATCAACCGCTCCCGGGTTATCCTTAAAAATACCTTGTATATTATTCTCTAGGAACTTCTCATTTAATAGGTTATCCCGAACGTACTAGGGATAATACTTTTTTAGAAACTTCCCATTTATTAGCATCATTAGCTTATCGCAATCTTGAGTGATCAGGCGGTATGCACCATTTGAATAGACTGTCTCTATTACAAACGACCCTTCCCATTTTGGTTAAAATTTTCCTTTCTACTTGGAGTTGAGTATCATTGGTCGCCGGACAGCAAGAACAAAGTCTCCTTCCTTGAAGCTTCATTGTTGGACTTTCTTGTCAAACCCTCTGGAAATTCTAGCTTATAAGAACTCAATTTGTTGAATTCGGCTACATTATTAGAGCATGACTCAGTAAGTGAATAGGCTCGAGGCGATACATGTTTCTCCGTAGAAACTAGGACGCCTCCGACACCTGAAGAATTTTTGAACATTCGGGAATGCTCACCACATTGGTTGCTCAGGAAGTACCGTCGAAATACAGTTGCCACACTTGTTGATTGAAGTAGTATTGATTTCGTGGGTATCATCCGACAAATCTTCGTACAATTCGTTCATATCCTTCATATGGTTAGCCGCTAGAAGATCGCAAATTGCTTGCCCTTTTACTAACTTTTGTTGCTTAAAGTGCAGGTCATACTGGGATAGGAGTAGGGCCCATCTCGCTAACCTCCAATTCATTGAAGCCGGTTGTGTCATGAACACCTGGACTGGATTGACATTGGAAATGACATAGATCGTCTATCCAACTAGGTAGTGTCGTATTTTCTGAATGATGAATACTAAAGCGAGGCACTCCTTCTTAATCATTGGATATTAAGATTCAACCCCTACCAAAGTACGACTCAGATAATACACTGTCTGTTTGTGACCATTGTCTTCATCTTGTGCAAGAAAAGCACTTAATGAGTGGTTCATCACTTGGACGTAAATAAAAAATGGTTTACCCAATTTCGGTGCAATGAGGACAGGAGGATTCATCAGATATGCTTTAATATCTTCAAATGCTTTCTGACAGATATCATCCCAAATAAATGATACACCTTTCTTTGTGAGCTTGGAGAATGGTTGGCATTTTCTTGAGAGGTTCGAGATGAATCGACGGATATAAGCTAACCGCCCTTGCAATCCTCTGAGCTCCTTGAGGTTTCTCGGAGGTTGTAGTTCGTGTATCATCTTCACTTTATCAGGATCGATATGGATACCCTTTGTGGTAATGACAAATCCAAGGAATTTACCGCTGGACATTTCCAGAAAGGATTTGGTAGGGTTCATCTTCAATTAGTGACTCCGCATGAGATCAAACATCGTCTTCAGGTATTTAATGTGGTTGTATTTGCTGTGACTTTTTACGATCAAATCATCAACATAACATTCGACGGTCTTTAGGAGATATTCCTGAAAAATTTTAGTCATTGCCCGTTGGTATGTAGCACCCGCGTTCTTCAAGTCAAAGGGCATAACTATGTAACAGAAGATGCCAAGCGGTGTTCTGAATGCGGTATGCTTTTCATCATTTGGGTACATCTTGATTTGATTGTAACCCAAAAATCAATCCATAAAGGACATTCTCTCGAATCCGTCACTCTTTCTCGATCATCGGATATAGAGATTCAGCCCCTACCAAAGTACAACTCTGGTAGTATACTGCCTGTTCACGACCGTTGTCATCATCTTGTGCAAGTAAAGAACTTAATGAGTAGTTTGTCGCTTTGACGTAAATAAAAAATGGTTTGCCCAATTTCGGTGCAACGAGGTCAAGAAGATTCGCCAGATATGCTTTGATGTCTTCAAGTGATTTTTGACAGACATCATCCTAAATAAATGATACACCTTTTTTGTGAGTTTGGAGAATGGTTCGTATTTTTCGGAGAGGTTCGAGATGAACCGATTAATATAAGAAAATCATCCTTACAATCCCCTAAGTTCTTTGAGGTTCTTCGAGGGTTGTAGTTTGTATATCGCCTTCACTTTATCAAGATCAATATTGATACCCTTTGTGGTAATAAAAAATCTAAGGAATTTACCGTTAGGCATTCCCAGAAAGGATTTGGTAGGGTTCATCTTCAATTGGTGACTCCGCATGAGATCGAACATCATCTTCAGGTCTTTAACGTGGTCGTCTTTGTTACGGCTTTTAACAACCAAATCATCAACATAATATTCGACGGTCTTCCGGAGATGTTCCTGGAAAATTTTAGCCATTGCCCATTGGTATGTAGTGCCCGCGTTCTTCAAGCCGAATGGCATAACTTTGTAACAGAAGATGCCAAACGATGTTCTGAATGCGGTATGCTTTTCATCATCCGGGTACATCTTGATTTGATTGTAACCTAAAACTCCATCCATAAAGGACATTCTATCCAAGGCACATATGTTGTCAATGATCACATTCGTGATCGAAATAGGGAAATTGTCCTTTGGGCAAGCAGTGTCAGGTCTCTGAAGTCGTTGAAAATCCTAATTTTCCTATTCTTTTTAAAAACCGGGTTAATATTTGCTAGCCAGTCAGGATGTTGTTCCTCTATGATGAAACCTGAATCGATTAATTTTTTGACTTCAGCCTCAATCGCCTCCATGATCTACAGACGAAACCATCTCTGCTGTTGCTTGACAGGTTTGACATCCGGTTTGATTTTATGGTGGTGCGTCTCTACGTTTGGGTTAAGTCCGGGAATGTCTTCATAATTCTAAGCAAAAACATCGATATATTCCCTAAAGAGGGTTATCAACTTTTCTTTTTTGTCTGGTAGAAGACTATCACTGATGAATATGAGTTTCAGATTGACCTCATCACTGATGTTCACTTAGACCACTTTGTCTTCAATGGGAGGTTCCCTTTGCTCGAATCGATCACCATATTGCATATTCAAGTGATGGATCCAAGGGTCTTCCCAAGTTGGCATTTGATCATCTTCCTCCATTGTGGTAGGATCAACTATAGCCATGCTTGACATTAGGCCTCTAAACATTTCTCCAAGGCTGACATCGGAATCCTAATCTGTAGAATCCAACGAATATTCGTCTTTACTCGGATTGGATGACTGGTTGATGACTTGCCAACATTATTCATCGTCAGATGAAAAAGCATAACCTAGACCTCTCTTATATTCGTAATAATTGTTGGGCTTCACTCTTGGTACATAGGTAGGATGGGGTGGAACCTGGATACCTTGACCAAAACGAAGACCTTCACCGAGTGTGAGGTTGTAACCTTGCTTGTTCATATAGTCACGTGCTTATGAACTGTTTCTGAAGAAATCTTGTCCAGGTCCTTCCTCATTGGCATTGGTTTCCAAGAAGAGATTGGAGGGCGGGGATGACTCCCCTTTACTAAAGATTATTTCTTTTCTACCCTCTGCCTTTGTAGGTAGGACGAGGGTTGTTCCAAAGGAGTCTTGGATGCACTTCTTTGTCATGTAAGATGATCAAAATGGCATGTGTATGTCAGGGTTATCATATAGTTCCTGCATTATATTAGTAAGATAAAGCGAGTACTCTAAATCATTATTATTGCATGATCAGCAAGTTGCCAATTACAACTTTCATCTGACAATTCGCCACCGTCAAGATCGATTACAAGAAGTTCAATGTTATTGAATCTAAGACCTTCATCATAATCGAGCCCGATTTTGGTCTTAGCTTCTTCTTTGTTGTTCGTTCCATGGGCTGATGGTTTAGTATCAGATTCAATACCGTAAAGAATGGAATCAGTAAAGTAATTTTCTAACCCCTTAAACGGTTGCTTATCCACGACCACCGTTTTGACCTCATTATTAGTTTCAACATATTTTAGACACTGATGGAGGGTGGAGGGGACTATAACGTTGCTATGGATCCAAGGTCGACCCAATAGCAAGTTATAAGAAGTCTCTGCATTGACCATGTAGCATGTGGCCTCGGATTTCAAATCTCCAAGCTGATATTTCACTCAGATTTTTCCCAGGGGTCTAGATCCACTAATATTGAATCCATAGATTAAAGTGCCTGTAGAAGCTAATTTTATGGCAGGAATTCCGAGATGATACATCAATCAGAGTGGCATGATGCTAATAGCAGAACCCGAGTCAACTTGGATCCAGTTTACAACGCTAGAGCCAAAGTATATGGTGAAATACAAAGGCCTGTCATGTTTTGAAATCCTCACTTGCATATCCTTCTTGGTAAAAGTAATGCAAGGGAATCGTATGGCCACGAGGTTGTAGTGTTGAACTGATGACTCCAACTTCTCAGGTATTAGCCTAATCTGAGTGAGCAATATATCAGAATCAGTCAAGGCTTCTTGTAAAGCTTCCCTGGTATCTTTTGAGAGGTGTAGCAACTCATATAAGGTGAAACTCATTAGGATGTTGGCTAACTGCGCCATGACACCGAACCAGTATGGAGTATTCAAACTTTCTGATTTATCTCTTCCAATCGGTCGATTGAAACGTGACTGCTTCGGAACTTGACCCTCTTTATGCTGAGACTCTTTCTCCTTTTGTTTGGGAATTGGCTACTGCTGGGGTTTCTGAGCAAGTGTAGGTGGAGTTGTAACCACCCCCCAGTTCAGTCAATGTTTTGGCATTCGGATCAGAAGTTTCAGGATACTTGTATTGATATATATTCCCACTCCTAGTAGCAAAGACTTTGTGTTCCTCTTTAGAAAGTGGAAAAGTAAGGATGCTTTCGTCATTTTTTTAGGGATTACAGTAGTAGGACAACAAGATTTTCCTTTGTTCTTGGCCTTCTTTTTAGAAGAGGATCCTACCCACTGTTCATCTCTAAGCAGATCTGGATGGACCCAAAAAACTTTGCCATTAGGTGTAGTGTGTGGTGTAAGTCCCTTCTGATGCTGATGCTGTCCATGAGGATCGTCGTTACCTACCTTCATCTCTACCTTCAACACGGGCTCTGGTTGGAACCATGATAGAGGGACGGAACCGAAACTGATGGACACTATTAACACCCACTTTCTTTTCCTTGGGTTTTGCAGTTATGATACCAATATCAATCAAGGCTTGAATTCGATCTTTGAGAACATAACAAGCCTTCATAGAATGGTGAACTCTTCTATGATAAGCATAATACTTCGGATCTGAGGTTTTCCTAGCTTCCTCTTCATTCGTAATTGGTGGCAGCTTGATCTTGTTGTTGTCCAAGAGATACTTAAAGATAGCCAACACTTCATCCTCTTTAAAGGAATATTCCTTCAGAAATCTAAGTTCTGAAGTCTTTGGTTGCCTTGGAGATTGCTGTGCTTGATGCTGTAATTAAAATAACGACTGCTGCGTTGACTATTGTTGCGGCTATCGTTGTGATGTTTGGTGAGTATCAACAGTATTTGTGGGACCCTTTCCTCTGCCTCAAGGAATAAAATTTTGCTTTTGAGGATTGGATATCGGCTGACCTCTTTCAAGATTCTTCCTCTTGAGAAAGTGTTCGCCCTGTTCACCACGCATCTTCAATTCTTTCCAGGACTTGGAAGGGACAACCCCCATGGCTTCTAAAACATCTAAGTAGAGATTATTGTGACACGTTTGGAGGATGAACTCTTTCGTGACCGGGTCTTGATAGTTCATTGCTTATTCTGGAAATGTTTGTCAAAGTTGTCAACTGACTCTCTATCTTTTTGTTTCTCATTCAGTAAGGTTCCAATTGATACTTTGGTGTACGTCATCGAAGAAATTGGTGAGGAATAAGCTTTCCATATCGTTCCAACTGTTAATGCTTCCAGTCTTGAGACGTCGGTACTAATCGAAAGCGGCCCCGCGAAGGGTGCTAACTAATGATCGAACCATCAAAGCTTCATTTCCAGAAATCATACCCAAATGAGACTTGAAATAAATCAAGTGTTGAGTGGGTGAACCTTTCCTGTCAAATGGAGTGAAGTTAATCAGGTTGAATTTTGGCGAGTATGGAGTTAACTCCCACTCCCTCGGATATGGGCATAGAATTCCCGTCTTCTTTACTTCTTGAACCGACATCAAAGCATTCACTTTGTTCTAGAGCTTTTTCATTTTCTTCTCCTCTCCCGTACTTTTCTTTGGGGGATGTTGAGGAGGTTCAACTGGACCACCCCCAACATTATTGCTGTTGGGTGGTATGTCGGTAAACATGTGTTCATCCACTTCTGTGTCACTATCAGCCTGTTGACTAGGCTCAGGTTGTTAATGAGATTGTTGAGTCTGCAATTCTCTCATCTGTTGCATATTCAACTCTATCTCCATTCTCATCTCAACTCTGATTTCTTCTTGTTGCTTAGCCAGAGCTTCTTGTAGCATTTGAGCTAATTGATCAGGTGTGATGATGAACGCCTCCCTAGCTTGCCCTATACTGGACATTGTATCATCGGAGGCAACTGCAAAACAAGTATCTGAGAGCTCCTCATCTGAAGACAACCCTTCATGCATTCTACTATAATCTCTGCATTTAGTGGCCTTAGTTGTAGCCGTGACATTCTTTGAGAGAGGCCCTCATCAACTCTTCCTCCTAGAGAAAAATCACAGTTAGAGTTGGTTGAATATCATTTTCCTTTATCTGCCATATTAATGGTGACCTCTAGAAGCTCATAGTTTTGAATGGCAGATCTTCTCTTGCAGATACGCCTCGGCATGGGATTTGACGTTTCAGTAGAAAGTCTTTGGAATACAGAGGTTCTTGATGGTGAGGCTTTGGAGCATCTATATTCAGATAATGCTGCTTTGATGAGCCTCTCACATGCACAATGAGGGCTTGTTTCTCGAATAGTCCTTTTCCATGACTTATTCATACCTCCAGCCTGATAGTACAACTCATCGATATGATGACCGGAGCAACCTATCAACTGTTGGTGTGGTTAGGCCTTATTGACATTCTCAAGATGACTTGCCATCGCCTTTGAGCGATCCAAGGTCATATCAGGAGTCACACGTTTAGAACTACCCCCTTACGGGTGTGGAGTTTTAACGGGCTCCTGAGTTCTGATACAAACTCCTAATCATGTGGAAATTAGAGCTTTCCCCTACTGGGATTGCTTTGACTTGGCGAGAGGATGCGAACAACCCCCTGCGTGAGAAGTCACTTGGGATTTATTCGTTGGTCCCAAGCATTCTTTGACTGGAGCTTTACCTCAATCCTCATGCAAAGGACCAAGAAGATCAGCCATTGTAATTCTAAACATTGATAGGTCAGGACTAACCCCAAGCTTCACTAGTGGAGTAGCAGATATGGTTGTAGCAGACGAGCGAGAAGCGGACGTCGACAGAGTCGAAGGAAAGCCCTCAGGAGATGGCCTTTGTCCTAGACACTTGCGTGTGTCTCGGATATGGCTCCCCTTGCCGAGACATTTGCTAGTATCTTGGATAAGACATCTTTGGCTGAGACTGGTGCTAGTCTCTCGGATAAGACTCCTTTGGCAGAGACATTATCAAGCGTCTCCGTTGAAGGAGTTATCCAACGATTCTGATTTTTGCGCAAGTTTAGATTTCGAGATCCAAACTTTGCAAGTTCTCTGTAATTCTTTAGGCACACTTTCCTTCCTCCCTTCTTGTGTTTGTTGCAAGAGGGCACGAGCACGAGCGGTGTTTGTACTATGCTTTTCAATGCGCTCTTTGAGGGTCGAATGTGCTCTTTTGATGAGAACCCATTCCTCCGTCGTTAACTTCATAGAAATATGACTGGTTTGTCATTGAGGCAACTAGACCATTCATTGTTTCCTCAACTCTAGATCCGCGTAGTAATGAATCCCGTCGACTTATTCTAAGGCCTTAGCCATTTGACGAGTACGGTGCTGACGTTGTCTCTGATGAGCCCTCTTCATCAATATTGGTGGACTTTAATTCAATGACTCCTTAACTGGAGATGAGTTATTATGAGTAGAGGTCCCGACCTTATTGATTGCTAGAGAAGCGTTGTGGGGGGAAGCCTCAACAACAATCGGGCGAGAGTCTTCACCCGTAGCCTTCATTGGAGTTAAAGAGTGGAAAACCTTCTTTGAAGATGAAATCTTCCTACATTTGTGAGGTGAGGAAGATCTTAAGGATGAGGATGACATATACTCCTCAAACATTGCTTGGTTGAATTCATACTCGACCGTGGATTCAACCGGGATCTTAATTAGTTGCGACACGACGTTCTCGGCAACGAGACCATTGGATCCCACTGTGGTCGCCAGTGTGTTTGTGTCGGGAACAAATTTTATTGCAGAATTACTCATAACTGTTTATCGATTATAATGAATACAAAAGAGTGAGCCTTTATGCTTTGTAAAACTACTGTTTACAACAAAACAATATTACAAGTGCTCCCTAGAAACACACACATGAACGTTTTCTAAAACCCTAAAAATTTAAATATTTTGTGATAAATAATAATAAATATGTTATATATTTATAAATAACATATTATGATGTTTGAGTATGCTAGGAATTAATTTGAGATCAATTCAATGTATATATGTATATATATAAGAGCAAATGCACAAATCATGCTCGATGTGTAAATCTGAAAATTTATGACTAATGGAGAGATTTTGTATTTTAGACACTGATACATTGTGAATATGAAAAAACTTAAATGACCAAAGTTGTAGATATCTTCAGAAGGTTTCCAAAAAATCTTTAAACAACTCATTCTAAGGTGGGATACTAAAGTTACAGTCAAAATACCAAAGAGTATATTTCTAGTCAGACTGGGTTTTCCAGTTTCGGATTTCGGGTTTTGGGCTGTAGTTTTTTGGGTTTGCTGTCATATATACACATGTTTAAACACGAAAAATACCACTTTTTTCCTGTGTTCCAAACCTACTAGCCCCTCTCCTCCTCTCTCAAACTCTAGCCCTAAACTTGTGTTCTTGGGGAAGTTTCATGAAGCGAAAGCGAGGAGAAGGCGAGATTTGCGGCGTTTGGCATCGATGGATCTTTCTCACATGTTTTTAGGAGTTCATCAATATCCCTCAGGTGAGTAACATCTCGCCTAGCCCTACCCTATAATCTTAAAAGTTTTCTAATGATTTTAATGGGTTTTTGTTGAGCCTAAAACGTATATTTGAGTATAAAAAAGATGTTCTTTATAGCATATGATGCAAAAATCTTGTGTTTCAGTTTATCAAAAGCCCACCAACGTTTTGGGTAATAAAGATCTAGAGCTAAAACAATTTAATCATGAGTTAAATCACAACTTCTTGTTTTTGAAACGTTTTAACATGTGCGTTTATGCTTGGGGTTTTTGGCGATGTATTTTCGTAATTTTCGCTACATATTATTATATGACTATTAGAAATGTTAGACATTTGTTTAAGAAGATATTATTAAGTTTTAGAGCTGTTTTGAAGCAGATAGAAACATGTAGAGGGCTTCTGTTTGTTTCTCGGTCGACCGCGGTGGACGCGACGGTCGACCGCCGGGCGTTTTTGTTGAGTAGCTTGTTTTTACTCTTTGCGCGGTCGACCGGAGTGACCTCTGCCATTGACCGCCGAACTGTTTGTGCATGTTTGTGTGTTGTAGTGTATTTTTGCGTGTACGAGGAGTTGCCTCGATTATCTGGTACTAGAATTTAGTGATTAACTAATAATTTGTGCATGTTAGATGAATTGAGGGCACCAGTTTAGATCCACATACCGAGACACGTGTGAAATTAGTATATGTATATCTTTTTATATATCTCATTGATATTTACGCATTTTGTACAGTCCATGTGTTGGACATTCATTTCATTCAGTCCATGTGTTGGGTATTTATCTTTCAGTCCATGTGTTGGACATTCGTCATACATAGTCCATGTGTTGGACACTCATTTTTATTAGTCCATGTGTTGGACACCTATTAAACTTTGAGTATGACACTTAACCGAGTTAGGACATGAAATTTTACATGAGATGGAGACATGACAACTATGTATGTTGGGCACTACACTATTGTGGGTTTGACATATTTTTATGTGCAAGAGTTGAGATGGGTTGTTTTTCTTAAATTTATTGTTCCATGTATTAGATTTAGGGATTTGGTATTTAGGGGTTTATAATTTGAGATACAAGGTATATACATGAGGGTTTCCTTATTTGGATTATTTCGCTCGACGTACCTATGCTCGTGTTATAAATTTCTAAATACTAAAATCCTCAATTTTGTTAGAATCAATGAATTTTATATTATTATGTATTGACTATATTTTCTTATATACAGCAAGCCCTCTCCATTGGGGTTGGTTGTGATGTTGCTCGCTAGCGCTTTGATGCTCGTTGTCCCTTCCATTTCAGGTAACGAGCTAGGTGCACGGAGAGTCGCAGGTTGATGGCGATACACATTAGTGTTCATCCTCTCTTTATAGCTTTATTTTATTTTGAGAGCTCCACTGTAGACAATTTATTGAGTCATTGAGAGTTTTATTCTAGAAGTTATAAAGGGTGTGTGCCTTATTTCTCTTTATCAGACATTCAGTATTTGAGACTTGTTGAGATCTCTAGATTTTTTATTTCAAAGATTGACTTTGTATATCTGTATGTTGGATGATGAAATATTAATTTGATTTCTATCATTTCATCGCTTATCTCATGTATTATCTTTTACTTGCTTTTGTACCCACACCTGTTATTGACTCTACTGGAGAGATAGTAATTGTGATGGTAAAATATGTTATTACACGGTGTGGTGCATGGCAGGTTTGATATTCTAGATTTTACCTAGGACTGTAGCCTTGTGTGAACCCAGGGGCATCACAGTTGGTATCAGAGCTCTAGTTCCAGTATCTTTAGGATCATCTTGTGTCAAGTCATAGAGCTAGGTTAGAGTTTCCTAGGGTTTAAGTATAGAGTCCGATAAGAATTATCTAGTATGAGTGAGGATGACATATGTGTATATCTAAAAATTTAAGAATAATTTTTTAGGACAACTATTTTAAGTTGATTGAAGGTATTTGCGTGAATACTATGTGTTATGAATTTGTATTGTGATACATTATATATATATATATATATATATATTCGCTATCTCACTTACTGTGATAATTAAGCTCTCCTTTTGATATTATAATTATCAAAACAAGGATGTGGTCGAGGTAAAACTCGCACTTGGAGAGCTGGGCATGCAGAGCCGAGCCGCAGCAGGCTCCATAGTATTTGATCGACTTCATGGCACCGTTAGCAATAAGATCTTACAACACTCGAGGAGCAAGAAGTGTTTCTGTTTCCGTCAGCAGTACCAAGCAGAAGTTAGATGTATTCAGCACTGAGGGCATCACTGGAGGATAGAAACAACATCCAGATTTTTGATGGGGTAGCAATTATCACCTATTCGGGAGAATTTTACATATAGGGAGAGGTTCTAATAAAAACCTCCTTAGCCTAAAAACTAAAAACCTCCTTCATCCAATGGCTAGGATTCAGTCAAACAGTCAACAGACACATGTATTAATTACCTTATTAAACACATGCATTAATTACATCAACGCAGTGAATCTGGATTCACTGCAGTGAATCTGGATTCACTACAGTGATTCGAGATACGTTGAGTTAGTGAATCTGGATTCACTGCGTTGAGGTAATTAATGAGGTAATTAATGCATGTGTTTGTTGACTGTTTGACTGAATCTCAGCCATTGGATTCATCTAGATCCAATGGATGAAGGAGGTTTTTAGTTTATATATATATATCATTTACTGTGATAATTAAGCTCTCCTTTCGATATTATAAATATCAAAACGAGGATGTGGTCGAGGTAAAACTCATACCAGAAGAACTAGGCATGCAAAGCCGAGCCGCAGTAGGCTCCACAGTATTTGATCGACTTTATGGTACCATTAGCAGCAAGATCTTACAAAACTCGAGGAGCAAGAGGTGTATCCGAATCTATAAACAGTATCACTTTCAGGAGTTCCATCACTGGTTGTACCCGTCGTGAAAATAAAGAGGCAATACCAATGAGGGCATCACCACCACCACAATCAGCTGTTTATAGAGCCGCAGAGTAGGAAGTTTAGCTCTGAAAGAATAAGAAAGATATCAGAATAAGAGCACCATAGTTTCAAGGCACACTAATTTTAATTGCAACCTATAAGGGAAGGAGTATGTAAAAATTTCTTGAACGTCGACTTAGTACCAAGCAGAAGTTAGATATATTCAGCATTGAGGACATCGCTGGAGGATAGCATCGACATCAAGATTTTTGACGGGGCAACAATTATCACCTATTTAGGAGAATTTTAGTTACTACTTTAACAAGTAGTTAGAACTAGTCTAAGTGAAGCAGGGAGATATACCTGTAGTGAAGGAAGAAATCAAAACCAGAATTGTGACAATGACAATGGCAAGAGAACTATTGCGGAATCTAGAGAATCCTAGCAGCGAGAGAATGATTTTAACCCAGCAATAAGGACAATATAAGAAAGGAGCACCATATGATTCGAGAGCGCCGAAGTAGCGTAGAGTTCGGAGTACATGTTATAATCACAACTAGATCGAACAAAGAACGAAAGATTTGTCGCAGTACACCAGCAGAAAGCTAGCATGATAGAGATCATGGTCAATAGTCTAATGGTCACAATTTTGGCCAGCAGCGGGGAAATAGAGACACTACTTGTTAATCTGAGGATTTAGGGGCCAGTAGGCCAGATTTGCATTTATCCAGGAGATTCCTGAAGGACAGATGATCCCATATATGTTACACAACCAGCAGAGTTCATACAGCGCTACCGCGTGATCAGGGTACGAGTGGAGCTTTCTTCGTGATTTCCTTTTCAGCTTGGATCTAGTTTGATTTAGGAAATTTGCTTATCTCTTATCTTTCATACCTTCGTTGATAGGTTTAGCTTGTAGCACATTCCATGGATATTCCGTTGTTAGTCTCTACTCCACTAGGGGGAGTGTCCCTTCTTTCTATAGGAGATGTGTCATCAGACTAGATGAGTCTGAGTTAGTCATCGAGTTGATCGTGTTGCTGATGTCCAATTTCGACATTCCTTCTTGGTATGGATTAACTATCATCATACCATATTAGTATCGACTGTTTTACTAAAACAGTTAGCTTGTGAGCATTCGTTGGATTTGTATAGATAGTAGCAACCTCACAGGGTGACCGGAATGTGGAGTCATTTATGATATATATCGAGTAGGTGATGCTGAGGGACCGGAGTGTTGATTTGTGTGAGACTAGAGTTGTCTCAGAGTATTAGGATGTCTTTCAGGACATACCTAGATTTCCTCCAGTAAGAGAGGTTGTTTCATACATCGAGTTGCAGCTGAGCACAGTACCGATATCCCGAGCACCCTATCGTACAACACCTGCTGAGGTAAGGGGGATACAGATAGAATTAGATAAATGAGTTATTATCTTAGAGTATTACTCACCGGAGTATCTTTTATTTATAGGAACACTGATCCTCTTCGGGAGAATGAGGACGGTAACTTGTGATTATGTGTAGATTTTTATGATGTGAACAAGTTCACTATCCAGATTTGATAGGATTTATGACTTGTTCGATCAGCTGCGCAAAGCACAATATTTTCTCGAAGATTGATCTTTGTTCTGGTTATCACCAGTTGCGGGTTCGGGAGATAAATGTTCCTAAGACCGCTTTTCTCACTCGATATGGATCTTTCGAGTTCATGGTCATGCTATTTGGACTGACCAATGCACCCATAGTATTTATGGATTTGATGAATTAGGTTTTTTGTCCCTTCTGAGATCAGTTTGTGATTGTTTTTATCGATGATATTCTCATTTATTCGAGATCGGAGGCAGAACACGAGCAGCACCTACGTTTGGCTTACAGACCTTGAGAGAGCATCAGCTATATGCTAAGTTTAGCAAGTGTGAGTTTTGGATTTCTAAGGTCAGATTTTCTTGGTCATGTGGTCAGGAGAGAGGGTATAGCAATGGATCCAGTTAAGGTTTCAGCAGTGCTTGATTGGGAACCGCCGAAGACGGTTACCGAAATTCGTAGTTTTTTGGGGTTAGCCGACTATTGTAGGAAGATCATCCAGTACTTCTTGAAGATTTCGATGTCACTTACACGCCTTACGAAGAAGGGTGTATAGTTCATTTGGAGCGTGGAGTGTCAGAAGGCCTTTGATACCTTGAAGGCTAAGTTGACTACAGCGCCAGTTTTGACTATTCCGAGCAGCAACAGGATATTTATGGTCTACACGGATACATCATTGGAAGATTTAGGAGGCGTACTGATGCAGACTCAAAGGGTAGCAGCGTATATCTCATGACAGTTGAGGGTGCACGAGCAGAACTACCCCACTCATTATTTAGAGTTAACAGCAGTGGTATTTGCACTAAGGTCATGAAGACATTATTTGCATGGACTACAGTTTGAGTTTTCACAGACCATCAGAGTCTGAAGTATCTTTTCTTCCAGAAGGAACTCAACCAGAGACAGCAACGATGGATTGAGAGTATCAAGGACTATGAGTTCGCGATTCAGTTTCATCAGGGGAAGACTGGACAATAAAGATGTATAAGGACCTGAAGAGACACTTCTAGTGGAGTGGTATGCGTAAAGAGATTACAGAGTATGTGGCTAAGTGTTTTACCTATCAGCAAGTGAAGGCAGAACATCAAAGACCAGTAGGAACACTTCAGCCTTTACCCATTCTAGAATTGAAGTGGGCGGACATTTATATGGACTTTATTGTAGGGTTGTCGAAGTCGAAGAAAGAGAATGATTCTGTGGACATTTATATGGACTTTATTGTAGGGTTGTCGAAGTCGAAGAAAGAGAATGATTCTGTTTGGATGATAGTGGATAGACTAACGAAGTCGAAGTCGAAGAAAGAGAATGATTCTGTTTGGATGATAGTGGATAGACTAACGAAGTCAGCACATTTTTAATCCAGTGAAGACTACCTATATAGCTGAGACGTATGCAAGGACATTTATTCAAGGAATAGTTCAACTTCATAGAGTTCCTGACACGATTGTATCGGATCAAGGTTTAGTATTCACTTCGCACTTTTGGAGAAGTTTCCGGTATTTATTTAGTAGCAGACTATCATACAACAGTGTATTCCACCCACAGACGGATGGTCAGACGGAGAGAGTGAACCAGGTGTTGGAGGACATATTGCGAGCATGTATCATTGACTTTCAAGGTAGCTGGGAAGATCATATTCCACTGATAGAGTTCGCTTATAACAATAGCTATTAAGCGACAATCGGTATGGCCCCGTATGAGGCATTGTACGGGAGACCTTGTAGATCACTGATATGTTAGGCAGAGCCGGAGGATAGCTTAATGCTTGGACCAGAGCTTGTGAGGCAGACTACTGAGAAGGTGGCATCGATCAAAGAGAGGATTCTAGCCGCTCAGAGTCGGCAAAAGAGCTATACAAATAAGAGACGAAGACCTTTAGAGTTTTAAGTTGGAGATTCAGTTATGCTAAAGTTATCACCTATGGATGGCGTTCAGCGATTCGGAAGATGGGGGGAGGTTGCACCGAGGTATATTGGACCTTTCTAGATGTTGGAGTGCATTGGAGCTGTGTCATACGGACTAGATCTTCCAGCATCGATGTCTAGTATATGCAATGTATTTCATGTTTCTTTGCTCAAGAAGCACCTACATGATAAGGAGAAACAACGAGTGTTGGATGCACCAGAGATTGAGCCTCAGGATGATTTGACTACTATTGAGATTTCTAGTTTGTATACTTGTCAGAAAGGACAAGAGACTTAGAAACAAGGTAATTCCTTTGGTGAAAGTTCAGTAGAACCGAAGAGGCGTTGAGGAGATTTCTTGGGAGCACGAAGAGGACATTCGTCGCGACTACCCACACCTGTTTGAATAGGTAAATTAAACTTTAGTATGACTTATATATGACTTATGGTTACATGTATGGTGATGTTTACGCTTAACACTAAAATGAGGGTATTAACACTTAACTCCTAAGTACTCGGAAGATATGGTATATATATGAGGGGTTCCTTGTTTGGATTTTCTTCTCGGTGTACTTGTTCCATTTAGTTAGGAGTTAAGTGGAGGTATTTACATTTTAGATGGTTAAGTGTAGACATCGAGGATGATTCTCGGGAGCGCGAAGATGTTATGCAGTGCGACTACCTGCACCTATTGAGGAAGTGGATTGATTTATGTGTGTGATTATTTGTATGGTTATATTTAGATTTAACGCTAAAATGAGGATATTTTTACTAAATTCTTAATATTTTGGAACACATGGTATATATATGGGGGTTCCTTATTTGGATTTTTTACCTGACGTACTAGTTCCATTTGATTAAGGGTTGAGTGGGAATATAGTCATTCTTGATTGTTAAGTATAAATAACCCTATATGCTTATTAAGAGTTTAATATTATGAGAGGTGTATGTATGGGTTGGATTTCACCCTCGACATGCTTTCTAGTACTATCTTTCGGTTAAGTATGATTTCTGTATTTCAAGGACGAAATTCTTTTAAGGGGGGAAGAATGTAAAACCCTAAAATTTTGAATATTTTGTGATAAATAATAATAAATATGTTATATATTTATTAATAACATATTATGATATTTGAGTATGCTAGGAATTGATTTGAGATCAATTCAATGTATATATGTATATATATAAGAGCAAATGCACAAATCATGCTCAATGTGTAAATCTGGAAATTTATGACCAGTGGAGAGATTTTTCATTTTACATACTGATACATTATGAATATGGAAAAACTTAAAAGGCTAAAATTATATATATCTTTAGCATCTTTCCAACAAATCTTTAATTACCTCATTCCGAGGTCGGATACAAAAGTTACAGCCAAAATACCAAAGAGTATGTTTCTAGTCAGACTGGGTTTTCTAGTTTTGGGTTTCGGATTTTGGGCTGTAGTTTTTTGGGTTTGCTGTCATATATACACATGTTTAAATATGAAAAATACCACTTTTCTCCTGTGTTCCAAACCATAGCAGCCCCTCTCCTCCTCTCTCAAACCCTAGCCCTAAACTTGTATTCTCGGGGAAGTTTCATGAGGCGAAAGCGAGGAGAAGGAGAGATTTGCAGCGTTTGGCATCGAGGGATCATTCTCACATGTTTTTGGGCATTCATCAACACCGTTCAGGCGAGTAACATCTCGCCCAGCCCTATCCCATGTTCTTAAAAGTTTTCTAATGATTTTAATGGGTCTTTCTTGACACTAAAATGTATATTTGAGTATAAAAAAGATATTCTTTATAGCATATGATGCGAAAATCTTGTGTTTCAGTTTATCAAAAGTCCACCAACGTTTTGGGTAATAAAGATCTAAAGCTGAAACAATTTAATCATGAGTTAAATCACAACTTCTTATTTTTGAAATGTTTTAACATGTGTGTTTATGCTTGGGTTTTTTGTCGATGTATTTTCATGTTTAATTTTCGATGCGTATTATTATATGACTATTAGAAATGTTAGATTTTTGTTTAAGAAGAAATTATCAAGTTTTAGATCTGTTTTGAAGCAGACAGAAACCTATAGAGGGCTTCTGTCTCTTTTGCGGTCGACCGTGGTGGATGCGGCGGAACGTGCACATAGGCAGAATATGTCTACCCTCTGTGTAGTCAAGCGCGGTGGACGAGGCGATCGACCGTTGGGCATTTTTATTGAGTAGCTTGTTTCTGCTCTTTGCGCGGTCGACCGGAGTGACCTCTGCGGTCGACCGCCAAACTGTTTGCGCATGTTTGTCTTTCATTGTGTATTTTTACGTGTACGAGGAGTTGCCTCGATTATCTGGTACTAGAATTCAGTGATTAACTAATCATTTATGCATGTTAGATGAATTGAGGGCACCGATTTAGATCCGCACAATGAGACACATGTGAAAGTAGTATATGTATATCTTTTCATATATCTCATCGACATTTACGCATTTTGTACATTCCATGTGTTGGACATTTATTTCATTCAGTCCATGTGTTGGGCATTTATCTTTCAGTCCATATGTTGGACATTCGTCATACATAGTCCATGTGTTGGACACTCGTTTTTATTAGTCCATGTGTTGGACACCTGTTAAACTTTGAGTATGACACTTAACCAAGTTAGGACATGACATTTTACATGAGATGGAGACATGACAACTATTTATGCTGCACACTACACTATTGTGGGTTTGACTTATCTTTATGTGCAAGAGTTGAGATGTGTTGTTTTTCATAAATTTATTGTTCCATGTATTATATTTAGGGATTTGGTATTTAGGGGTTTACAATTTGAGATACAATGTATATACATGAGGGTTTCCTTATTTGGATTATTTCACTCGACGTACCTATGCTCGTGTTGTAAATTTCTAAATACTAAAATCCTTAATTTTGTTAGAATCAATGAATTTTATATTATTATGTATTGACTATATTTTCTTATATACAACGAGCCCTTTCCCTTGGGGTTGGTTGTGATGTTGCTCGCTAGCGCTTTGACGCTCATTGTCCCTCCCATTTTAGGTAACGAGCCAAGTGCACGGAGAGTCACAGGTTGATGGTGATACACATTAGTGTTCATCATCTCTTTATAGTTTTGTTTTATTTTGGGAGCTCCACTGTAGATATTTTATTGAGTCATTGAGAGTTTTATTCTAGAAGTTGTAAAGGCTATGTGCCTTATTTCTTTTTATCAGACATTCAATATTTGAGATTTATTGAGATCTCCAGATTTTTCATTTCAAAGATTGATTTTTTATTTTTGTATGTTGGATGATGAAATATTAATTCGATCTCTATCATTTCATCAGTTATCTCTTGTATTATATTTTACTTGCTTTTGTACCTAAACCTGTTATTGACTCTACTAGAGAGATAGTAATTATGATGGTGAAACATGTTATTACACGATGTGGTGCATGGAAGGTTTGACATTCTTGGTTTCATTTTAGACTGCAGCCTTGTGTGAACCCAGGAGAGCCACGCGTTTATTGTTCGCTACTTGCGTGGGATCTTTGTCTGTGCCGGTGGTGCGTTAGCCCATGGACAACTGAATCACAGATCCAAGTTAAACCGTGAAGAAGGCTTAAGGTAGATGTTTCATTAGAAACAAGGACAGAAGTGAATATCTTAGTAAAGTAAGATAAAAGACTCTTCTCAAGATCAAATCAAAGCTTAGATCTCGAGGAAACACCGAAGGCTCTTAGAAATGCTTGAAAACAATGAAGACTCTCTCTAGCTCAAAATTCACCAAATTGCTTAAGTCTCTGCTCTCTCTGTGCCTTGGTATGCTCCGTATGCTTCCCTCCTTTTCAGTAATGGTCCTAGGAGGGTATTTATAATCCATAAAAACCATAACTAAAGTCTGAAGTTGAAAAGAAACCATGTTGAAGAACCTCTGTTTCCGAGACACTTACGGTTATCTCGAAAACATGACTCATTTATGGCTGTTCTATAATTGCTTCAACTATGTTCAATTGCCATTATTCCAGTAGTTATGGGCATGATTTTTGCTTGCAATGGCTCCCCCACGTTTATGGATGATCGATAACATTTATTAAACCATGTGGATTCCATAAAATTCGAGAAAACCGTCATTAAGCCCACTCTAATTTCCGAGACAGTCGCCACTACCTCGGAAACTATGAGTTTCCTCAAATCTTCCGAGATAGTGAACACTGTCTCAAAAACCATGAGTTTCTCATGGCTTCTGAGACATGTTTTGTGTTTTGAACTTGTTTGATGCACTTCTTGGGCATTCCTTAGTTGATTTTTGAGTTGAAGAGATTCATTAACTTTTATCAAAGCGTCGCAAAGATTGTTGAATCTTCTCTTTATTTCTTTGCAATATTAGGAGTCGTTTGACGAGATAGGAAGGTTTCGAGTCGACTAAAGGTGTGTCTACTGACACCCCTTTCGAGTCGGCACGAAGGTACTTGGCTTCTGAGTTTGGTCTTCTGCTGAGACACTTGCTAGTGTCTCGGACAAAGCTGCCTTTCGAGTCGGCATGGAGGGTATCTCATCTTAGGTATCATCTCGAGATGTTGACTTCTATCAGCCTTCGAGTCAACACATGAGGTGTCATCTCAGTTCACCATTCAAGTCGACATAAGAATTGTCGTCTTCATGTAGTCGCTATTGATCTCGTCTGGACTTCGAACTATCATCTCGTCTCAGATTTTAAGTTGGCTATCACCACTTCTCAAGTCAACACGAAGGGATCTCATCTTGGACTTCGAGTCAATTGCCAACAACTTTTGAGTCGACATGAAGTAGGTCTCGTCTCGGGTCTCGGCTCAGACTTTGAGTCGACTACCAATGCCTTTCGAGTCGACACGAAGGAGATCTCGTCTCGGACTTCGAGTCAACTGTCAACGCCTTTCAAGTCGACACAATGTAGGTCTCGTCTCGGGTCTCGGCTCAAACTTCAAGTTGATTGCTAACGCCTTTCGAGTCAACACGAAGGAGATCTCATCTCGGGTCTCATCTCGGACTTCAAGTTGACCACCAATGCCTTTTGAGTCGACATGGAGGTGTCGTCTTTTCTGGTTGAGACGTCGACCATCTTTTGAGTCGACACAAGAGGTGTCATCTCGTCTGGTTGACTGAGACATCGACCTTTACTCGGTTTGTAGGGGTCGTCGAATTGTGATTCTCATTGTTGATTTGGCTCCTCAATTGACCTTTGGCATCGGGTGATTCCCTGTAACTCAAATGATGAAGTTTATCGCCTTCCTTTTTGTAGGCGTCAAAAAATGCTGAAAGATATCCAAATACAACTGAAGAGAAGATCATCCAAAAAATCAAAGAAAAGACAGCCTTTACTGTCTCGCCGTGCGAGACAGTATTTACTGTCTCGCACGCGAGACAGTTTTGAAATGGTCAGAAACCACCTTGAACAACTGCCATACACGTCCATTAACTGTTCAAGAACGTGAGAAACGTCGTGGGCGAGAATCACGTGAATAACTGCCAAAATAACGGAGTTTGAAACGTGGGAAGGCAGTTAAAACGAAAACTGCCTGACGGTTACTGTTTCCGAGACAACGTTTACTGTCTCGCGGGCCGAGACAGCAAACACTGTCTCGCCCGCCGAGACAGCAAACACTGTCTCGACAGCCGAGACAGCAAATGCTGTCTCGCGAGCCTGTTTTCTGCCAGCTGTTCATAGGGGCTATAGATACCCCCCGAAGGCCATTTTTTGAAGAGGCTGATCATTTTGAGCACTTCAGAGCACTTCAGAGCAGAGAGGCCAGAGTTCTTGAGCTTCCGACAACTCCTTGATATTCAGGCTTTGACTTGATTTCAAGAAGAACGACTATCTTACCTTGATAAGATATCGTTTCAAGTTCTCACTTCGATAAACGAAGTCAGAATCATTAAACCCCTCACGATTCGATCCGAATCTGTGATTTGGTGGTCCACGGGCTAACGCACCCCCGACACAGGCAAAGATCCCACGCAAGCAGTGTTTCTAAAAAGTTGTAATTTTTCTTTTGTTGTGTAAAAGAAGTCTTATAAAAAGGCTATCTCCTTTTGAATTTATTGTAATCGACTGAAGATATAATGAATTCCATGGCAAAACCAACTTTTGACGCAAACAAGCTGGCGACCACAGTGGGAGCCAACGGTCTCGCTGCCGAGACCGTCGTGTCGCAGCCGATCAAGATTCCAGTTGAATCCATGGTCGAATACAAATTCGACCAAACCAAATTTGAGGAATATCTCTCATCATCCTTTTCAAGATCTTTATTGTCTCGCAAATACAAGAGGATCTCACAATTGAGGAAGACTTACATGCCAAAGAAGGCACAAAATGAAGACTATCGCCTGATTGTTGCTAAGGATTTTACTCGCAATACCTCTGCTCACAATGACTCTTATCTAATTAAAGAGTCATCGAATCAAAGCCCAGCGGCACTGACGAAGAGGGCTCGTCAGAGACAACGTCAGCGCCGCGCTCGCCAAATAGCTAAGGCCTTGGAACAAACCGACGGGGTTCGTTATCGCGCGGACCTAGAGTCGAGGAGGCATCGAGTGGTTCAGTTGTCTTAACAACCAACCACTCATATCTCTGCACAACTCATGACAGATGAATGGACTTTTGTCAAGAGGGCTCGCTCGACCCTCAAAGAATGCATACAATAGCGTCGTACAAACGCTGCTCATGCTCGTGCTCTCTTACAACAAAGACGAGAAAGAAACAAAGAAACAGTGGTCAAAGAACCACCAAAACTCTGCAAAGTTTGGATTCCAAAATATGGAGTTGTGCAAAATCAGCATTCAGAGCCCGTTAAGATTCCATGCCCACAAGGGGGTGGTTCTAAACGTGTGACTCCCGACATAACCTTGGATTGGATCGTTCAAAGGCAACAATAAATTGTCTTGAGAATGCCAACAAGGTTTTACACCCTCAGAAGAAGACGCATTCACCAAAAGACATCGTCATACCTGGCAGAAGAAGACGCATTCACCAAAAGACATCGTCATACCTGGGAGGTCATGCCAACAAACGATACGATTTTCTGGCAATCATACCGATAAATCGTATTATCAAATTGGGGGTGTGAATAAATTTCGAAAAAGAATTATTCGCTCTCATTGTTCCTGTGCACGACTTATAAGATCAGCTGTCCAAGATGATGAATTCCTTGAAGTCACCATCAACGTGGCTGATAAAAGAAAGTCTAAGCGGCATTCAAGTGACTCCCGAAAGGAAAAGTCAATCCAAGAATTGCTCAAAGGATGTCTCGACTCCAATTAGGAGCTATCAGACGCAGAGACTACAAGAGAATGCAAGAAGGAATGTCCTCGGAGGATGAATTCTCGGACACTTATTCTGCAATCGCTTCTGATGATACAATGTCTAGCACAGGACAAATCAGAGAAGTATTCACAATCACTGCTGATCAGTTCACTCAAATACTTCAGGAAGCTCTAGCCAAACAACGTGAAGAAATTAGAGCTGAAGTGAAGACAGAAATGGAGTTAGCTATCCAACAAATGAGAGAATTGCTAACTCAACAGCCTCAACTTCCTGAGTCCAGTCAGCGAGCTGAATCCAGCCGCCACACTCAGAATGTTGTAGATGATAGTGATCCAGAAGTGGATGAAGTCATTATAGCTGATACACCTCCCAATAGCAATAACGCTGGGGGTGGTTCAACATATTCTCCCAATAACGACATTGGGAGTGGTTCAATGACACCTCTTACAGGGGGTGGTCTAACTCATTCTCCTCAACGTCTTTCGAATGAAGACATAGACGATGACAAGAAAATGCAAGAACTTGAAAACAAAATCAATGCTTTGATGACGGCCCAAGAAGTGAAGAGGACGGGTATTCCGTGTCCCTATCCAAGGGAATGGGATTCAATACCATACCCGGCCAAATTCAATCTGATTAACTTCACACCGTTTGAGGGGAAGAGTTCGCCGATTCAGCACTTGATTTATTTCAAGTCTCATTTGGGCATGATCTCTGGAAACGAGGCTTTAATGGTCCGGTCATTCGTTGGCACCCTTCGTGGGCCCGCCTTCGATTGGTACCGACGGCTCAAGCCAGGGAGCATCAATTGCTGGGATGACATGGAAAGTTTGTTCCTCAGCAATTTCTTCGATGATGACACCGAAGTGTCAATCGGAACCCTTTTGGATGAGAAGCAAAAAGACGGAGAGTCAGTTGACGATTTTGTCAAGCGCTTCCGTGACAAAGCAATGAATTGCAGAGAACAATTTTGTCAAGCGCTTCCGTAACATGGCAATGAATTGCAGAGATCCTATCACGGAGGAGTTCATCCTGCAAACATGCCACAATAACCTTTCCATCGATGTCCTGGAAGCTCTGGGGGTCGTGCCATCCACAACTTGGAAGGAGTTAAAATCTCGGGGTGAACAAGCTGAGCACTTTCTTAAAAGAAAGAAAGCTGAGAGAGGCCAACCAATGACATCTGCAATCGTTGAGAATGCGACTCTCGATCCGAGGTTTCAAAAGGAATATTCTTTCGAAGATGATGAAGCTCCAGCCATATTGGAATACCTCCTCGCTAATGACAAAATCGAGCTACCACCTATTAAAGATCAGGATGGAGCTAAGAGGATTACGGATCCAAACTACTGTGCGTACCACAGAAGGGTTCTTCATCCCACCGAGATTTGCTTTGGACTCAAAAGTAAGATCCAAGCCCTAATTGACTCCGGCGTCATAACGACGAAAGAAGTCGAGTAAAGACGACCATACAACTCCAGTGGGTGCACGAGTATAAACTGTTTCCCCACACTCCAAAGAGCATATGAGTATAAACTGCTTCTCGATTATCCAACTGAGTACAATGTTAAACCCGGTTTCGCAAAGGAAGCTGGGGGTGGATGATTTATATAACGGGAAGTTCCTGGAGAATCTTATATTCTTAAGGATAACCCGAACATGCGACTGAGGATAACGTACTCCTCGTTACACCCAGTTTTGCAAAGAAAGCTGGGGGTGGATAATTCATGTAACGGGAAGTTCCCGGAAGAATGTTAAATGTAATATTCTTAGGGATAACCCCGATCATTATGAACAAAGTGATAAACACTAAACTCCTACTATGACTTCCGAATACTCTTTTGCTGAGATGAGATTCGATCACCTCTTTAGACCAGTCTTCCCTCACAAAATTCCCATTTTGGTCAAACCTTTAAACAGTTAGGACCAAAGCCAAAATCCCCTCTCGATTCGTTCCATGAACGAGAGGTCCACAAATTGAACGATCAAACCTTTAAACAGTTAGGATCGTCTCAAATTCCCATCTTGGTCAAACCTTTAAACAGTTAGGACCAAAGCCAAAATCCCCTCTCGATTCGTTCCATGAACGAGAGGTCCACAAATTGAACGATCAAACCTTTAAACAGTTAGGATCGTCTCAAATTCCCATCTTGGTCAAACCTTTAAACAGTTAAGACCAAAGCCAAAATCTCCTCTCGATTTGTTCCATGAACGAGAGGTCCACAAATTGAGCGATCAAACCTTCAAACAGTTAGGATCGTCTCAAATTCCCATCTTGGTCAAACCTTTAAACAGTTAGGACCAAAGCCAAAATCCCCTCCTCTCGATTCCTTCCATGAACGAGAGGTCTACTTTTGAATTGAATAATCAAACCTTATGACAGTCAGGATTATTCAAACCAATCCAGATTCTCTAAGTGGAGATTCCACTTGGAGTTTTCCTTTGCACCAGGAGATAGAATATAAAATTCTTCCTCTCCAATTTCGGGTTTATCTCTACAAACAAACAAGAGACCAGGAGATAGGATATAAAATTCTTCCTCTCCGATTCCGGGTTTATCTCTACCAACAAACAAGAGACCAGGAGATAGAATATAAAATTCTTCCTCTCCATCATCGGGTTTATCTCTACCAACAAACAAGAGACCAGGAGATAGAATATAAAATTCTTCCTCTCCATTATTGGGTTCATCTCTACCAACAAAAAAAAGAGACCATATTACTCCAATAGGTACACGAGTCTAAACTGTTTCCCTATCATCAACAGGAAGTTTCTGGAGAATATTACTCAGAATATTCTTAAGAATAACCTAATTGCCTCCCAACGGGTATATGAGGTTAAACTATTTCCCGACCACTCCAATAAAGTATATGAGTATAAACTATATCCACATTCTTCAATACCAGCTCTAAGTCAAGACTTCGACAACGGTCAAGCGATAAACATAGCACCGGAAAATTTTTGTCTAATCTACGAATCACTGGATAGACCAAAAGATGAAGAGATCAATATTTGAAGCCATGTACGGGTCCTTCCGTACGATCTACTCAATTAAGTATTGAAGGGATTGCAAATAAGGCATGTCTTATCCAAAGTGCCCCAGACTCCTCTATAAAATAATACGTCTGGAACACTTTGGAGGGGGTATCTGTAGGCGTCAAAAAATGCTGAAAGATATCCAAATACAGCTCAAGAGGAAATCATCAAAAAAAAAAAACACAAGTCTTTACTGTCTCGCACGCGAGACAGACTTGACTGTCTCGCCGTGCGAGATAGTCTTTACTGTCTCGCAGGGCGAGACAGACTTTTACTGTCTCGCCCACGCGAGACAGTCTTTGCTGTCTCGCCGTGCGAGACAGAATTTACTGTCTCGCACGTAAGACAGCTTTCATATGGTCAAAACTACCTTTACAACTGCCCTACACGTGGCCACTAACTGTTCAAGAATGTGGGAAACGTCGTGGGCGAGAATCACGTGGATAACTGCCAAAATAACGGAGTTTGAAACGTGGGAAAGCAGGCCGAGACAGCAAACACTGTCTCGCCCGCCGAGACAGCAAACACTGTCTCGACAGCCGAGACAGCAAATGCTGTCTCGCGAGCCTGTTTTCCGCCAACTGTTCCTATGGGTTATAAATACCCCCCGAAGGCCATTTTTGAAGGAGGCTGATCAGAGAGCATCCACAGGCTGATTTCAGAGAGAGAGAGCAGAGTTCTTGAGTTTCTGGCAACTCCTTGATATTCAGGCTTTGACTTGATTTCAAGAAGAACGACTATCTTACCTTGATAAGATATCGTTTCAAGTTCTCACTTCGATAAACGAAGTCAGAATCATAAACCCCTCACGATTCGATCAGAATCTGTGATTTGGTGGTCCACGGGCTAACGCACCCCCGGCACAGGCAAAGATCCCACGCAAGCAGTGATCCAAACAACGATCCTGCGTTTGTTTCCCAAGAGTTGTAATTTTTATTTTGTTGTGTAAAAGAAGTCTTATAAAAAGGCTATTTCTTTTGAATTTATTGTAATCGACTGAAGAGATAATGAATTCCATGACAAAACCAACTTTTGACGCAAACACTTTTAACTTGAGCTTATGTGTGATACCCTATAGGCAATTTTTGATGCCTACAATGTGACCTGACCCCTCTAACTTTTTTCTGTGTGCTGCAGCCCCTAAATTATAGATCTATGTAATTTAGTCCTTTTTCATATAATTCTCATGCTAACTAAGCACAAAGAGAAAGAAATAAATATAAAAGCACAAAACACCCTCTTTCTCCTCTCTCTTCTTTCTCTTCGCATCTAAATCTAGTCCTCCTTCCTCCTCTCCTCTCCTCCTCTCTCCTAACCTATTTACTTCCTCCTCTCTCTCTCTCTTCCTCTTTTTTATCTCAGACACCGACACCCCCCTCCTCCACCACCGACCTTGTGTGCACGCTCTGGCCATATTGTAGGCTCCTTTTCTCTCGCTAAGTTTCTCCGGTCTCTCTTTCTTTCCCCAAAAATTAGAGAACCCTAATTTTCCCCGACACTGAAGGCGAAGAGGTGGCGAAGAACACAATGGAGAAGGCGGTGCAGAGGAGGTTGAGAAGGAGCTCTATGTTGCCGCAAGTTCCACAAAACATCCAAGCTATCGACTTTTTAAAGTAATTTATATTTGCACATCATGGAAAGATGAAAGATTTAAAGATATACCGGCTCAATGTGATTTTTTGAATAATTTTTGATGTTAAGTTCAAGTCCAATGTGGAATATTAAATCTAATGGGTTAGAATTGAAGTCTAAGGTCTTGTATGTTAAGTCTATTGGGTTGAATAATAAGTCTAATTTGTTGAATATTAAGTGTAATGGATTATATATTAAGTCTAGTTTGGCTCGTGTTAAGTCAAGTTTGGTTCATGTTAAGTCTAGTTTGGTTCGTGTTAAGTCCAGTTTGATTCATGTTAAGTCCAGTTTGGTTCGTGCTAAGTCCAGTTTGATTCGTGTTAAGTCCATTTTAATCATTTTAAGTCTAATTTAAATTATTTTAAGTTTTAATTTAAATCATGTTAAGTCTAATTCAACTTATTTTCCAACTTAAAATAAATTGAATTAGACTTAACATGATTTAAATTAGACTTAAAATAAATTTAAAATGATTGAAATTAGACTTAACGGGATTAAATTAGACTTAACATGAATCAAATTAGACTTAACATGAAATTAGACTTAAAATAAGTTGAAATTGAATTAACTTGATTCTGACCATTCCGGCCATGTTGTTCGCTCATTTTCTCCCACTAATTTTACCCGCTCTCTCTTTCTTTTCACCCCAAAACTTAAAAACCCTCAAATTCATCGGAATTCTAGTCGAAGGATCCGTCAAATCTAGTTTGATTCGTGTTAAGTCCAGTTTAAATAATTTTAATTCTAATTTAAGTAATTTTAAGTTTAATTTAAATCATGTTAAGTCAACAACAGTTTATGCTAAGTCTAATTTATTTCGTATTAAATCTAATTCAACTTATTTTAAGTCTAATTTCATTTTAAGTCCAACTTGATTCATGTTAAGTCTAATCTTAGTTCCTATTAAGTCTAATTTCAGTTCATGTTAAGTCTATTTTATTTTCTGTTAAGTCTAATACAACTTATTTTAAATCTAATTTCATATTAAGTCCAATTTGGTTCATGTTAAGTCTAATTTTAGTTCATGTTAAGTCTAATTTAAGTTTATGTTAAGTCTAATTTTAGTTTATGTTAAGTCTAATTTTAGTTCATGTTAAGTCTAATTCAACTTATTTTAAGTCTAATTTCATGTTAAGTCCAATTTTGATTCATGTTAAGTCTAAATTCAGTTCATGTTAAGTCTAGTTCAACTTATTTTAAATCTTATTTCATGTTAAGTCTAATTTGATTCATGTTAAGTTCAATTTCAGTTCGTGTTAATTCTAATTTCAGTTCATGTTAAGTCTAATTTCAATTCATGTTAAGTCTAATTCATGTTAAGTCCAATTTGGTTCATGTTAAGTCTAATTTCAGTTCCTGTTAAGTCTAATTTTCGTTCATGTTAAGTCTAATTTTTGTTCATATTAAGTCTAATTTCAGTTACTATTAAGTCTAATTCTAGTTCATGTTAAGTCTAGTTTAACTTCTTTTAAGTCTAATTTCATGTTAAGTCCAATTTAATTCATGTTAAGTCCAATTTCAGTTCATGTTAATTCTAATTTCAGTTCATGTTAAATCTAATTTTAGTTCATGTTAACTTAATTTTTTGTTCATATAATTGAATTGGACTTAACATGAATTCAATTGGACTTAACAAGAACCAAATTGGGCTTAACATAAAATTAGGCTTAAAAACAAGTTGAATTAGACTTAACATGATTTAAATTAGACTTAACAGGAATTAGATTGGACTTAACATAAAATTAAATTGGACTTAATATAAAATTTAACTTAAAACAAGTTAAATTAGACTGACTTAATATAAAATTTAACTTAAAACAAGTTAAATTAGACTAACATGATTTAAATTAGAATTTTTTTAGTTTTGGGGAGAAAGAAAGAGAGATCGGGGAAACTTAGTGGGAGAATAGGAGAAAACAACATGGTTGGAGCATGCACGCAAGGTCAGGGTGGCATAGGGGGGTGTCAACATTTGCGAGAAAAAGGAGGAAGTGAGAGAGAGAGGAGGAAGTAAATGGATTAGGAGATAGGAGGAGAGGAGAGGACGAAGGGGGAGCAGATTTAAATCTGGAGACAAGGAAGAGGGAGGAGGAAGAGGGTATTTTGGGCTTTTATATTTTTTTTCTCTCTCTAAATGCTTAGTTTGCATGCGAATTATATGAAAAAAGGGTTGAGTCACATATATTGTAGGCATAAAAAATTACCTATAAAACCCAAGACCTAGCTCAAAACAAAGAGAAGGCGATAAACGTCATCACTCGAGTTAGAGAGAATCATTCAAATACGAAGCGACGAAGCAACAACAAGATTTAGAATGCATGGTTCGAGAAGAAAATGAATACATGAGTATGAAGAACTGAAATTTCAACCATGAAACAATTCGAATCCGAAAAAAGCTCAAAAGAAAAAAGTTGCAGGTCTCTTTGTTAGCTTTCCAACGCATTTTGAATCACCTCATTTTGAGGTCGGACGAGAGAATTAAAGCCGAAATACTGAAGATAGTACAAACTAACTCGGAATTCCGAGATAGTTTTCTGTGTCTTAGAATCCGATATACAATAATGGGTCTCGCACAAGTGTGAGACACACTGACCTGTCTTCCACAGAGAGGATTCCCGAGACACATTTTCAATGGTTTTTTGATCGATTTTGACAGGTCCAGTGGCCTCCTAACTGCTTTGGGGTTATCCTTAAACGTGAGAGAGCGGTTATTAACTGAAGATACGCTCAAATCGACGTAACTGCAAATTGAGACACACAATTGTGTCTCAGATGCTGAGACATACATGTGTGTCTCGGGTGCCGAGATAGATAAAAACTGTCTCTCACAGTCAGACTCTCCCAAAACGCATTTTTTGATGATTTCTCAAGATTCGTGCTGTCCATTGCCTTCCTATCTACTTCGGGATCATCCCTAAACATGGTAAAATCATTTCTAACTGAAGAGACGACCAAATCAAAAAATCTTATCCGAAAACACATCATCCGAAGCCTATAAATACACCCCTAGCGCCCCTATGCACGAGGGATCTGGAATTTGGAACTTTGAGGTAGATGTTGACATTGTGAGAGTAGAACGTATGAATTTCAGAGAAGGAAAAGAGAGATCTTGGCGAATTCTTCAGCATAAAGAGGGAGCTTTCGAGAGATCTGCAGCTTTTCCATCTTCCCTTGTGATTAAACGTCGTTTTGATCTCGAGAAGAGTATTTATTTCGTATTATTGAGATATTTACTTCTGTTCTTGTGTCTAAAACAAAACAAGAACAACAATCTTTAGTTCCGATCAACCCGGATCTGATACTTGGTAGTCCACGGATCAAAACGTCCCCGGCACAGGCAAAGATCCCACGCAAACATCGACCGATAAATGATCCTACGTGTGTTTCCAAGAAGTCTTCATATGTTGTAACGAGAAATCTTATAAAAAGATTAACTCTTTTGAATCTGTGTAAATGATAAACGTTGTAATGGATCCAACAATGAAGCTAATTTCTGACGCAAACATATATATGTAATTTTGGGGCTGCAGCATATAGGGAAAAGTTGGAGGGACCATGTCACATGAAGTTATTACTTTTGGGGCCTTGACACAATTTTCCCTAATTTTAAATATTTATTATCTCTAAATTATTTGTATTCTAACATGAATATATTTAATTTTTAAAATCTTTTTAATCAATTTATTTAAGTTTAATTAATCCATTTAAATATTAAATATATTATTTAACCCATTAATATATATTATGTTATATTTAATATGTTTATTGTTTAACAATTTCTTAATTATATATATAAAAAGTTTAAATATTAAATACAATATTACATTCATTTATATCTTTTTATTTAATTTTTAGATATAATGTATTAAACACATAAATATTAAATACATATTATATTTAACAATTATAGTATAACATGATTAATAATAAATTATTAAAATATTTGATAATAAATATTTGATTGAAATTTTTAATTATATAAATCATATTTATATATTTAAATATACAATTACCACCACAACTCTAATTCAAATAGTTCGTGAAATTGTGCTTTAATCCATAAATCCAATTGAAAAGTTCAAATATCCTATTAAGTAGTTCAGTGCTCTAATTTGAAAATCCTAGTCATACTCTAACTAAGCATGTTAGCCACTTGGAGATTCTTGGATAATTGTGCTAGTTGTATTAAACGATCCCAAATGAAAAATTCTGCCTCAATTGTGCTTGAATACCTTATAGTTTCTTTGGATATTATACGGAATAAAATTTTGTTTGTAAATGGAAATATTTAAAATTCATTTAATAAGAAATGTTCAATAGTTAAGTATGCTTCATTTAATTTTTATAATTCTAATGCATGCAATTATACGTTGATTGAAAATCATTATACAAAATTTTAATTTGAGATTGAGTGGATATCATCATGTAATCATTATTTAAATAATTTTCTTAATTATATATTATTGTAAATTTCTTTCTAAAGAGAACTTTTTATGGTGTTCACAATAAAATATGTAATAGAATTGCCTTTTGGAGATATTAACAAAAGATTTATACGTTATATTTTTATTTTTTTAACCTAAAGGTTAAAACCTTAATTTCTATTTTAAATATGCAGATTTTTATTTTTTACAAATTTTATTTTATAAGAACAGATATGTACCATGATTAGTGGGAAGAGAGAGGATGAGAGAGGACGAAATTTGATACAGGTAAAAGGATGTAAAAGACTCGTAAAGCAAAAGGACAGAGACCAATAGATCGAAGTACGTGGAATCAGTGGGACGCTAACATAAATGATATAAACTGGATTTTTACTTAAGTACTCTTCTGCATTAAAGAAGCTGAAAATGAAAATTCCCAAGTCCTTGCACTATCTTCATGTTACTTGTAAACGATAGTCTAGAACTATCTACTTTGTTTTACATTTTTCCTGTGGGCCCATGCCCCTAGTTGCTCTTATATAAGTTCGCCCATGTATATTATGTATATACCTCAGTTATTTTCTCAGGCGCTTGTATACCCTAAAGTTCAAAAACATATACCATCACTACAACGGTTATGTACAATAAAGTCTTAAAATTATATACTAAAATATCCTTATTTTTTAAAAACTTTTACTTAAATACCTCAATTATGTAAACTTGAGGGTAATTAAGTTGAAGTTTTGAAAACTTTAGGATATATAAGTATTGTCGAAAACAAGTGAGGGAAAAGTGCGAAGTAGAGAAAACTATAGGGTATTTAAGTGCAGTTAAGACATATATAAATATAATTCTATTGTAATGAGGATGGTAGAGTTTATTCCATGGTTTTAATAATATTATTTATTTATATATAGGATAAATTTCACAAACCCCTTGGAAATGCTGAGTATCCTTAAAAAAAATCCAAGCTCCCTTGAAATATCTTTGGAAACACTGGATTATAATGCACAAATGAAATTATAATTCAAATAAAGTATAATCTAGAGCATTTAGTAAATTTGCAGCTTTTATAATTGATTTTCAGTAGTAGATTACTTGACAGATGGATAGATTATAATCCATCATTATTGTCAAAAAGACTAAAAGAGACATGGGGTTGATGGTGTATTACTAAATAAGGTTTTTTATGAAATTATAATGGGTATAATTATATTTTACTTCGTCTAACTTCATGGCTTATAATCGACCAAAAATAAGGTAGATTATAGGCAAAAATAAGTCACTTGTCAAACATATCAAAGCGACTTACAAGCCACTTTGGTTATTTGCCTAACATGCTCTTATTTTTAGGATTATTTGCAAACAAACAAAACATCAAATTGTTTAAATTGTTGGAAACACGAAGTACGACAAGGCAGAATATGCATATCATGATAATTAATTAAAATTAATTAAATTTAAAAGAATACGTGGAATGCTTCCGATCTTTCATAATCCATATTCCAATATTTACTTGAAAATTCCATCTCCCAAGATCTATATAAAAATTTCCAAGCTTCCTCGAGAAAAAAGCCTCCAATTAAAATCTACTCGTCACTGAAGAGAAGCAATATTGAGAGATAGGTTTTTAATTTTTTTATTTTCTCTAACTTGTTCTCTATCTTATCTTCATAATATTTTCAATGTCTTCACAAAACTACATATAAACCCTATATATAGGATTAGGCTAGCCTTATAGATTTTAATTTTAAAGAATTCATAATTATTCAAAACTTTATCCATAATGATCAAATATAGAATAGAATTATTCAAAACTTTATCCATAGTAATTAAGGATAAAATAGAATTCGTATTGCATGTAAAACTTTTCTAATGATATTAGTGAAACCAATTATTAGTCAAATTAATACTTTTAATTTAATAGTTAAACCCCTATCTGACCAACTATTCATAAAAGCTTTTCTATAATATGAGACTAATTATTTATAAATTAATATTTTACATTCAGTCCCCTCTAGTATCATTTATTTTAGGCAACTCTTTGAGTAGGACAATTCACCAATTTGCTTATGCATAAATTGTAATTCCTAAAGCATAAATAAAATTTATTTTAAAACATTTATTTTTATAAGAAAATAAATTTAAAAAATTATTTTCTAAAATTACCCACTAATTTCTAAGGATACATAATAATTATGTAAATGATACCCAAATTATATGTGCAACAATTAGATCTATTAATATTTCATAAATATTACACAATTTGTATTGGATATTTAAGGGCATATTATTAATATTCCAGCATAAATCAGTATTAGCTTTCTTATCATTTGAAAAAATAACTTAGATGATTTATTTTTTAATTTATATACCTTTTCATGTTACCACCCTTATTAGGAAATAGTATAGCACAATATTATTTTTTTTCAAGACAAAGTTTGTTAACTATCCATTAAGGTTTGCCGGTATAGTTAAGTGAGTGCTCAATAGTTCAGTTTTGAATACCCTTACTAGGTTTTTTGAAATTAGGATAAATTTGAGGAGAACTTTAATTTCTAGGGGAAAAGTTTGTTAATTATTTATTAGCTCGTAAGGATGATTGGATGAGTTTGCTTCCTGTTCAATGGTTCCAGATTCGAATACTCTTGCCTACTCTCTTACAATTGGATGAATTTGAGGTAAGCTCCAATTTCTGAAAGTTCAATTGAAAGAATTGAGTTCTCTTGATAATATGATGACTCGAACTCGAGTCAGAATTCTATTAGAACACTAGTACAAAACTGGCTTGTCCAAACGGTTGGAACCGTTTGGGAAAACCCCCTCCCAAACGGTTCCAACCGTTTGGGAGATTCAAATCACCCGTTTGGGCTAAAGCCGTTGGGGACGAGTTGTCCCCAACGGTCGCCCAAACGGTTGTAACCGTTTGGGTTGAGTTCTCTTGATAATATGATGACTCGAACTCGAGTCAGAATTCTATTAGAACACTAGTACAAAACTGGCTTGTCCAAACGGTTGGAACCGTTTGGGAAAACCCCCTCCCAAACGGTTCCAACCGTTTGGGAGATTCAAATCACCCGTTTGGGCTAAAGCCGTTGGGGACGAGTTGTCCCCAACGGTCGCCCAAACGGTTGTAACCGTTTGGGAATGTTTATATACACATCTCACATAATAAGTACTCAACATCTCACAATGAAATCAAAATATTCTCATACTTTGCTAAATATCCAATGTTATATATTCATACACAATGTTTACTCAATATACTTAGAGACAAAACATATACATACACAATGTGCTCAATCTCTCACAATGAAAAGCATCTAATATTATATACTTGTCTCTAATATCCAAAATGAGGTTGCCTTTTCGATGACCAGCTCCTACACGATACAAAGTATTCAAATATAAGTCAACAAGGAAAGAGTAGATATATTTAAGAAAAAACTTCTGGTTCCTCAGCTTCTCCTCTGCAACCATGTCGCTGAAGTATTCCTTCTGGTTCCTCAGCTTCTCCTCCTCGCGTGCTTCTTTGTACCTGAACATCAAATCATGAAATAGTTAGAAAACATCCATAAGTTTCATAGGACCCAGCGAGTTATTTGTTAGGGTTCCTCCTTACTTGGCAGCCAAAACATCATCCATAGCCTCCAACTCCTCTGGTTGGATGGTGACTTCCACCTTATCTGATTTTGGACCTCGAAGAAGATCAACCTGCAAAACAGTCGAAAATAAGTAAACTCTTTATGTTAAAAATAACTCGCTAGCATTCGAAAATGAGTATGTGTGAGTTGTTACAAGCAGAGTCCCAGGAGCAACTCTCTCTTCCTTCTCTTCCAGAACCTCAGGTATTACCTGTAAAATGTCAATAAAAAGGTATCGCTGAACTTACTTCATCAACAGGAGGTTTTCCCCAACCTCCAGGATGATAACCAAAGCTGGCTCCAGGAGGAATAGGAGCATTAAGTCCTGGTATTTTCAGATGTGGGTAAGATGGCGGAGGACCGTATCTCTGACAAAGTTAATTACTGTTAGTTATGCTTACAGGTACAATAAAATAAGAAATGCTTCTATAAAATCTTAGCGTAAGCAACAACCTGCGTATTAATAAGCCAAGGAGGAGGAGCACCATCTGGCATGCCAAGAGCTTCTTTAAGTTCATGTGACAGCATTCCTGGTTTCATTTCCCTCAGTTTGACCTGTAAATAGCATGAATATTATCAAGCTGCAAAGTCTCTCCAACAAAAAAGTATAACAAAAAGCATGCTAAATGTCTTGAGACCTGAAGATATATGACAGAAATTATGCCTACTCTACAGCCATAAGACACATAATTTTGGCTTTCACAAAAACAGTACTATGTTGGGCAGGTAGAAATTAAAATTCATCAAAAATTACATATTATGAATGCATTCTAACTACCCTACTATTTGTTTAAATGCAGAAGTGGGTACTTCCTCAAAAACATATAATGATTATGAGAACCAACTTCAGATGCAGAAAATCAACGTAATGGAAACCAATGAATGCAAGAAGGTTAGCATTTTTTACACTTCTACTATCATGGAGATGTATTATACTTCAATATTAAGGATGAAATAATTTTAGCAAACCCATCACAATAGTATATCGAAAATCATAAAATTAGTCATCTGATTATTCTAAAAAGGGTCGGTCGCTTTGAACAGTTTTTCATATTGCAAAATAAATAAGATTCAAGTATGATGCAATTAAAATTTAAGCCATAGTATAGTTTGATATTCAGCAGACGGACAGGGTTAACATTTTTGGACGGCGAGAAGAAACAAAACTGAAAACCCTAGCTTCAGGATCCCAAATCTCTCTCCTAAAAGAACAGTCTGGTAATCAACTGTGAAATATGCCCTTAATATCTAAAAGAATTAACTCCACTGCAACAGCCCATAATACAATAGTCTGAAGATACAGGATCAGAAGAATACCTCAAACTCTTTTCCTTCTTGATACAAATCACCATGTGTTGTAAGCTTTGGTTTAGTCTGATATTTGAAAAATGCATCATGCAGAACCTGCAGAAAAACACAAGACGAGATGAAATTTTTATATATCAACACTGACTATTCTCTGAGATATCATTCAGCAAACAGTTTGCATCAATTTCTTCAAGCAAGCTCAGAATAACTTCTCTCTATACGACTCGGCAATCTTCTCATCACCAGCTATCAATATGTCCAGATTTCGATACCGATAGCAGCAATAGGCTCAAAATCAGGTTTGTCAAGCTCAAAATAATCAGGATTAGAGGTGAGCACTTCTAGCTCTCTAACACATGACATGACTCATCCTTACATTTTTAAGGCAACCAAGTTTCAAACTCGAACAGCCGCGGCGGCCGAGGAGGACGAGGGGAGCCTATCGAGGGCCTTGATCGCCGCGGTCGGAGTTTGACAGGGTCAGATGAGGGATTTTCGACGCGGTTGGACGAGGGGGTTAGGGATTTTAGAGGGTTCGGTCTTGAAATTTTTGGGATGAATTTTTCGCGCTGGGATGAAAGCCTATCGATGGCCTTGATCGTTGCGGTCGGAGTTCGACGGGGTCAGATGAGGAATTTTCGACGCGGTTGGACGAGGAGGTTAGGGATTTTAAAGGGTTCGGTCTTGAAATTTTTGGGGAAGAATTTTACGTGCTGGGATGAAATTTTTGGGGGGAACCGAGAAAAAAAAACTTTTAATTTTTTTAAAAGAACTAAACAAAACGTCCAAACGGGTTAAACCGTTTGGGCTAATATATCCCAAACGGTTGTAACCGTTTGGTTCAACCGTTTGGGATTTTTTAACAGCCCAAACGGTTTCCACCGTTTGGGATTATTATCCCAAACGGTTAGACCCGTTTGGGCTTTTTCGACTTGTCCAAACGGTTGCAATGACCGTTTGGACTGTGTTGTTTTCTACTAGTGGAACTGTTAGGATTATGTCTTTGATTCTTTGTATAACTTCATGAGAATTAGATAGGACTAGAGATCTATCATGATTAGGAGATTGGGTCTCATCATGATTAGAAGTTTGTATCCTATGTTAATTAGAAAATTTGGCTAGGCGTAAGGTTTTGGTTTTCCTATGTATATTATTCTATTATTGGAGGAAAAACTAAGTAGAGGGGAGAGAGCCAATATTCTTGTAATCTAGGGTTAGAAGTGTTAGACCCTAGAGGGGGGTGATTAGGGTCTTATGCTAATCTAATCCGATTTTATGCCAATTAAAAACTAATTACTAAGTTATCCTAGCAAGTATGAAATACAACAAGATATATGAGCTAGGATAAGCAATGTAAACAATGGGATATATCCTATATGATGAAATATATATATGCAAGGATATATAAACTAATACAAGAGTAAACAAAATGAACTAGATAGTGGATGATATAAATAATGAGCTATGGACAATGGAGACAAGAAATATAAACATAAGATTAAGTGCGTCAAAGCAAACTCAAACACACGATATGATCACGGAGTTCGGACCTTCCGTCCTATGTCTCCGCTCCCCACTCCCGGGGAGAAATCCACTATCACAACCGGGTTTTCTACGCTCACCCGAATAACGTTTACACCTCACAGTGTCGATTTTCAACGCTCACCGAACAACATTCACTCCTCACACTCGGTTTTCTAGTTCACTGAACGATCAACGTTCACTCCTCACATTCGGTTTTCTAGTTCACCGAAAACTTCACAACACACTCGGTTTTCTAGCTCACCGAAAACCTTACACCACTCACAATGTAACAAATATAAATTTGTTCTCTACAATAGATGAGAACTCAATTAAGCACAAACTCAATGTTACAATCTCTCACAACCCTAATATACTATGTATGCAAATACAATAAGCTCAAGTGGGTGTGTGTAACAATGAGATAATATAATCAAATCTAAACTCAATATAAAAACTAGCTTCAAAGAATGATAATCAAATAACTAAGCAAATGTAAAGCTAGATAGAGTTTAGAAAACTTCTCCAATAGATGACAAGATAAAGAGGGAGATTGGAGCCCAAACAAGAAGATGATCTCCTCCACTTGTGAAAACAATCTTCAAACCAAACAAACACTAAAACTACACTTAAACCCTTATTTAAAAACTTGTTTAAAACATTCTTAAATGAGTATAAGAACTGAGGTATAAGGGGGTATTTATAGCCTCCCAAAATCTCAGCCAAAACCCCAAAGGAAAAGACCAAAAACCCACAGAATCGGAAATGAGATTCTGTACAAACTAGCCGTTGGGCTGAACGGCGGTCGACCGCGGCGGTCGCCCGCGAGCAACAAAAACGAAAGAAAAGACTCCAGAGAGTTCGACAGTCGACTGTGGTGGTCGACCGCGAAAGTTTCTGCTGCCCAATATGCAAAGGACTCAGGCGTAGTCGACCGTGGCAATCGACCGTGAACTGATATATAAAAATAAAGTTCTGAAAACTATTTTTCTGATTTTAAAATACTGTTTAAAAATATTAAATAAATTTCAAAAAATATAAAACTTTGGGGAATGATTGTAGACATGATAATAAATATGCCACAATAACTGGTTTCCAAAAAGAACATCCCAAATAAAAAATATCATCATTTTATAAAATAGGCCAAAACATGAAAATGTAAACATGTGAATTTTGACATTTTGGCTAAACCATGTTTTGAAACATTACAAAATGATTTTATAGACTTGAAGAAAGATGTAAACTATTGTTATGAAGTCTATAAATAATGAATGTAGTATTTTATCAAAATACAATAGAAAATAAAACATATGAGTATGTATATGAAATTATATTTGTTTCATATCTAAGTAGTTAAACCAAATCATAATAATAAATATGAAATATGTAATTTCATATTTATAAACATGAAAACCCAAAACCATGCATGTATATATATAACTATATATATACATAGAAACCAAATACGTGTGTGTATATGATATTGAGCTTAAGGTACTTAACACACATAATATAAAACCTAAACTAAGTTACCCAAGCTAGATTTTGATCTTCAATAAGCTCTATCTTGGTATGCTTGCAGATGAAGCTTAAACTTGAATTGCATAAGCTTCTCTCCATAATTCTGCCAACCTCCATTTGATATCGTCGTTAAAGCGATATTCCATCCATCCTCCAACTCGTTGTTTGCCTAGAATAAATATGAAAACACAAACACTAGACAAACAACATTAGAAGTAAATTGTTTGTTAAACATCATCAAAACAAGAAGGCCAACAAGAAGAGGGTATAGCCCAATTCAAGAATATTGTGTGAGAGGTGTGTAGGCGTCTAAAATTGCCTACGGGCCCTCACACGTAGCTCGAGGCACAGAGAAGATGATGAATGTCACAATTCGAGTCATAGAAGCTTAATCGACATTGACAAGCGTATGAAGTGAGTTAACGAACCATGCGAAGCAACAGAACTTCGGAATAACGAAAACACGAACTGATCGGGAGCTCCGCGTCACTTACGAAAGATGAAACACCCCCGTGTTCCATCTTCTCAGCGGCTTTCCGATGCATCTTGAATCGTAGGATTCCGAGTTCGAACGACGAAGATACGGCTAAAACGGACAAGACGTGCAGAACTACGTTCCTGGCCTCGGCGAGACACCCAGAGGTGTCTCGGCCAGGCTTGGGTGTCT
>NC_033801.1:72203685-72214153 GCF_001876935.1 Asparagus officinalis
GCCTGGCCGAGACACCCACGAGTGTCTCGACCAGGCCGAGACACCACGGGTGTCTGCAGATCTGAAAATCATATTTTGGCAGTTTAAAGCTGTTTTTCGACCGTTAACCGTCTGTATTTGTTTCAACTGATCTGATATCATCCATGAACGTGGTTAAGTGGTTACAACTGAAGATACTATCGAATCAATCATTCTTATCTGAAAAGAGGGGTCCCTAAGCCTATAAATACAGCTACAGAGCCTTCATTTTTTCATATTTGGAATTCTCGAGCGTTGGCGAAGCCCTGCTAAATTGAGGATTGAAGAGCTACAAATTTCAGAGAGCAGGAGGAGACTTCAGTGAATTCTTCGGTATAAAGAAGGAGAGTTCGATAGATCTGTAGCCTGGTTCGTTTCATTGAGATCGCCCTGTTATGGTGATCTCAAGAAGAGTAGTTATCTCGCTATTGCCGAGATAATTGCTTCAATTTCTTAATGCCTTTACGAATCAACGAAGCTCCGGATCTGATCTGATCATTTGGTGGTCCACGGATATCAATGTCCCCATCATAGGT
The DNA here is from genome assembly GCF_001876935.1 of Asparagus officinalis. Classification (NCBI taxonomy): domain Eukaryota; kingdom Viridiplantae; phylum Streptophyta; class Magnoliopsida; order Asparagales; family Asparagaceae; genus Asparagus; species Asparagus officinalis. Next base: position 72,204,240 of record NC_033801.1, read on the forward strand.
CAAGATCCCACGTAAGAAGAAGACCGATAAACGATCTCTGTGTTTGTTTTGACGAGAATTGTAATTTTTATTTTCATTGAGTAAGAGTCTTATAAAAGACTATCTTTTTGTATTTTTATTGTAACGATTGAAGTTGTGTAATGATTACCTCAATGAAAAAACCAACTTTCTCCCAAAACAAGCTGGCGACCACAGTGGGAGCCAACAGTCTTGTCACCGAGGCTGTCGTGCCATAGCCAACGATCAAGATCCCGGTGAACGAAGAGGTCGAATACGAATTTGACCAGCAGAAGTTTGAGGAGTACGTCTCCTCCTCCTCCTCCTCCAGATCCGCCTCTCTTCGCAAGGGCAGGAAAGCCTCCTCCTCCTGAAAGATCTGCTGGTCTTTAGATCTGAATACCCAAGAAGGCGATCTCCCCATTGCCGCTGGCACAGTTGCACCTCGCAATGATCCGTCGATGTCCGATGAATCCAAAGTCGTAGATCTGGACACCTTATCAAAGAGGGCTCATCAGAGACGCCGCCAACGTGTCGCACGCCAATTGGCTATGGCTTTAGAGGAAGTGGACGAACTCCGCTACCAAGCAGATCTAGAGTTCAGAAAACGCCAAGTGGCTAAGCCGTCGTCACAACAAGCATCAGGGTCCTCCTCCCAACCGTCAACTAAAAAATGGGTTCATGTCAAATGAACCCGTTCTACCCTTGAGGAGTGTGTAGGCGTCTAAAAATGCCTATAGGTGTCTGCGCATAGCTCGAGACAAAGATAAGAAGATGAACACCATTATCCAAGTTGAAGGGGATTATCCGAGTCAAAGAAGATCATCTGACACCGACAAGCGTATGAAGCGAAACAAATGGCCCGTGCGCTCACCGACCACCTCCAAGTGGCCAATGTGCTCACCGGCCATCGCCAAGTGGCCCGCGTGCTCACTGGCCAGCTCCAAGTGGTCAACACGCTCACCGCCCACTTCTAAGTGGCTCGCATACTCATCATCCACCTCCGAGTTACAAAATGTATGAAATGAATCAGTGAAGCATACGAGTCAACGTGACACGCGAAACGGCAAAACAACTCAGCCAGGAGTTGTGTCTCGCCCACACAATTCAACGTGACACGCGAAACGGCAAAACAACTCAGCCAGGAGTTGTGTCTCGCCCACACAATGAGTGGCTTGGCCATTGTAATCCCATACCATGAGTGTCTAGGCTATTGAAAGTTGTAACTCTCTTCGTCAGCTTTCTAACGCATCTTGAATCATCTCATTCCGAGATCGGACGAGAGAGTTAGAGCCAAACTACCCGAGGACGTACGAAGGCAAAACAACTCAGCCAGGAGTTGTGTCTCTCCTACACAATGAGTGACTCGGCCATTGTAAGCCCATACCATGAGTGGCTCGGCTATTGAAAGTTGTAAGCCTCTTCGTCAGCTTTCTAACGCATCTTGAATCATCTCATTCCGATATCGGACGAGAGAGTTGGAGCCAAAATACCCGAGGACGTACGAAGGCAAAACAACTCAGGCAGGAGTTGTGTCTCGCCCACACAATGAGTGGCTCGGCCATTGTAAGCCCATACCATGAGTGGCTCGGCCATTGAAAGTTATAAGTCTCTTCGTTAGCTTTCTAACGCATCTTGAATCATCTGATTCCGAGATCGGACAAGAGAGTTAGAGCCAAAATACCTGAGGACGTACGAAGGCAAAACAACTCAACCAGGAGTTGTGTCTCGCCCACACAATGAGTGGCTCGGCCATTGTAAGCCCACACCATGAGTGGCTCAGCTATTTAAAGTTGTAAGTCTCTTCGTCAGCTTTCTAACGCATCGTGAATCATCTCATTATGAGATCGGACGAGAGAGTTAGAGCCAAAATACCCGATGACGTACGAAGGCAAAACAACTCAGCCAGGAGTTGTGTCTCGTCCACACAATGAGTGGCTCTGCCATTGTAAGCCCATACCATGAGTGGCTCGGCCATTGGAAGTTGTAGGTTTCTTCTCCAGCTTTCTAACGTATCTTGAATCACCTTATTTCGAGATCGGACGAGAGAGTTAGAGTCAAAATACCCGGGAACGTACGAACTGGCTCGCACAGTGCCGAGCCACCATTTGGTGGCTCGCACAAATAACTAAAATTTCAAACATGATCCGATTCGAATCTGAAGAAACTCAAAACATAAAAGTTATAGATTGCTTTGTCAGATTTCCAATGCATCTTACATCAGGTCATTTAGAAATTATATGAGAAAGTTATGATCAAAATACCCGAGATACTCACAAGTGTCTCGGCCTGGCCGAGCCACCTAGGCCGAGCCACCCAGATCTGGGCCCAGATCTGAGCCCAGATCTGCTTTGAAGAGCCTATAAATAGCCCCCTAGGCTCATTGTTTTGGAGTTTGAAATTTTGGAGTCGAAACTCTGCCGGATTGAGAGCTCGCCCTCGGATTTTCAACTTAGAAGACTCGGACTCTCAGATCTGGTTCTTGGCGATCATCCACGCCAAATAAGGCAGGAGTTCGAGAGAGATCAGATCTGATATCTACACGGTTTTCCTTCGGATCAAAGCTTGGCCTTTGATCCTGAGAAGAGTCTCGATTTCGCTTGGTCGATTTCGATTACTAAAGGCTATTATTTCCTTGGTGAAATAGTACCCCCGGCTGTTATTTCCTTTGGGAAATAGCACCCGTCATACCGTGTAGATCCGACCGGATCAAGATCACGCGGTGGTCCACGGATTAACCCCGGCGCAGGCAAAGAACCTACACAAGCGAGAGACCACAAAACAGGATCTCGTGATTCGTTCGATAAATAAGGAAAGTTGTAATTTTCATTTTCTTTTGATTTTATTGTAACCGGATCTTATAAAAAGACCGGATCTTTTGTAATAAAAAAACTATTACTTGAGAAAGCAATGGAATCATCAATGAAGAAAACAATTTTTCCCACGAACAATCTGGCGACCACAGTGGGAGCCACCGATCTCGCTGCCGAGATCGTTGCGTCGCAGCCGCGGATCTCAATCCCGGTCGAGGAGGAGGTCGAGTATGAATTCGACCAGCAAAAGTTCGAGGAGTATCTGTCATCCTCGTCCGGGTCGACCTCCCCCATGAAGTCCAAGAAGTTCTCCTCCAAGAAAAAAATCCGTTGGTATGAAGAAGTTGAGAATACCAACGAAGATCTCACCTCGATTGAAGCCATGGTTGCATCAGGTGAGGCTCCACAAACCTCCAACCAGGTTAAGCCTGTTCACGCCAATTCCTCCATTATTCTTTCCAAGAGAGCCCGTCAGAGGCGATGCTAACGTTTGGCCAAAGAACTCGCGAAGGCGATGGAATCCACAGATGGAATCCGCTATAACGCAGATCTGAAGAACAGGAGAGGCAAACAGCCTCAACAACCAATGAATGGCAGCTCTTCTAAGCCGCTAACGAACGAATGGGTTCGTGTCAAACGAAATCGTTCGACACTCGAAAAGCGCATTCACAAGCGCCGCGCAATGTCAGCGTAAGCACGGGCTCAAGTCTAGGAAGCCCGCAGAAAACTGCAGAAGGAAGTGGCCAAAAAGCCGCCACCAACCCGCTAAGTCTGGAGGCCGGAGTCTGAAGTGGCGATTCAGGCTAAAGAGCAACCTTTGCAGCCTTCAACGCAAATCCAGCCTCCGGCGAACCAAATGAAGTCGCCGGTAATTCCCATAGCTACTCCGGGAGATCCCGCGGAATCATCCCGAACAAGAAGATCAGTTTTGGAGCGCCTCGGTCCACTCCCCGATGGACAATGCAAAGCTCCAGTTCAAGAACGTTTGGGCCCGATAAAGAAGCCCCGAACGACTCAACAAGCTGGGGGTCGCCGCCACTCTCAACATGACAAAGAAATTAGGGCAGCTAGGCGCACCAATTTACGCATTGAAGTCCAGGAGCCCGCTGAGAACTCACGCCCGCAAAGGCATGTTTCGAGGCGCGTAACTTTTGAAAGTCCAAAGAAGGCAGTTCGCCCTCAGAAGGAAACATTATCGTCTGATGACGATAGCATTATACCTGAGAAGTCGTGCCAACACACGATAGGTTACTCCGACCTTCAAGCAGACGAGTTGTACTATCGTGCTGGGGGTACGAGTAAAACCAGGAAAAGGAGTCTTCGAGAACAAGAAACTCAATGCCCATGTTCCAAATTCATTCGGGCAGTATTGTCTGAGTGTAACTGCATCAAGACAATTCCTGAAAGAGTTTCGGTTTTCGAAAGACTCAGTACCAAAACGCCAAAACAAGCGCCTAGGCGTTTCCGATGAAGAAGAGAGGTGGTTGAAGACGGAGAATTTTCGAGGGTCACCACTAATATGACCAGCAAAGGGACATCGGCACGGGATAATCTCGAGTCGATTCTGAAAGCACCCCGGCGGATGACCCGTCTGCAGTCCGGAGCCATCAAACGAGCAACTTATGGTAGGGTTCGGACAAGACTACTGTCAGAAGATGAAGAATCGGATTCCTGCTCTGCTGTCACATCAGACAATACAGTATCCGGCGAGGGACAACCCCGCGAGTCAATGATGATAAGCGCAGAACAATTAGCCAAGATGCTCGAAGAAGCCATGGCTAAACAACAAGAGAGCTTTAGGTTCGAAATGTAGATGGCCATGCAGAACATGAGAGAAATGCATGACCAACAAATCCAAGCATTGACGAACCAGCAAGGCGAGCCAAGTCGTCGTAACCAGGTTAATCTGAAAGATGAGGACACAAATGCAAATGAGACTCATTAGCGAAAACACAGGTGAAAGCTTGAAGTTCAAAAACCTCGAGAGCAAAATCAATACGTTGATTTTCGCTCAAGAGATGAAGAAGACGGGTATTCCTTGTCCATACCCAAGAGAATGGGAATCAATCCCTTATCCGGCGAATGTCAATCTAATTAACTTCATGCCGTTTAATGGGATGGGTTCACACACTCAGCATTTTATTTACTTTAAATCACACCTGGGGGTTATCTCTGGTAATGAGCCTCTAATGGTACGGTCCTTCGTTGGCACTCTTCGTGGAGCCGCCTTCGATTGGTATCGTCTGAGTAGCTGGGACGATATGGAAACTAAGTTCCTCGCTAATTTCTTCGACGACGACACCGAGATATCCATCGGGTTGTTGCTTGACGAGAAACAGAAAGATGGGGAATTGGTTGACACCTTCGTCAAAAGGTTCCGGAACAAGGCGATGAACTGTCGGGACCCGATCATTGAGGAGTTCATTCTCTAGACTTGCCACAACAACCTCGCATTAGACGTATTGGAGGCAATGGGAACAACATTGTCTAACACTTGGAAAGACTTGAAGGTGCGCGGTGAAGAAGCCGAACGCTTCCTCCGAAGGAAGAAGGCCGAGAGGAACCTACCGACGGTTAATCCTCTGAACTCGAACTTCGCCTCTCGTGGTAAGGGCAAGGCACCTGTAGCTGTTGTTGGTGCTAATCGAACGTCACAATAGCAATCCCGAAGGCAGCAAAAGACTTCGGACCCGAGACTCAAAAAAGAGTATTCCTTCAAGGACGAAGACGTTCTAGCCATCTTCGAATCCCTCCTTGGAGGCAACAAGATCAAGCTACCACCTATCACAAATCAGGAGGAAGCTAACAACACTACGGACCCAAAGTACTGTGCATACCACAGGAGGGTCGTTCATCCCACCAAGGAGTGCTTTGCTCTTAAGAATAGCATCCAAACCTTGGTTGAAGCCGGCGTTATATCGCTCAATTAAGTCGAAACAACACTCCGAAGAGTATACGAGTATAAACTGCTTCTCAATCCTCCAACAGGTGCATGAGGTTAAACTGCTTCCTTACATACTCCAACAGGTATATGAGTCTAAACTATTTCCTTTCTTTCACGGGAAGTTCCTGGAGAATACCATTCCTGATATTCTCAAGGATAACCCAGACACCCAACTGAGTACAATACCATACCCAGTTTTGCAAAGGAAGCTGGGGGTGGATGATTCATGTAACGGGAAGTTCCCAAAAGAAATCCATATAGTGTATTCTTAGGGATAACCCGGTCACCACAATAAGGTGATGAATAAGAAACTCCCATTCAAATTCTCACCGCGTCTGTGCACTCAACACTCTCCCCCTCTCGATTCCCCCAATGAACGAGAGGTCCACAAATCGAGCGATCAAACCTTCCTACAGTTAGGATCGTCTCAAACCTCCCAATTGGTCAAACCTTCTTACAGTTAGGACCACAGTCAAAATCCCCTCTCGATTCCTCCAATGAACGAGAGGTCCACTTTCAAATCGAGTGATCAAACCTTCCTACAGTTAGGGTCATCTCAAACTCCTGCTTGGTCAAACCTTCCTACAGTTAGGACCAAAACCACAATTCACTCTCGATAAAACTCTCAATAAACGAGAAATTCACCTTTAGTTCGGTAATCAAACCTTCTGACAGTTAGGGTTATCTGAATCTTTCGATTCTCGGAGTGGAGATCCCACTCCTAGTTTCACCTCTTCGGATTCTGGGGGTGGAGATCCCACCTTGAGTTTCCTTTCCAACTGGAGATAGAATATAAAAGTCTACCACTTCAGCTTTGGGAGATAGAATATAAAATTCTTCCTCTCCGGCGTCGGGTTCGCCTTCACCCTAAAAGAAGACCGGGAAATAGAATATAAAATTCTTCCTTTCCCGCATCAACCTTTTCCAAAATTTATCAATCTAGGATTCATCACAGGAAGTTTATCCCGAATCCTAAGCAGGGATAAGTCTGCGCCTAACACGCGCTGCCGGTTTAGTCTTTCTCCGAAGAAGAAGACACCAGAGTTCGATTCTGGGGTATTCTATTCCGAAACCTAAGTAGGGATACGTCTGCGCTTAACCCGCGATGCCGGTTAGTTCTTAACCGTTAAAAAGAACACCCGCCCACATATTCAACATTGTGGCAGGTTGTTATTAATAACACCAAAATCCATGCCTTACACGCATGGGGAATTTCATCCTGAATCCTAATAAAGGATATGTCGATGCCTAATACGCGTCGCCGGTTTAGTCTTTCTCCGTGGAAGAAGACACCAGAGTTCGATTCTGGGGTATTTTATCCCGAAGCCTAAGTAGGGATAAGTCAGCGTCTAATACACGTTGCCGGGTAGCCTATTCCCGTAATAATGGTGAAGCCTATGTATTCGAAGTCATAGCATAAAGTCTCAGAGAATTCACTCTCTTAGCACAACGTTACATGCGGAATGGATTTAGACAATCCGCATACTAGCCCAAATCAAACGGTAGTCGGTAAAGGCTTATCAAACCCATTGATGGCTGAGAATTTGCCAAAAAATTCTATAAATGCGAGTCATTGACGCATCAACTTTATGAGTTGGTCTCGTGACTTGGGCGTCCAACAACTTCGGGATAAGATCCAAATATGCAGATGAAACAACTGTAATAGTTGGTCCTGCAGCCCCAAAATTTGAGACCGACACGCTCCAATACCTTAAGAGCTTAAACTGTGTATACTCTAGCAAATGCACGAGTATAAACTGTGATAATGGCGATCCGAAACCCTAGGGTCAACGCCGGTCAACGCGTAACCCTAGGTCAACGTCGGTCAACGCGTTGCAACAAAATTCAATGTACGACAGTCTGGAACCCTAATTCAGCACGACGTGACAGGGATAGTCAATTCTAACGTCAACTCAATGACAAGAGCTAGATTCAGAAACTTACGCACCAACTTCAGTTCAAGATTTCAACAACGGTCAGACGATAAATGCAGCGCCGGAAGAACTTCATCTATTCAACAAAACACTGAATAAAAGGAAGGCTGAAGAAGTCAAGAATTGGAGCCAGCTATAGGTCTTTTGACACCGACTGAAGGCGGGACCTATCACATCCAAAGTGTTTGAGACTCCTCTATAAAAGAATGAGGCTGAAACACTTTGGAGGGGGTATCTGTAGGCGTCTAAAAATCCCTATAGGTGTCTGCGCATAGCTCGAGACAAAGAGAAGGCGATGAACGCCATTATCCAAGTTGAAGGGGATTATCCTTGTCAAAGAGGATCATCTGACACTGACAAGCGTATGAAGCGAAACAAATGGCCCGTGCGCTCACCGGCCACCTCCAAGTGGCCAATGTGCTCACCGGCCATCGCCAAGTGGCCCGCGTGCTCACCGGCCAGCTCCAAGTGGTCAACATGCTCACCGCCCACTTCCAAGTGGCCCGCATACTCATCATCCACCTACGAGTTACGAAATGTATGAAATGAATCAGTGAAGCATACGAGTCAATGTGACAAGCGAAACGGCAAAACGACTCAGCCAGGAGTTATGTCTCGCCCACACAATAAGTGGCTCGGCCATTGTAAGCCCACACCATGAATGGCTCGGCCATTGAAAGTTGTAAGTCTCTTCGTCAGATTTCTAACGCATCTTGAATAATCTCATTCCGAGATCGGACGAGAGAGTTAGAGCCAAAATACCTGAGGACGTACGAAGGCAAAACAACTTAGCTAGGAGTTGTGTCTCGCCCACACAATGAGTGGCTCAGCCATTGTAAGCCCACACCATGAGGGGCTCGGCCATTGAAAGTTGTAAGTATCTTCATCAGATTTCTAACGTATCTTGAATCATCTCATTCCGAGATCGGACGAGAGAGTTAGAGCAAAAATACCCGAGGACGTACGAAGGCAAAACAACTCATCCAGGAGTTGTCTCTCGCCCACACAATGAGTGGCTCGGCCATTGTAAGCCCACACCATGAGTGGCTCAGCCACTGAAAGTTGTAAGTCTCTTCGTTAGCTTTCTAACGCATCTTGAAACATCTCATTCCGAGATCGGACGAGAGAGTTAGAGCCAAAATACCCGAGGACGTACGAAGGGAAAACAACTCAGCCAGGAGTTGTGTCTCGCCCACACAATGAGTGGCTCTGCCATTGTAAGTCCACACCATGAGTGGATCGGCCATTGAAAGTTTTAAGTCTCTTTGTCAGATTTCTAACGCATCTTGAATCATCTCATTCCGAGATCGGACGAGAGAGTTAGAGCCAAAATACCCGAGGACGTACGAAGGCAAAACAACTCAGCCAGGAGTTGTGTCTCGCCCACACAATGAGTGGCTCGGCCATTGTAAGCCCACACCATGAGTGTCTTGGCCATTGTAAGTTATAGGTTTCTTCTCCAGATTTCTAACGCATCTTGAATCACCTCATTCCAAGATCGGACGAGAGAGTTAGAGCCAAAATACCCGGGAACGTACGAACTGGCTCGCACAGTGCTGAGCCACCATTTGGTGGCTCGCACAAAGAACTAATATTTCAACCATGATCCGATTTGAATCTGAAGAAACTAAAAACATGAAAGTTGTAGATTGCTTTGTCTGATTTCCAATGCATCTTGGATCAGGTTATTTGGAAATCATATGAGAAAGTTATGATCAAAATACCCGAGATACTCACAAGTGTCTCGGCCTGGCCAAGCCACCTAGGCCGAGCCACACAGATCTGGGCCCAGATCTGAGCCCAGATCTGGTTTGAAGAGCCTATAAATAGCCCCCTAGGCTCATTGTTTTGGAGGTTGGAATTTTAGAGCCAAAACTCTGCCGGATTGAGAGCTCGCCCTCGGATTTTCAACTTAGAAGACTCAGACTCTCAGATCTGGTTCTTGGCGATCATCCATCACTAGTGGAAAACTGTAATTTACCTACGGAACAATAGCGACGGAATATTCCATCGCTATAACATGGGTTATAGCGACGGAATAGTCCGTCGCTATTTTTCCGTCGGTAAAATTTCTTTTACCGACGGAAATATACAATTTAGCGACGGATAATTATCCGTCGCTAAAATATATAGCCACGGATTATTAGCGACGGAAATTTCCGTCGCTAATAACATCTTTAGCGATGGAAACTTCCGTCGCTAAAGAAATCCAGGGCTAAAAATTTT
>NC_033801.1:72214416-72333903 GCF_001876935.1 Asparagus officinalis
CTGGCGCTTCCTCGCCTCCGACCGCGAGCTGGTGGAGCTCGCCTTCAGGAAACCGTGGAACGTCAAGTGGGTGATGGGGACCCCATCGTCGACGGCGTTCTGGAGGAGTCCCGGCCTCGATCGGTTCGCCATCTCGCACCGTTTGCAGCGGGGTGATTCCGTCGCTGGACTCGCCCTTAAGTATTCCGTGCAGGTAAATTTTTATTTGTTTTTTTTGGTGGGTGATTGGATTAATTTGGGTCTTCCTCATTTATCATTCTTTTTTCATCCTTGTTTTTTATGTTCGGACGAATGGGGCAAGGACTCGTCGCCGTCAGCCAAGATCACTGACGAATGGGGTGAGAAATCGGATCTGGATCCAGAGGCAGCATCGGAACCCGATCCTCCGAGGGATGAGGATGACTAGGGGAAGGAAGCGAGTTCGGGCTCTGAACCCGATAGTGACTAGTTGGGGGATTTAAAGAGTTGCCTTGTGGATAATCTCTATGGAACTGAGTATGGACTGAGAGCGAGCGTTGAGGTTAGGGCTGAGATTTTTGAACTGGTAAACCAGTTGGAGGCGGAGAGTCCGACACCGGCGCCGAACGAGACGATGGAGTTTCTTGATGGGAATTGGATTTTACTATAAGTTTTCCATTGCGTTTTACTGATTTTAGTTGTCTAATTTGAAAAAATTGCATTGCTTTCTAGAGCATGTGAAATGTTGTGATTATTACGTATAATAAGAACACTTGAAATCCACATTGAGAATGGTGATGACTTGATTCTCTTGATATGCTAGACTTGGGCATTCTCTGAGTTTCAGTTATATATGTAATGTGTGTCTGTAGGTGTTCGTTTGATTATGCGCACTTGGGCATTCTCTGAGTTTCAGTTATATATGTAATGTGTGTCTGTAGGTGTTCGTTTGATTATGCGCCAACTTACTGGTTCACCTTTAGACTTATTTTTAGGAGATTTGCACTATATCATTGTTGAACATGAGTGTTTGTGATGTGAGTTCATGCCACAATTCCAGCCTGATACTCCTACCGGTAACCACAGCAATCCAAGGTGCATGATTACTTTTGGTGACATTTGTTAACTTTTTTTCTTTAAAGTTAGGAGTATTCTTCATTGTGATGATGCTTGGATCTCTATATTTAGATGAATATAATCTATTGATTTGCTTGACTATGTACATCTTTGCTCTAAACTTTGCAAATTCAGAAGAAGCAAACTTTTCTAGGATCTCTATATTTCAGATTTTTAAAAATAATTTTAACCACGAATGTATCAAATATAATACTTAACATGCTGGGAGTTAGGGTGTAATGGACATCTAATAATATCCAAAATTGCTTTGTGTCTGTAATCAGTGTCCTTATGATTCATAGACAGATGTGCATATATATTATGTTAATCTCCATTGGCTTCACACTAGCAAAGTTGATGCATACTGCCGGTTGTTCCTTTAATAGGAAAAGTACTTGGAAAGTTGATGCATACTTTAGAAGGAGATGAAAGGGAAGGATGAGGGATTGAGCTCGTAGGCGAAGGTAATAAAAATGATTCTTTATTGCTTCTTTGGTAGGAAACAGAGGTGTTGGATGCTAATCTATCTATATGCAGCAAGAAACGGTTAGCTCAATAATCACTTGTTGTTTGATGTTTATCCTAGCAGTGTTATTTAGTGGGAGTTACATTCGTCATTTTCTATTTAATTTTAATGCAGTATTGATGTCTCAAGGAATTGTGTTCTTTGGTTTCGAGCTCTATGCCATCGATCGCCTCCGAGGTAATTTCTAGGGTTTCCCTTTTAGTGTCTTAGCTTTATTCTTCAAAGCTTCAATGAGTATGAAGCTTGAATTTGCTTGTTTGGAACCATAATTTATGACCAAATTACCATCTCATATCTTGATGCCTTTGATTACAATGTTAGTGTTAAAGCTGCTTATGGAGGTTAATGGCTTGAGAGGAACTAGAGTGAATAATGTTGGTCGAGAGATTGATGGGTATCCAAGATTGGAGACTATACCATTGACACTGTTAGTAAATTAACTGTTATTTTGAAAATAAGTTTGTAGTTTTTAATAAGCTTGGTGTAGATTCAACATAAACGAGAACACATATGCTGTCTGGAAAACAATATTTAACTCAAGTTTAGATGTCATAAATTTCATATTCAAAAGAACCACTAATTTTCGATTTATCTAAGTGACTAAATTTTGTTTTACAGTTGGGCAAGTGGAGCATTGGATCCAGAAAGCACTGCTTCTCTTGACCTTGTTACATCTGTAAAGAGTTCACAAGGGGTGTAAGGAATTCACAAGGCTTTCTTTTATGCTGAGGCTTATTCATTTACAAACACTCAGTGGGATGGTTGTTACACATTTTGAGATGTTATTAGATTTGCTGAGGAAAGTCATTCCAGGCGGCGAGAAAAGCATTCCCGCGACCTATTACGAAGCTCACAAGACTGTTGATACACTGGGGCTTGATTACAAGAAGATAGACACCTGTCCTAACGACTGCATATTATACAATAAGTGTAATGAAGCTCTGGAGGAATGTCCGACGTGTCATGGCATCTTGACACGCGTGCAGATGGAGTAGATTTTTTTGCACTTTGCAATTACTGGGATACGGCTGAAATTCAGGTATTATTGAAGTATATATTTTTAATTTATTGTTTGAATTTCTATATTGTTTCGAATTGACATTGTTTTGCAGGCTCAAGCTAAAATAGCAAGGAGGAATCGCAACGCGCCTCGCACTTACGAGCATCACGGGGGCTCCAGGACATTCAGCCAGCATTATCATCAATTAGAGCTTGAGGTATATAATATATTAGCTTTTACGTTGAGTATAATTTATGTGTTATGGGTTAATGATATATTTGAATAAAATAGGGAAGGGGAGATCTCAGACATTTTGCAGATCGTATTCTGACTTCCTGGAGCCCGAATTACGCCAATGAAGAGAAGAAAGCAAAGAATAAGGATCTGGCTGTAAGTAACTGTCATTTATATATTCAATTTCATATCAATGCATCATTATTAAGTCGACTTGCCCGGGTTGTTTTGATATATCGCAGGAAAAATTACATGCCAAGGTAGAGGAGCAATTGACTCAGTCTCAGGTCTGTTCTAACACTCCTACCCGGCTAAGTAGAGAGGAGGAGGACTCCATCATCGAGATGGTCATTGGACCTAGTAGGAAGAACAGATATCGGTGGAGAGGATCCGAGCAGAGGCCGCACGAGTCTAGTAGCACCTACGAGTCTGCAGCACCACAAGGAACACCAGGAAGCAGTTCATATCAAGACTCGATGGAGCAGCGATTAAAAGTGATTGAAGATTGGCAGTCGCAGCAAACAACATATCAGCGGGCTCTAGAGGAAGAACGGAGGCGTCGGGAGCAGACCGTATTGGAGTTCACACAATTCATGTCGACTCTGCCTCAGGAGGCATATAGGAGACATTTTCTATCGTCACAGGTAATATATATACTTTGCTTTTTTTTTAATTAGATAATATCGTACATACTGATACACACTGATACAAACTGTTACACACAAACCCTAACTCTAACCCTAACACAAACCTCAAAATATATACTTATAATGTTTTTATGTGATGGTGGTGTTGAATGGAGGGGGAGGGGGTGTGTAGAGTATGATTGGTTGGTGGGTGGGGGCTTTGATCGTGGTTGAGGATGAGGAGTGGGGATTTTGTTGTGGTGGTGGTTGAGGGGGAGGGGTAGGGCGAGGGGGAGTGTTGTTGGTTGGTGGGTGAGGGTGAGGATTTGTGGTGGTGGTGTTGTGTTATGGTGTGATGTGTGGTGATGTGTTGTGCAGTGTAGTGTTGTGTTGTGTTGTGATGTTGTAGTGTTGTGGTGTTGTGGTGTTGTGCTGTTGTGCTGTTGTGCTGTTGTGTTGTGATGGTGTAGTGTTGTTGTGTTGTGGTGTTGTGGTCTATGAATCACGGACACGCATAACATGAAGCCGTGTCGTGTCGTGTCCGTGTCGGACACACGTGTCGAACACACGTATCCTATGTATTTTTTAGGATTTGCCTCGTGTCGGCGTGTCGGATGGCCGTGTCGGATCCGTGTTATTTTTACATAGGTTGTGGTGTTGTGTTTTTGTGTTGTGATGTTGTGGTGTTGTGTTGTGATGTTGTGGTGTTGTGTTGCAGTATATTTATATTTGTACTCTTATTAACGTTTACACACACTTGTTAACATTTGATTTATATTTACAGGTGGTTGGTTGTGGTGTTGTGTAGTGGTGGTCGTTATGTGATTGGTTTGTGAGGGGTTTTGTCGTGGTGGGAGGAGGAATGAGGATTGAGTGTTGATGGTGGTGATGGTAGTGATGGAGGGGGAGGGGGTGTGTAGAGTATGATTGGTTGGTGGGTGGGTATATTTATATTTGTACTCTTATTAACGTTTACACACACTTGTTAACATTTGATTTATATTTACAGGCCAGGACTTCTTCACAAGGTGCAGCCGGAGGTAGTCATAATGTGGCTGGTGTTGAGGATGAGGATGATGATGATGATCAGGAGGATTGATTGTCCTTAATATAACTTTGAAAATAATTTCTTGTGTTGTATAAACAATATTTATTATGTACATGTCGAGAAACTTTTACTTGCTTTTATTGAAATAAATGTGTGATATATGCGTGAGATGTGATATTTGCGTAAGATTGAAGCTTTCTTCTGCTGATTGAACAGGTTTTTAAAAATTATTATCGATATTGTATAGGGTTTTTTCAATTTTCAAAATATTTCCAAATTTCTTTTTCTTACTTTTTAGCGACGAAAATTCCGTCCCTAATACCTATTTTAGCGACGGAAAACATGCACGAAATCAAATCTGGAAAATATTTAAAAAAAAATAGGGATGGATTTTCCGTCCCTAATAAGTTTTAGAGACGGCTTTTCCGTCCCTAAAACAACTTTTAGGGACGGATTTTCCGTCCCTAATGTTTTTTTATTTTTTTATTTTTTTAAATTAGCGACCATTTTACCGTCGCTAATAAATCGTCGCTAAATTATAGCGACGGAAATTCCGTCGCTAAAAGTCTTTTTAGGCACCCCTGTTATAGCGTCGAAGTTTTAGCGACGGAAATTTATTTTTTCCGTCGCTAAAACTTTTAGGGACGGAAAAACGACATTTAGGGACGGAAATTTCCGTCGCTAAAAGTTGAAAATCCATCAGTGCATGCTAAATAAGGCAGGAGTTCGAGAGAGATCAGATATGAGATCTACACGGTTTTCCTCCAGATCAAAGCTTGGCCTTTGATCCCAAGAAGAGTCTCGATTTCGCTTGGTCGATTTCGATTACTAAAGGCTATTTTTTCCTTGGTGAAATAGTACCCCCGGCAGTTATTTCCTTCGTGAAATAGCACCCGTCATACCATGTAGATCCGACCGGATCAAGATCGCGCGGTGGTCCACGGATTAACCCCGGCGCAGGCAAAGAACCCACACAAGTGAGAGACCGCAAAACAGGATCTCGTGATTCGTTCGATAAATAAGGAAAGTTGTAATTTTCATTTTCTTTTGATTTTATTGTAACCGGATCTTATAAAAAGACCGGATCTTTTGTAATCAAAAAACTATTACTTGAGAAAGTAATGTAATCATCAATGAAGAAAACAATTTTTCCCGCGAACAGAGTGTATCCAGAAATGCCACGCACTACTTGTGCACTCACGGATTCTTGCACAAGAAGTACAGAAAGTGCAGCAGGAGGAGGTGGTCAAGAAGCCATCAAGATCTAAGCAGGTTTAAGTGCTAAAGGCCAAAATAGCACCTTTACCCGAAAAGAGACACCAGTCATGTCTCTCGTTCGATTCTAGATTCGAGGTTGTTCCCCAGCCTTCGTCAACTTCAGATCCCGCTCCTATTGTTCCCGCACCTCCGGTAAAGCCCTACGACAACGTGGATCTCTCCAAATCCATAATTCCATTAAAGGATTGCCTAGGTCCTCTACCTGAAGATCGAAACAGATTTGTGATCAAAGAACGCTTAGGCATGGTGAATGAACCCCGAGCAACTCATCGAGCTGGGGGTCGTACTCGCCCTTGCAACAAGTCTAATCCTTCTCGTAAGGAAAAAACTCCTATAACTGACCGCCTTGGACTGTGTGTCGAAGTCTAAGAGCTTGTTGAGGTCCTATGCTCATGAAGGCGTAGCTCAAAATGTGTGACTCTTGAGAGTGCCAACAAGGCGACGAATCCTCAAAAAGAAACGTGTTCGTAAAATAACAACGTTATACCTAAGAAGTCGTGCCAACACACGATAGATTTCTCTGGTCATCAAGCCAATGAGTTGTACTATTAGGCTGGGGGTACGAACAGATCTCGAAAGAGAGATACCTAGAAAACGGACTTTTAGTGTCTGTGTGCCGAGCTTATCAGGACAGTATTATCAGCGTGCAGCTACCCCAAGGCCGCTCTATAAAGGGTCTCGGTATTCCAAAGGCTTTCCTCTGAAGCGTTGAAAACTAAGCCAAGGTGTTTTCATAGAAAAAGATCAGCTACTCAAGATGGTGAATTCCCAGAGGTCACTATCAATATGGTCAATAAAGGGAAGTTAACACAAAGTTTCAGTCCCCGTTATTTTTTGAACGTATCCCAACGTATAACTCTGTTACGCGCGGGAACTACTAGATGTAGAGACTATCAAAGAATACAGAGGGGATTATCCTCGAATGATGAAGCCAACTCTGCAATCGCTTCTGACAATATGGCATCCAGCCCAGGACAATCTCACGAGGCACTTATGATTAACAACGAGGAAGTAGCCAAAATGGTTGAGGATGCTCTAGCTAAGCAGAAAGAAGCATTCAAAATCGAAATGGAAATGGCTATACAGGAGATGAGACAAATGCACGACCAACAGATCCGAGCCTTGTCAAATCACATAGGTGAATCCAGTCATCACAACAATGTCATCCAAACAGCTAGCGATTCAGACGTGGATGAATACATCAATGCTGATAACCCTCCCGTTGACCAAAACGCTAGGGGTAGCCCCACTGAGAATAACAATGTTGGGAGTGGTCCCACCAATGATGACAACACTAGGGGTGGCCCCATTGTTCCTCCTTGAAATCAACTAAAGAAGGATACAGACGAGGACAAAAAGATGAAAGACGTCGAGAGCAAAATCAACGCTGATGTCTGCTTGAGAGGTGAAGAAGACCGGTATTCTGTGTCCTTACCCAAGAGAGTGGGATTCGATACCGTATCCAGCGAAGTTCAACCTGGTCAACTTCATGCCATTCGACGGGAAAGGCTCGCCCACTCAGCATCTGATCTACTGTAAGTCCTACTTGGGCATAATCTTCGGTAATGAAGCCCTAATGGTTCGGTCATTCGTTGGCACCCTTGCCTTCGATTGGTACCGCCGTCTCAAACCCGGAAGTATCAATAGCTAGGAAGACCTAGAGAGCCTATTCCTCACTCACTTATTTTATGATAACGCTGAGGTTTCGATCAGGATACTCTTTGATGAGAAACAAGAAGACGACGAGACAGTCGACGACTTCGTCAAGTGCTTCCGGAATAAAACGATGAACTGCTAAGATCCGATCACAGAGGACTTCATCCTCCAAACCTGTCATAATAACCTCTCTTTGGACGTGTTGGAAGTTATGGGAATAACACCCTCCAATACCTGGAAAGAGTTGAAGATGCGCAGAGAGCGGGCCGAACGCTTCCTCAGAAGGAAGAAGGTCGAGAGGGGGAAACCGACGGCTAATCCTCCGAACTCAAACTTTGCCTCCCGTTGTAAGGGGAAGGCACCTACAATAGTCATTGACATTAATCAGACGTCAAAACAGTAATCCCGAAGACAGCAAAAGACTTTAGGTCCGAAACTCCAAAAAGAGTACTCCTTCAAGGACGAAGACGTTCCAGCTATTTTCGAATCCCTCATTGAGATCAACAAGATCAAGGTAGCACTTATCGTAAATCAGGAGGAAGCTGACAATACTTCGGATCCAAAGTACTGTGCGTACCACTAGAGGATCATTCATCCCACCAAGGCTTGCTTCATTCTCAAGAATAGCATCCAAACCAAGTTGAAGCCGGAGTCATAACGTTCAATTAAGTCGAATGAACACTCTGAAGAGTATACAAGTATAAACTGCTTCTCAATCCTCCAACCGGTATATGAGGTTAAATTGCTCCCACACTCCAAAGAGTATACGAGTATAAACTGTTTCTTAATCCTCCAACCGGTATATGAGGTTGAACTACTCCCACACTCCGAAGAGTATACGAGCATAAACTGCTTCTCAATCCTCCAACCGGTATATGAGGTTAAACTGCTCCCACACACCGAAGAGTATACGAGTATAAACTGCTTCTCAATCCTCCAACCGGTATATGAGGTTAAACTGCTCCCACACTCCGAAGAGTATACGAGTATAAACTGCTTCTCAATCCTCCAACCGGTATATAAGGTTAAACTGCTCCCACACTCCAAAGAGTATACGAGTATAAACTGCTTCTCAATACTCCAACAGGTATATGAGGTTAAACTGCTCCCCGGTACTCTAATAAGTATATGAGTGTAAACTATTTCCTACCTTCGACGAGAAGTTCTTGGAGAATTTTATACATAATATTCTTAAGGATAACCCGGTCATCCAACTAAGTTCAATATTAGACCCGGTTTCGCAAAAAAACTGGGGGTGGGTAATTCATGTAACAGTAAGTTCCCGAAAGAATTCTACATAGTGCATTTTTAGGGATAACCCGGTCACTACAAGAAGGTGATGAATAAGAAACTCCCACACAAACTCCCGCTACGTCTGTGCACTCAACATTCTCATTATTAGAGTCCAGACATAGTATTCAGAATTTTAATCTCCTGATCATTGACGATTATCAAACCCCTCTATATTATGTATGTGCCACTTAATACCATGAACCCTCTTTGAGTGATTTGTACGAATCAACACTCCTACTGTAATTTGTACTCCCACTCTTACTGTTCACTTGGTCAAACCTTCCTATAGTTAGGGCCACAACCAAAATTCCTTCTCGATTCCTCCAATGAACGAGAGGTCCACGAATCGAGCGATCAAACCTTCCTACAGTTAGGATCATCTCAAACCTCCCACTCGGTCAAACCTTCCTACAGTTAGGGCCAAAACCAAAACCCCCTCTCGATTCCTTCCATGAATGAGAGGTCCACTTTCAAATCAAGGGATCAAATCTTCCTATAGTTAGGGTCACCTCAAACTCCCGCTTGGTCAAACCTTCCTACAGTAGGGATAAGTCAACGCCTAACACGCGTTGTCGGTTTAGTCTTTTACTGATTGAAGAAGACACCAAAATACCAATTTGGGGCATTTTATCCTGACGTCTAAGTAGGGATAAGTCGGTGTCTAACACACGTTGTCGGTTAGTTCTTGACCGTAAAAAGAACAAAAGCCTATATATTCGACATTATGACAGGTTGTTATTAATAACATCGTAATTCATGCCTTAAATGCGCAGGAAATTTTATCCCGAATCCTAAGTAGGGATAAGCCAACGCCTAACGCGCGTTGTCAGTTTAGTCTTTCACCGAATGAAGAAGACACCAGAATCCAAATCCAGGGAATTTTATCCTGAAGCCTAAGTACTGATAAGTTAGCGCCTAACACGCGTTGCCGTTTAGCCCTTGACCGTAAAAAAGGATAAAAACCCACATATTCGACATTGTGGCAGATTGTAATTAATAACACCATAATATGTGCCTTACACGCACGGGAAACATTATCTCGACTCCTAAATAGAGATAAGTCAATGCCTAACACGCGTTGCCGGTTTAGTCTTTTGCCGAGTGAAAAAGACACCAAAATCCAAATCTAGGGACTTTTATCCTGAATCCTAAGAAGGGATAAGTCAACGCCTAATACGCGTTGCCGGGTAGTCTATTCCCGTGAGAAAAATGAAGTTTATGTATTCAATATCGTAGCACTAAAAGAGTTAACTCTTTTAGCACAACGTTACATGCGGAACGGACTTAAATAATCCGCATGCAAGCCCGATTCAAACGATAATCGGTAAAGGCACGTCAAATCCGTTGATGGCTGAGAATTTGCCAAAAATCCTGAGTCTGCATCTGATACATGTGGCCGGGTAGTCTATTCCTGTGAGAAAGACGAAGTCTACGTATTCAATATCGTTGTACTAAAAGAGTTAACTCTTTTAGCACAACATCACTTGCGGAACGGACTTAAACAATTCGCATGCTAGCCTGACTCAAACGGTAGTCGGTAAAGACTCATCAAACTTGTTGATGGTTGAGGGTTTGTCAAAAATCCTATGAATGTGAGAGTCATTGACGTATTAGCCCCATTAGTTGGTCTCGTGACTCGAGCATCCAATAACTTCGGGATAAGATCCATATCTGTAGACGAATCAGCTTTAACAGTTGGTCCTGCAGCTCCAACTATTAAAACCGCCATGCTCCAATACCTTAAGAGCTTAAACTGTATATATTTTAGCAAACATACGAGTATAAACTGTGTTAATGCCTTGTGATCCATAATCTTAGGTTAACACCGGTCAACGCGTAACCCTAGGTCAATGCCAGTCAACATGTTTTAATGAAAAGTCAACACCGGGCGATCTAAAACCCTAGGTCAATGCCGGTCAACACGTAACCCTAGGTCAACACCAGTCAACGTGTTATAATAAAAAGTCAACATCGGGCGATCCGAAACCCTAGGTCAACGCCGGTCAACGCGTAACTCTAGGTCAACACAGGTCAACACGTTGTGATGAAAAGCCAACGCCGACGATCCGAAACAACACCGTTAAATGCGTAGCCCTAAACCAATATATTATGGCAAAGGTAGTCAGTTCAAAGTCAAATCGATAGCACGAGCCAAAATCAACTCACCAGTTTTGATTCAAGACTTCGACGACGGCCAGACAATAAACATAGCGCCAGGAGAACTTTAGCTATTCGTCAAAATATCGGATAGACTAAAAATCGAAGGAGTCAAGAATCAAAGCTAACTACATGTCCTTTTATATCGACTGAAGGTTGGACCGATCATATCCAAAGTATTCCAGCCTCCTCTATAAAAGAATGAGGCTGAAACACTTTGGAGGTGTTAGACCCTAGAGGGGGGGTGATTAGGGTCTTATGCTAATCTAATCCGATTTTATGCCAATTAAAACTAATTCAAACTATTCTTCTTGCAAGATAGATATACAATATGTTATAAGTAAGAATAAGTTTCAAACTATTCTTCTTGCAAGATAGATATACAATATGTTATAAGTAAGAATAAGCAATATGAACAAATAAATATATCCTAGTAATGAGATATACTATGAAATATATGTAAGGATATATAAACTAACACAAGGGTGAAATAAACAATCTACAAATGTCATAGGGCAATTGACAATGGCGACAAGAATGTAATGAACACTAAGCACAAATGCAACACCAAAGCAAACTCAAACACAAGCAAATGATCACGGAGTTCAGACCTTCCGTCCTACGTCTCCGCTCCCCACTCCTGGGGAGAAATCCACTATCACAACCGGGTTTTCTACGATCATCCGAATAACGTTTACACCACACAATAACATAATGTAACTACACTCCACACCCTCTAAGTGTTGGTCACTCCGTGTCCTTCCTCAAGTACTCGGATATAACCTCTCCCTAGGTTCATCAACTGACGTCACTCCTCTTGGAAGCAACCCCGTCTCTAAACACACACTCCTCTTAGTGTACTAGTGTAATACAAAGTGAATCTCACAATAAGGCACAATATAAAGTGTTTGTTCTCTACAATGGATGAGAACAAATTATAAGCTCACTCTCTAGGTTACACAATCCCACAACCTAATTATACTATAAATATAAATACAATAAGCTCAATAGGTTGTGTGTGAACAAAGAGATATAAATCAAAACTAAACTCAAGATAATTCTAGCTTAATAACACTGAAAATAAAATATATAAAAGAGCTAGAAATAGAGTTGAGAAAACTTCTCAATAGATCAAGAGATCGACGAAGAGTAGTTGGATGCTCAAGCACCAATAGGATCTCCTTAAGCTCTTGTGAAATTGATTTCACAAACTCAAACTCTCAAATGCTTAAAAGCTTTTTTAAAAAAACTTAAACCAAACATAAACCCTTGTTAAAAATTTCTTAAACTTGTTTAAAACTCTCTCATTGTTTTTTTTTTTTTTTGCAAAATAGTTATGGCAAAGGGGTATATATAGGGAAGAAGAAAACAACATAAAAAACCCCAAAAACCCACTAAAAAATAAAAATCAGCAAGTTACCGTTGCTGTGCAACGGTAACTTCGGCGGTCGACCGTGATGGTCGACCACGAGAAATAAAACTGCTCTCTAGACTATAGATGGTCGACTGTGGTGGTTGACCACAATGTAGCATGGTCGACTGTAGCGGTCGACAGCACTGTTCACGGATAGTTTCTGATTTTGACAGATTCTGGAATTTTATATATCTGACTTTGTAAAATACATTAAAAATAGTAAATCAACTCCAAACATCATGAAATTTTGAGAGAGAATTCTAGACATGTATATAAACATGTTAGAGAAAGAATTTGTGAAATATCATTTCCCAGTTGAGAGAAATAACTGTTTTAATATAGATAAACAGTTTCTAAAAAAATTGCTGAAAACTTGGTTTTGTAAATTCAATTGAAAATAACAAAAAAACTCCAAAATTAGTAAAACTTAGGAAAATGTTTGCATATATGAAGATAAACATGTAAACAAATAAAATTTTTCAAATCTCATTCCCAATTGTAAAAACGTATCTGTTTTGCAAAAACATGCACGAACATGTGCACGAACATAAGCTTATTAAAAACTTGATTTTGTAAATTCTAATAATCATAACAAATTAAGTCCAACATTGATAAAACTTTTGAAAACATTTATAAACATGAAATTGAACATGTTAGAAAAAAAAATTCTCAAATTGAATTTCCCATTTGTGAAAACTCATGTATTTTGCAAGTGTGTCCAAAACATGAAAATATGATATACATGAAATTTGATGTTTTGACGTAAACAATATTTTGAAACCCTATAAAATAATTTTATAGACTTAATGAAATATGTATACAATGATTGTTAAACAATATTTTGAAACCCTATAAAATAATTTTATAGACTTAATGAAATATGTATACAATGATTGTTAAATGCATAAGCCAAAACTTGTGTATATATATAACTATATATATAAAAACCAAATATGTATGTGTATATATGATTGAGCTTAAAGTACTAACACATATAATATAAAACCTAAACTAAATATACCCAAGCTTGATTGATCTTCGATGTAGCTCAACTTGGTATACTTGCGGATGAAGCTAGAACTTAGATCTTTAATTTGAATTGCATAGGCTTCACTCCACAATTCCGCCAATTTCCATTGGATATGATCATGAATGCACAATTTCATCCATCATCCAACTCGTTGTTTGTCTACAATAAATAGAAATATATAAACACTAGATAAACAACATTAGTAGTAAATTGTTTATTAAACATCATCAAAATAAAGAGGCCAACAATCTTCCCCTTTTTGATGATGATCAACAATTTACAAAAAAGATATATGCATGAAAGGAAATGAATATAAAAAGTATAATATATCATGCATATAAATAAGAAATGAATATACAAAGTATAATACATCATGCATATAAATAAGAAATGAATATACAAAGTATAATATACTCATAATATTTATCCCCCTTTGACAACATTAAAAAGGGGACAAAGGGATGAAGAGAGCGAAAGCTCCCCCTATCAATATGCATGGGTGAGTATAAAAATAATAATAGAAAAGGGAAGATTCCCCCTATCAAAATGCCTTATGGAATATATGCAATAATGATCAAAAAACACAGATGTGAGCAAGCATAGATGAATATGCTAAATATCACTCACATACAAAAAGACAATGAGAACACATAAAGATGTATTACTTTTGAAATAAGTGTCTCATTACACAACTATAAAAACATAGTTTATAAGAATAGATTTATGAAATCAAAAGAAGAGGAACATGAGAATCATGCAAAAAGTTTTCAAATGAAAACAAATTAACCAAATAAAATCATAAATCAAATTTTAAGCCCAAAAATGACGTTTGATCAATAAAAGAAATTTTCTTTGTAAAAGTTGATCAAACCACATAAAGAATACATTATAAAGCATATTTGAAATTTGAATTATCTATTTGTGCTTATATAATGAATTCAAAGCAATAAATCAAAATAAAATTTTTGACAAAATGCAAGAGAGGTAACAATATATCAAGCTCTTAAGCTTGTCCCAACCCATATAAGGACTTTATTACCCGGTGAACAAGATTTGGGAATAAACACCCAATAAACTTGGGGGTTATATAATTACAAACCTCTCATCAAAAGAAAACCAATAATTATGAAAACAAAAGAATTTGACCAATAAAAAGAAGTGTTTTCATGTTCAAAAATTTAAAGTATAATTTTCAAAACTAAGAAAAAAAAAGTAAAACAATAAAATTCTTGGTTTAAAAATCAAATTTGTTTTAGTACCCAAGTATTCTTGGTACCAAAAAGTTTAGAGACATGACCCTTATCATTTAAGCTTAAAGCCCTAGGGTTCTGAACCTGTTTGGGCACATGTGGTACACTAACACGGTCAAAGCAATAATCACTCAAATGACCCTTCCGATTGTAATTTGTGCAATAAAAGAAATCCATTTGTTTTTGTGGACCATTAGCTCGTGTACGGGAATCATTTGCAAATAAAGAGTATCTTTTAAAATTATTTTGCAAATGAGAAACATCACTAAACAAAGGTGGTTTACTTGAGAGATTTGGCAAGTTTGAACATTTTTTCAAATCATATCAAAACTTCGTCAAATGACCAAATCTACCACAACTATCACATTTAAAAACATGTGGTCTACTAAAAATATTTGGCAAATGTGATTTTCTTTTCAAATCAAAACAATACTTGGCCAAATGACCAAAACGACCACAATGGTCACATCTATACACATGAGCATGCTTATGATGAACAATGGATGCATGTGTGTGTACATGTGATGAAGAAACTTGATGAGATGTACAAGGAGCATTAACACTTTTATGTTTGTGTGCATCATAGCAAAATTTAGCTAAATGGCCTTTACGATCGCAAATAGAGCACATATGCATTTTTATTAAAAGTAGAACATAAATAGTTATTTATAAAAGAAGAAGTATCATTTTTTATGTTCTTTACTTCTAACTTGGCATTATCTCTTTTATGAGTTAAGCTAGAAATAGATGAGGTTAATTTTTCATTTTCCAGATTTAACATATCATTCTTTTCTTTAAGCAAGGTATTTTCTTTTACAATGATATCAAATTTAGAACCTAGCAACTTATGATCGGATTCTAAATTAACATGCTTGCTTTGTAAGTCATTAAAATATTTATGCAACTTGTTATAGGCATATAATAATTTTTCACTAGCACAAGCAAGTTCATCACTAGATAAATCATTAATGGATTCGAACTCGCAAACCTCACTAGGGCTATCGCCTAATGGCCGTGTGCATGATGCTCCATATGAACTTGAAGCCGGATCCTCCAAAGCTTGTCAGATCGCCTCTAAGTCCCTTTAATGTGCTTTAATAAATTTTCATAAGGTGTAAGCACTATCAAAATGAGCAAGCTTGTTAGAAATAGAAGAATCAAGTGCATTAAGCACATATTCTAACACAATCTTGTTCATGGTAAACAATCTTTTGTTATTTTTACTCCACTTGGATTTCTTCATAGTGGGTACAAATATAAGCATTATCAATAACTCCCCATAAATTAATATTTTTAGATTGCACAAATAATTTAAATCTAGAAGCTCATTGTGCATAGGAAAATTAATGAATTTAGGAGCAATATTTGATTCATATCCTAACAAAGGTGCACAATTCATGTCCATGAAAGATAACTTGGATCTTTAACTCAAGGCGATTAGACCTTAAATCAAAGAGCACCAAGTTCTGATGCTAATTGTTAGACCCTAGAGGGGGGGGATGATTAGGGTCTTATGCTAATCTAATCCGATTTTATTCCAATTAAAACTAATTCAAACTATTCTTCTTTCAAGATAGTTATACAATATGTTATAAGCAAGAATAAGCAATATGAAAAAATAAATATATCCTAGTAATGAGATATACTATGAAATATATATAAGGATATATAAACTAACACAAGGGTGAAATAAACAATCTACAAATGTGATAGGGAAATTGACAATGGCGACAAGAATGTAATGAACACTAAGCACAAATGAAACGCCAAAGCAAACTCAAACACAAGCAAATGATCACGGAGTTCGGACCTTCCGTCCTATGTCTCCGCTCCCCACTCCTGGGGAGAAAGCCACTATCACAACCAGGTTTTCTACGATCGCCCGAATAACGTTTACACCACACAATAACATAATGTAACTACACTCCACACCCTCTAAGTGTTGGTCACTCCATGTCCTTCCTCAAGTGCTCGGATACAACCTCTCCCTAGGTTCGTCAACCGACGCCACTCCTCTTGGAAGCAACCCCGTCTCTCAACACACACTCCTCTCGGTGTACTAGTGTAATACAAAGTGAATCTCACAATAAGGCACAATATAAAGTGTTTGTTCTCTATAATGGATGAGAACTAATTATAAGCTCACTCTCTAGGTTACACAATCTCACAACCCAATTATACTATGAAGGTAAATACAATAAGCTCAATAGGTTGTGCGTGAACAATGAGATATAAATCAAAACTAAACTCAAGATAATTCTAGCTTAATAACACTGAAAATCAAATATATAAAAGAGCTAGAAATAGAGTTTAGAAAACTTCTCAATAGATTAAGAGATCGACGAAGCGTAGTTGGATGCTCAAGCACCAATAGGATCTCCTCAAGCTCTTGTGAAATTGATTTCACAAACTCAATCTCTCAAATGCTTAAAAGCTTTTTAAACAAACTTAAACCAAACATAAACCCTTGTTAAAAGTTTCTTAAACTTGTTTAAAATTCTCTCATTGCTTTTTTTGGAAAATATTTATGGCAAAGGGGTATATATAGGGAATAAGAAAACAACCAAAAAAACCCCAAAAACCCACTAAACAATAAAAACCAGCAAGTTACCGTTATTGTGCAACGATAACTTTGACGGTCGACCGTGGCGGTCGACCGTGATAAATAAAACTACAAAACCGCTTTATGAACTGTAGACGGTCGACCATGGTGGTCGACCGTACTATAAAATGGTTGACTGTAGCGGTCGACCGCACTGTTCACGGATAGTTTCTAATTTTGACAGATTCTGGAATTTTATGTATCTGACATTGTAAAATTAATTAAAAATATTAAATCAATATTAAAAATCATGAATATTTGAGGGAAGGTTATATACATATAGATAAATATGTTAGAGAAAGAATTTCTGAAATATCATTTCGCAATTGATAGAAATAACTATTTGAACACAGATATACAGTTTCTGAAAAAACTACTGAAAACTTGGTTTTGTAAATTCAATTGAAAATAACAAAACAACTCCAAAATTAGTAAAACTTGGGAAAATGTTTGTATATATGAAGATAAACATGTAAACAAATAAATTTTTCAAATCACATTTCTCAATTGTGAAAACGTATCTGTTTTGTAAAAACATGCACGAACATGTGCACAAACATGAGCTTATTAAAAACTTGATTTTGTAAATTCAAATAATCATAAAAAATTAATTCCAAAATTGATAAAACTTTGGGAAACATTTATAAACATGAAATTGAACATGTTAGAAAAAGAATTTCTCAAATTGAATTTCCTATTTATGAAAACTCATGTATTTTGCAAGTGTGTCCAAAACATAAAAATGTGATATACATGAAATTTGATGTTTTGACATAAACAATATTTTGAAACCCTATGAAATAATTGTATAAACTTAATGAAATATGTATACAATGATTGTTAAATCCATAAACCAAAACTTGTGTATATATATAACTATATATATAAAAACCATATATGTGTGTGTATATATGATTGAGCTTAAAGTACTAACACACATAATATAAAACCTAAACTAAATATACCCATGCTTGATTGATCTTCGATGTAGCTCAACTTGGTACACTTGCGGATGTAGCTAGAACTTGGATCTTCAATTTCAATTGCATAGGCTTCACTCCATAATTCCGCCAACCTCCATTGGATATGATCGTGAATGCGCAATTCCATCCATCCTCCAACTCATTGTTTGTCTACAATAAATAGAAATATACAAACACTAGATAACCAATATTAATAATAAATTGTTTGTTAAACATCATCAAAACAAAGAGGCCAACAGGAGGGGGTATCTGTAGGCGTCTAAAATTGCCTATGAGCCCTCACACACAGCTCGAGACACGTAGAAGATAATGAACATCACTATCCGAGTCATAGAAGCTTAATCGATATTGAAAAGCACATGAAGTGAGTCAATGAACCATGCGAAGCAACGGAACTTCGGAATAACGAAAACACAAACTAATCGGGAGCTCCACATTACTTACGAAAGACGAAACACCCCCTGTGTCTTGTCCACTGCACAGATGATTCAATCATGGAAGCTTGTAGATCTCCTCGACAGCTTTCCAACGCATCTTGAATCGCACGATTTTGAGTTCGAACGATGAAGATATGGCTAAAACGGACAAGACGCGCAGAACTACGTTCTGGGCCTCGGCGAGACACCTCTTGGTGTCTCGGCCAGGCCGAGACACCCCATGGTGTCTCGCGGTGTCTCGGCCAGGCCGAGACACCCCATGGTGTCTCGCCTTGGCCGAGACACCACATGGTGTCTCAGTTAAGACGAGACACCCCTTGGAGTCTCAGCTTGGCCAAGACACCCACGTGTGTCTTGGCTGAGACACCCATGGGTGTCCGTAGACCCGAAAATCAAATTTTGACAGTTTAAAGCCATTTTTAGACCGTTAACAGCCTGGATTTATTTTAACTGATCTGATATCATCCATGAACGTGGTTAAGTGGTTACAACTAAAGATAAGATCGAATCGATCGTTCTTATCCGAAAACAGGGGTCCCTAAGCCTATAAATACAGCCCCGGGGCCTTTATTTTTTCAGATCTGGAATTGCCGAGCATCGGCGAAGCCCTGCTGAATTGAGGACTGAAGAGCCACGAATTTCAGAGAGGAGGAGGAGACTTCATCGAATTCTTCAGCATAAAGAAGGTGAGTTCGATAGAACTGCAGCCCGGTTCTTTTCCTTGAGATCGCCCCGTTGCGGTGATCTCGAGAAGAGTGGTTATCTTGTTGTTGCCGAGATAATTGCTTTGGTTTCTTGATTCCTTCGCGAATCAATGAAGCTCCGGATCTGATCTGATCTGATCGTTTGGTGGTCCACGGATATCAACGTCCCCGTCACAGGCCAAGATCCCACGCAAGTAGAAGACCGATAAACAGTCTCTGCGTTTGTTTTGACGAGAATTGTACTTTTTATTTTCATTGTGTATGAGTCTTATAAAAAGACTATCTTTTTGTATTTTCATTGTAACGACTAAAGTTGTAATGATTACTTCAATGAAGAAACCAACTTTCTCCCGAAACAGTGAGGGTTTCGTAGTCTTTGTCCGTATAAAATATTACAATATTAGGAGAGGATTTCACATTATCCGTCTGTTAAAAAGATTGTAAGGAGTGGGTTTTGAAGAGAATATGAGAGTTGATTATGTATGTGAGGTTGAGATATTGAGAGAACAGAGTTGAGTGGTTTCTCTTGTGGTTCTTCTTGATACATAGTAAATTTCTGTATTGTTAGCCCGTAGTTATACGTTGAAGTTGGTCGACCAAACCACGTAAATCTTGATGTTCTTTCTTTTTAATTGTAGTTGTTTTATATCTTGTTGATTGTGTGTTGACTTCCGAGTTGTGAAGATCGTAGTATGTGGGGGGACTAAAATTCCCCAACAAGAACACCCTATAAAAAGAGATGATCTACATCATTCACGGGTGCTTAAAATGTTAGTTTCAGAATTATATCTCTTCTATTTTGATATAGATCTCTCAAATCATATAACTATGATTCTGATAAGATCCTTACTTCTCGAACTCAGGCTTGTACTCATTNAACCACACTTTCAAAAAATGTTTTACGACTTCGATTACTGTAAGATTTAGATAATTAATGCATGGGTTTGTTAAATAGTTGCATTTTAAGTTTGTGTTGATAGTGGGCTTGTATAGTTTTGGGCTTATATTTTATCATTTCTTTGAGTGCATTAAATATTTTCAGAGTCTCTATATTCTATCAGATAGTTTTATAAGGTGGGTCTATTTTGTTTATGTAATATTTCAATTCTTCAATTTTGCGTCTAAACAATGAAATATGTGCAGAAACATTGATAAAATAACTTTATTATGAAAAAGCTTTTGATAGCCTCATTTAACTTTGTGTTGACCGTAGATTTCCTGTACATGTACGCTTATTTATATCATACCATTAGCTTAATTGTCAATGGTTAAAATTACTTTATGGAGACGAAAACAAACGATGTCTATCTTTTTCTTTGCAAACTTGTAAAATTTATATTGCTTTTATTTGTTGTAACAACAAGTGTTGAGTGGGTTTTTTCCAGCTATATATATCGTGAAGACCAGACGGTGTATAACTGCATGAGCAACTAATAGATAAATCATTGCTCGGTAACATATTTCGGTTCTAAGATATTTAATATTAATATTAATAATGCAATTGTGGAACAACTTCAAGAAAATTGCAAATCATCTAATGGTTTGTAAATGTCATTACAAGTTTGATGCTATTATATTTTTCAAGAGCTGGTTATGTTAATTATAACTATACCTGTAAAATTGAGAGTGCAAAATTTTTTTGTATTCAATCATATATAATATTTGGTAGGAGATTTCAAGTTTGAAACCGTATACATCATGTAAACAATCTTCGTATTATTCGATGTGATTACTAATATAATTAGTTTAGATTTTTTTTAATAAGAGAAGGAATAAGGGTGTTCCCTCAAGCTCGAATTTTTGGCTACACCACTGCTTGTAGTTTAGGAGTCCCTTAATCAAGTATTTCCACACACGTACATACACATATATGTGGGAAAATATATATGACCTGATAGTCCATTTTGCAAAATGGACTGCCAGCTCTATAGCATGTGAGCCTCCTATTAGTCACATCGATGTAGAGGCTCACATGTCATAGAGCTGGTAGTCCAATTTACAAAATGGGTTGTCAGCTCATAGCTAGTGTTCTTTTATCATACTCCCTTTAAAAATAAGAGTTCAGGAAAGCTTTTCATGGTCAATATTACTCTTTATTATTTTAAATATTTTATTTAAATCTTAATATACCATAATTATAATTGTATTCTATCCTAATCCCATGTGAACTACCTATAGCTCAAAATTTAAAAAATAATAATATTAATAAAATACATAAAACAGCTCCATGGTATTAGTTTATTAAGGTAAATAACTAACATGCTGTAATATATGAAGTATACAAAAGTTTTAAAAATTACACAAAATACCCTTTAAAGTTTAAAATTACACAAAACATTTTGACATTTCAAAACTGAAGACAACACTGAAAATTAACAACTTTTGAAGAATTTAAAATCTACAATTAACACACTAATTTTTTTTTAAATTTTTAGAAACACCCTCAAAAGTTCAAATAGTACATCTGAAATTCTAAAATTTCAAAACTTATGAATAACAAAGATAAATTCAAGGGATTACCATCAGGTATCTCAAAATTTAAAATTTACAAACTATAACCTCAAAGTTATGAAAATTATAAAAAAAGTCCTTCAAAAGTTAAAAAGCACAAAAAATCCTAAAATATCAAAACTTAAAAGAAACAAATATTAAATCTAAAAATTATCAGTAGACCGCTAAAAATTTAAATTTCATATAAAGTAGTCCTAAGTTTTAGTAATTATAAAAAATACTCTTAAAATTACAGACTTGCAAGAAATATATTGACATTCAAAAACTTAATACCAGCACATGAAACATGAAAATTATAAGCACCTACTTAAAACTTAAATTTTTTTAAAAGACACTCTCAAAGTTTCAAAATTTGCAAACAAAATTCAAAATAATAAGAAAGACTAAAACTTCAAAACATAGCAAAGAAAAGAGTAGTTGTTTGATATTATTTCATTAAGATATATAAACTTAACTTTCAATTTAAGGTTTATCATCCCTTTTCATCATCTGAATGTAGTCTAATTTTTCTTGAAAAAGATAAAGATGGAGAAGGATTGATATAAACTCTATAAAAAAATAAAATACAATATTTTCTAAATATTTTATAGAATAGTTTATGTTTTGAGTAAAATAGGAATCTTTAGAAGGGATTTTTATGAATTTTTAGTACTTTTATATGCTTATATGAATGATTTCATCAAATAAAAGTGTATAAGAATTAGCAGTAATCTTTAATTTATAATTTTTTAAAGTTTATCAAGGATAAGGAATAAAACTCTAAATTCTCTTTGGTGTCATTTTAGTCTACTTTTAACCAATCTTCTTGTCTTATTAGCTTTAATTATTCATCTTCCTTTTATAACACTATTTTTAAGTATTTTTCACTTTTGCAAAACTCTACTCTCTAAGGTCAAGCTTGGTTTTATGTCGGTTCAAATAATATGATAATTCAAATTGGCTTCAAGTTAGATTTATTCATATCAATTCATTTATCAATATGAAATTAAATTGGGTGCAACTCATTTAAATGAACATCATAGAAAATAAATAATCACAATGCTAAAATTTGGAGATGTAACTGAGGAAAAAACATCAAAGTGGAACTGAGGAATGAATTTTAGTAAGGAAATAATTTAAAAATACTTAATCATTGTATTTAGCAACATGCATTGCACATGCATAAAGACAAGTGTGCATGTGTGTGTGTATCAATATAAAAATAAATAATCATAATGCTAAATTTTAGAGACATAAGTGAGCAAAAAAATAAAAGTGGAATCGAGCAATAAATTTTAGTAAGGAAATTAACCAAAAATATTTAATCATTATATTTAACCACGTGCATTGTACGTGCATAAAACCTAGTGTGTGCATGTGTATGAAATTAAAAAATCACAATGCCAAAATTACAATTCATTTATCAATATGAAATTAAATAATCACAATTTATTTATCAATACACTAGTAGAAAAACGATCAACCTAAATGGAAAAAACCGTCTAGGTTGTCCAGAATTCCATCTAAGTAGATCAATATCGGTCTATAAAAGTCCATCTAGGATATTTCTGTCTAGGTTGACTTAACCTAGACAGAATTCCATTTAGGTTGATCTAATTAGACGGAAGTCAACCTAGAGAGAATTCAAAATTCTGTCTAGGATGCTTTCTAGATGAAAATTCCATCTAGGATGTCCATCCTAGACGGATGGGCATCCTAGATAGAATTTCCATCTAGGAAGAAGCATCCTAGATGGAATTTTCGTCTAGGAAGCTGAAGTAGTTTTTTTGTAGAATCTACTTTACACGGTATATAATATCACATGTACATGTGCACAATATTGCACAACACCAAATCATATTCATATCCAACACAATCTAATTTAATATCACATGTACATGTGCACAATATTGCACAACACCAAATCATATTCATATCCAACACAATCTAATTATATTCTAATATCAAATCCAATTATATTTGCACAACACCAAATCATATTCATATCCAACACAATCTAATTATATTCTAATATCAAATCCAATTATATTCAAATAATACTTTCACGAAAATACTAGAGCGATACATAAATTGTTTACATAATTAATAACTAATTTTCTATTTATATATTTATTTACAATTGAAACGAAAGGAGATATATTTATAATCTTTTTATATTCTTCTACGCTCTATTCCCCTGCTTGTGATATCTTGCCCCTTGTCAAAGGCTTCCCAAGCATGGATGTTCAGCTGCTTGAATTACATTGCTTGTCCACGCAATTTGTATATGTTCTCTCCCTATAAAGTAAATATTGTAAAACCCCGTATTTTTGTTAGAAGTATATGTGAATTTTTGGTGATAGATTATTCTATTATGGTAAATGACTTGAGGTCATAAATATACTTGATAACAAGTTATCAGATAAGTATAAGTGTAATTATATAGAGTTTTGTGCATTGGTTTTGGCAATTTAGCAAAACATGCACAAATCTAGAAAATATCGGCTTAGTCGACTCATGAGTCGACTTATGAGTCCATCAATGAGTCGACTTCTGAGCAGATTTCTAGATTCTTTTCTTTTGCGGGTTTGGTTTGGTTTTGTTTCGGGTTTGACTGCTCATATAAAATCTATTCTACCCGAAACCATCCCAAAGGACCCATCAGAATCCTAGAGAAACCCTAGCCCCTCTCTCCCCTCAAACCCTAGTTCATTTTTGGTGATTTTTGGGGGATTTTCGGAGGATTTCAGCGGGTTTTGGCGAGGTGTAGCGAAGGGAATCATCCTCTCTCAGATTCAGGAGTTGTTCTAGCATACCAGAGGTGAATAATATCTCGTCCAGCCCTCACCCACTGTTTGTATAGTTTTCTTTGAGTTTTTAATTCGGATTTTTGAGCCTAAAACGTATTTTTGTGCATAAAAACAGATGCTTTACATTATAAGCTGCAAGATCTATATTTTTGAGTTAGTAAAAAGCTCACCAACGTTTTTGTAATGTAGATTCAGATCTGGAATTACTTTTAAACATGGGTTTCATGTGACATGACCTGGTACTTAAGTTCTGAGATGAGGTTGTCTTTTATTATTA
This sequence comes from Asparagus officinalis, assembly GCF_001876935.1. Taxonomy (NCBI): domain Eukaryota; kingdom Viridiplantae; phylum Streptophyta; class Magnoliopsida; order Asparagales; family Asparagaceae; genus Asparagus; species Asparagus officinalis. The sequence goes on from NC_033801.1 coordinate 72,239,306, forward strand.
TTCATGTATTAGATTTTGGGTTTGATATTTAGGGATTTACAATTTGAGATACAAGGTAAATACATAAGGGTTTCCTTGTTTGGATTATTTCGCTCAACGTACCTATGCTCGTGTTGTAATTTTCTAAATACTTAAATCCTCTTATACATAGGTATTTACAATTTGAGCTACATGGTATATATATGAGGGTTTCCTTGTTTGGAACATGAGGGTTTTCTTGTTTGGATTATTTCGCTCGACATACCTATGCTCGTGTTGTAATTTCCTAAATATTAAAACCCATTATTTGCTAGGATCAATGATTTTAACTATTATATAATAACTGTATTTTCTGTATACAACGAGCCATTTCCCTTGGGGTTGGTTGTGATGTTGCTCGCTAGCGCTTTGACGCTCGTTGTCCCTCCCCCTTTTAGGTAACGAGCCAGGAGCCCGGAGAGTCGCAGGTTGATGGCGACGCACTTTAGCCTTGTAGGCTGTCTAAAAATCACAATAGATAGTTGATCCCCCATCAAACACCGATGATGGAAGTTACAATCTGACGACTTCCAGAAGGCTACAATTTGAGGACTTTCACGTAGAAGGCTACAATCTGATGACCTTCAAGACAACTGATGAAAGCTCTAATTCAACAGCATTCACAATCAACATCGGGAGTAACAATCTGACGACTCTCATATTTTCAAAGAGCCAAGACGAAGGTTACAAGGTGACGATCTTTGCAACGCTCTAGCAAAAGAGACTACAAATTGACGGTCTCTTCATATTAAAACGCATATATCTCTCAAACCGTAAGGAATTTGGCAAAATGTAGGAAGCGAACCGAAGCCTTCGGCTTAGTTCGGATGGATCCGCCTCGTCGAGATAGCTGATTTTCATATATAATTCGTCTAATTCCGACTTACGGTTTGAAAGTTATGACCTGTTCTTCGTAGCAGATTATGTTCTGAAGTCCGTCTGCAAGACCAGACTTCGTCAGAACATTGGACTAGCTTGAAGCTCACCAAGCCCGCCTAAGGTTCGCCTCTGCATTACAGAGTCAAAACGCACAGGTGGAAACAACGTTATAACCATAAAACGCAGAGGTCGTGTCTGCGTTCCAAACTCAAAACGCAGAGGTTGTGGACTTAAAACGCAGAGTTTAACTCTGCGTCCAACAACAAAAACGCACAGCCTAACTCTGCGTCCCAGATCCAGAGACGCACAGTTAATGTAGAGTTCAACTCTGCGTCCCAAATCCAGAGTTATAAACTCGATCAGAGTTCAAAACTTGCTCTGCAAGTTCTTCTAAAACTCGTTCAGAGTTATCAACTCGTTAAGAGTTATTTTCAAACTTGCTTTGTAAGTTCTCCACAGCGTTAAATCGTGAGGAGAAGACCGGGTCGTCAACGAGAAGCAAACTCGACCCGAGCATTCGAGGGAGGCATCTCATCGCTACCAAGAAGAACCCAGTTTTAAACAAAGGGGAGAATCAAATTCATTCTCCTCTCTTTTGTAATCGGAATCCAAATTGTAATTGATTTTGAAAGGAATACAAGACAATTTTTCTTTCATTGTCTTTTTACTGCAAATTTCCAACGAACAAAAGATGGCGACTCCGCTGGGGACTAGCTTCTCTGACGAAGAAGTGGTGGCGCAATCCGATGTTCATCTCACTGGAACGACCGTTGAAACTCTGATTATCGAGTTTGATCAAGCCAAGTACGAGGATGCCCTCTCCTCCGAATCCCTTAGCCCCAAGGCTATGCGCAAGATCCACAAAGTTTTCGAGGAGACTAAAGCTCCAGTTGTGACCAACTCATCTAAAGACTATCTCCCATGGGGGTTGCACTGTTCATACAGTCCCCTCTCTAAAGGAGAAGACTCGACTTCGGCACAACGCCAAAAAAGCCGATCCTCCAATCAACGCGAACCCCGCGTTTGTGAGCCTCAACATGAGCTCTGCATAAGCCAAGCTAAACGCAACCCTCAGGTGTGCGTTTCCTAGATAGAACGCAGCCTTCAGATGCGCATTCTAACATCAAAACACAGACCTCAAAACTGCATTGATCTGGCTGAACGCAACTCTCAAGAGTGCGTCCCAGAACCTGAACGCAACTCTCAAGAGTGCGTCCCAGAACCAAAACACAACTCTCAAGAGTGCGTCCCAGAACCAAAACGCAACTCTCAGGAGTGCGTTCCAACATGTAAACGCAGACATCAAACCTGTGTTGATCTGGCTGAACGCAACTCTCAAGAGTTCGTCCCAGAATCTGAACACAACTCTCAAGAGTGCGTCCCAGAACCAAAACGCAACTCTCAGGAGTGCGTTTCACAAACTGAACACAACTCTCAGGAGTGCATTTCAGAATCCGAACGCAGGTCGCAGGACTGCGTTTTACTAGCAAAACGCAGACATTGGTCTTGCGTTAATCAAGCTAAACATGACCCTCGTGTTCCTTCTTTGGAACACGATGTGATTCGTCGTGTTCAAAATGATCAACATGGAGTTAAAATTCATGTTTATCAAGAACCAGTCCCATCCTTTAATGGACAGGGGGTTCCATCTTTACCTTCACGCTCCGTGAGAGGTTCATCCCAAGTCTTTGACTTGCGGGAATTGCTGTCGATGTTCAACCGACCGACGAATGTCGTTTTGCTCAATAATCGACGACATCCTCACAGGAAGAAGACTTTAGAGGATGAATACCTTGGAGTCACTTCTAACATGGTTGGTAGAGGGAGATCATCAACCCTTAGTTCTGACGAGTCAGAGACAGATCGTTCTCCAAGCATCAGAGAAATCACTAACGAGTTTGAAGGAATCTACCAACGTACTCGGACGCGAACAGGAGCCATTCCCCCTGTCAACTATCGGAGTTTAGCCAGAGGAACTAATTCCGATGACGAACACTCAGCCATTGCGGAGTCCCAATCATCAAGCTCTTTCGTTGGGCATGAGAGCTTCGCCCACATGGCAGAACATTCTGAAGATCTTTCAAAGAGGGTTGATGAGCAGGAGGCCATGCTCAAATCACAGATTAGCCACCTATGCAACAATCTTCCCGGAGAGGAAAATCGTCTTCATCCCGACCTCACACAAGCAAAGGGAAGGGAAAAGTGGTTGATGATGCGGCTTCTGACCAAGAAGCCCACAGCCTGGAATCCTCCTCTGATGAAGGAAGAGAGACTGAGAATGAGCAGAATCTTCAGTCTGCCAAAATGGAAGAATTGGAAGCCCGCCTCAAAGCCATTGCTAATAGAAGCGAGCTCCAAGATGAGGGAGTTATCAGACCCTATCCTGCCGAATGGGATGCAGCCCCTTATCCTCCAAAGTTCGAGGTCCCGACGCTACAAACTTTTGACGGCACGGGATCACCGAACCAACATATTTATCATTTCAAGTCACAGACTGGAAATGTAATATCAAACGATGCCATACTGGCTCGATTGTTCATTGGCACCCTCAAGGGAATTGCCTTTGAATGGTTCAGGAAACTGCCTGCGGGCTGTATCCAAAAGTGGGCGGATCTAGAGAGACTCTTCCTATCAAGATTCTTTGAAGAGGATACAGAAGTCTCCATCCATACCCTTCTCGCTACTAAGCAGAAGAAGAGGGAATCAGTCAAAGCCTTCGTCAAAAGGTTTCGAAATATGGCTCTGCGATGTCCGTCAGGTATGACACAGTTTACTTCAGTAGAGACCTGTCGACACAACTTGCAAACTGACCTCCTAGCCCGAATAGGAGTTGCAGAATGCCGTTCTACTACGGCCACTGGAGTCAATCCTCTTCAGTAGGATGGCGGGTCCAACAACTATCACGTTAACAATTACTTCTGATAGTTAAACTCATCAGATAATGGCCTACCAAGTGATGTGCTTCTATTCCGACTTCATGGATAGTGCCCCACTAGGCGATGTGCCTTGTCTACCTCTTTTTATTCCCCTGCTAAGTCTTAATCAAGACTGGGGGTTGATTACTTGGAATCCACTGGATTAAGAGTAACGAATCTTTGACATCGTCGAGTTAACCTTACACTTCTGACGATCATAATCCCCACAGAGTATGCATTCAGTTAGCATCACTCCTAATTTGTCACGTTAACAGTACACCTCTGACAACCCACTTATCAATCCTCGTCAATAGGATGATAAGTCCCCAAAGTTGCTCTAATCGCAACACAAATTCTTGTCACGTTAACAATACACCTCTGACAAAACCCACTTATCAATCCTCGTTAATAGGATGATAAGTCCCCAAAGTTGTTCCAATCGCAACACACATTCTTGTCACGTTAACAATACACCTCTGACAAAACCAACTTATCAATCTTCGTCAATAGGATGATAAGTCCCCAAAGTCGCTCCAGTTGCAACACAAATCCTGTTACGTTAACACTACACCTCTGACAAAATCAATTTATCGACTCTCGTCAATAGAGCGATAAGTCCTCAAAATTGCCCCAGCACAAATTCTTCTTGTCACGTTAATATCACACCTCTGACAAAATCCACTTATCGACTCTCTTCAATGGAGCGATAGGTCCACAAACCCGTCAAGTTAACACCACACCTCTGACGACCAAATCAACTTATCGACTCTCTTCAATAGAGCGATAGGTCCATAAAATACTGTTAGGTTAACATAACACCTCTAACAGTCACCCCCCCCTAATGAACTTGTTAATCCTTTTTTCCAACAAGAATAGCAAGTTTTCATTATAAAATCCCTAGCGGATTAAAGATTTTCTAGAATTATCCTAGTGATAATAAAGAAAATTTTTGAATTTCACTTTAGGTGAAAATTCATGCCAAGTTAATACTATACCTCTGGCACTTCCAACTTTCTTTCGGTGTTTCAAGCCACACAGGAAGAAACGACACCAAAAATCCATGCCTTCACGCATGGGGGACTTTATCTCGATCCCTAATTAGAGATAAGTCTGCATCTAACACATGCTGCCGGGTAGCCTATTCCCGCAATAATATCAAAGCCTACGTATTCAATATCGTAGCAGGTCGTTATTAATAACGCCAAAATCCATGCCTTACACGCATGGGGAATTTTATCCTGAATCCTAAGTAAGGATAAGTCAATGTCTAACACATGTTGCCGGGTAGCCTATTCCCGTAATAATAGCAAAAGCCTACGTATTCAATATCGTAGCACCAAAATCCATGCCTTACACGCATGGGGAATTTTATCCTGAATCCTAAGTAAGGATAAGTCAATGTCTAACACATGTTGCCGGGTAGCCTATTCCCGTAATAATAGCAAAGCTTACGTATTCAATATCGTAGCAGGTCGTTATTAATAACGCCAGAATCCATGCCTTACACGCATGGGGAATTTTATCCTGAATCCTAAGTAGGGATAAGTCAATGTCTAACACACGTTGCCGGTTAGTCTTTTACCGTGAAAAGGACATCAAAATCCATGCCTCACACGCATGGGGGACTTTATCTCGATCCCTAATTAGAGATAAGCCTACGCCTAATACGCGTTGCCGGTTAGTCTTTTCCCGTGAAAATAACAAAGTCTATGTATTCAAAATCGTCACATCAAGTCTAAGAGGATTCATTCTCTTAGCACAATGTTACATGTGGAACGGACCTAGATAATTTACATGCTAGCCCGACTCAAACGGTAGTCGGTAAAGGCTTATCAAATCCGTTGATGGCTGAGGGTTTGCCAAAAATCCTACGCACGTTGGTAGGCCCATCAGCTTAATAGATGTGAGTCGAGACTTAAAACAGAGGCGCCAAAGACAAGTCTCAAAAACTTAGTCAAAAATGCACGGAAGCCACTCTCATGTCTTAAGTCAAAACGTTGAGGTCAGACCCGCGATGCAAAAACCAAACGCTGAGGTCACACTCGCATTCCAAATTCAACATGCAAGGGTGAAACCCGCATCTCAAGTTTAAAATGCAGGGTCCACCCCCACATTCCAGAAGCAGGATTATGGCGCATACCTTCACACAGGTCCTGCATGGAAAATCCCTTCAACCAAGCTACCTTTGAAGCAAGTGCAGAGAACAACTCCTTTGTGATAAGGAATCAACAGCTCCAAGATTAGAGTTGAGATCCAAAGTATTCCGAAAATTCGTCCCAGTCAACCGCGAACTTTCGAAAACTTTGGAGGGGGTTCTGTAGGCTGTCTAAATATCACAATAGATAGTTGATCCCCCATCAAACACCGATGATGGAAGTTACAATTTGACGACTTCCAGAAGGCTACAATTCGAAGATTTTCACATGTCAAAGAGTTAAAGCAAAGATTACAAAACGACAGTCGTTACAATCTGACGACTCTCATATTTTTAAAGAGCCAAGACGAAGGTTACAAGGTGACGATCTTTGCAACGCTCTAGCAAAAGAGACTACAAATTGACGGTCTCTTCATATTAAAACGCATATATCTCTCAAACCGTAAGGAATTTGGCAAAATGGAGAAAGCGAACCGAAGCCTTCGGCTTAATTCGGATGGATCCGCCTCGTCGAGATAGCCGATTTTCATATATAATTCGTCTAATTCCGACTTACGGTTTGAAAGTTATGACCTGTTCTTCGTAGCAGATTATGTTCTGAAGTCCGTCTGCAAGACCAGACTTCGTCAGAACATTGGACTTAGCTTGAAGCTCGCCAAGTCCACCTAAGGTTCACCTCTGCATTACAGAGTCAAAACGCACAGGTGGAACCAGCGTTATAACCATAAAACGCAGAGGTCGTGGCTGCGTTCCAAACTCAAAACGCAGAGGTTGTGGACTTAAAACGCAGAGTTTAACTCTGCGTCCAACAACAAAAACGCACAGCCTAACTCTGCGTCCCAGATCAAGAGACGCACAGTTAATGTAGAGTTCAACTCTACGTCCCAAATCCAGAGACGCACAGTTAATGTAGAGTTCAACTCTGCGTCCCAAGTCCAGAGACGCACAGTTAATGCAAAACCTAACTCTGCGTCCAACAACAAAAAACACACAGTTCATCTATGCACAGTGCGACCTGTGCATTTTTAGCCTAAAACATCCTAACTCTGCATCTCAGAGTTCATCACGCTGCGCGGCCTGTGCGTTCAGCCACCAAAATAGGCCCAACTCTGCGTTTTTAGTCTAAAAACGCAGAGTTCGGGCCCTGAACGCTATTTTTTAGCGTTTGACTCGTTCAAAGCATGCAATGAATAGTTCCAGGAACTGTTTTTCCCCCACGATTTAAGGGATTTTCACCCCACTTAAGAGCGGATTAAGGGGGTAGTTACCACCCTTAATCCCCTATAAATACCAGAAACTCAATTGAGTTGGGGGATCGAATTTTTTCTCATCAACAAAGAGAGATTCGGTCAAAAGGCTGGCATATTTTAGATCTGGGACTTGGCAGCACCACTGCAACAAGAGCTTATTCATCCTTGGCTTATAACCGACTTGTGGTTCAAATCAACTCTTTTTCAAGAGTTCAAACTCGTCCAGAGTTATCAACTCGATCAGAGTTCAAAACTTGCTCTGCAAGTTCTTCTAAAACTCATTCAGAGTTATCAACTCGTTAAGAGTTATTTTCAAACTTGCTTTGCAAGTTCTCCACAACGTTAAATCGTGAGGAGAAAATCATGTTCTAGTGAATCAAGACGTGCGGATCGTCAACAAGAAGCAAACTCAACGTGAGCATTCGAGGGAGGCATCTCATCGCTACCAAGAAGAACCCAGTTTTAAACAAAGGGGAGAATCAAATTCATTCTCCTCTCTTTTGTAATCGGAATCCAAATTGTAATTGATTTTGAGAGGAATACAAGTCAATTTTTCTTTCATTGTCTTTTTACTGCAAATTTCCAACGAACAAGCCTCAGCCGTTTATTATAGTTATATTTTTCTTTTGAACTCCACTGTAGACTTTTGTTAGACATTTGAGAGTTTATTCTAGAAGTTGTAAAGGCTGTGTGCCTTATTTCTTTTTATTCAGACATTTGTATTTGAGACTTGTTGAGAAGTTCCAGTTTATCCATTTCAGACATTAACTTGTATTTCAGTATGTTAGATGATGAAATATTTATTTGACCTCTATTATTTCATCAGTTGACTCTTGTATATTATTTTACTTGCTTTTGTACCTACACCTGTTATTTGACTCTACTAGAGAGATAATAGTTGTGATGGTGAAATATGTTATTGCACGGTGTGGTGCATTGTAGGTTTGATATTCTTGGTTTCACCTTGTACTACAGTCTTGTGTGAACCCAGGGGCGTCACAGTTGGTATCAGAGCTCTAGTTCCAATATCCTTAGGATCATCCAGTGTCGAGTCGTGGAGCTAGGATAGAGTTTCTTAGGATTCATGTATAGAGTCCGTAAGGATTCCCTTGCATGAGTGAGGACGATATATGCGTATATCTCAAAAATTAAGGATATTTTTTTATGACAACTATTTTTGTGTAAATTTAAAGTATTTGTGTGAATACTAAATTGTTGTGAAAATCATATTGTGATATGCTATATATGTGTATATGTTTATTTTGACTCATAAACTCTTATTTTCTTATGATCAGAGAGATGACAGGACGTGGTAGACCTCGTACTCGGAGAGCTGGACAGGCAGAGTCACAGCAGGCTCCACCTGAGCCACAACAGGCTCCACCTGAGCCACAGCAAGCTCAACCAGAGCCACAGCAGGCACCACCTAAGCCGTAGCAGGCTCCCCAGTACCTGATAGATCTTATGGCTCCCATCATAGCTAGGATGACAGCAATTAAGGAGCATGTGACGAATCATATTGCACCACTAATGCCACCACCACCACCACCACCAGATCAGCCTTAGGGGATACCAACCGTTCCTATCAGCGAGAGATCGCCACAGACCGCACATGCAGTTATTCCACCAGCCATTCCGAATAGAGCCACAGAGCAGGAGGTTTGGCTCCATATAGTAGAGAGGTACCAAAAGATGAGGGCACCGGAGTTTCAAGGATCATCAGACCCTCTTGCAGCCCATAAGTGGAAATAGGATGTGAGTAACACCCTCGACATACTTAATGTGGATTCAGTACAAAAGCAGAGATTGGCATCCTACAGTCTGAAGGGAGACGCCGGGAGATGGTATCGACTCTAGTTCACTCTAGAGCACCAGATGACCTTCACATGGGAGGACTTTGTTTACTTCTTTGATGGACATTATATTTCTTCTACAGCACGAACTGGGAAAGAGCTTGAGTTGTCCTGGTTGACTCATGGGGGCATGTCAGTGGCAGACTTTGAGAGCAGATTTATAGAGTTGTTGTACTTCATGGGCATGTGACAGATAGGAGAGCGACAGTCTCAGATGTTTCTAGCAGGGCTCTGCCCTAATCTTCGTTGATACCTCGTCTCGAGGAAGTTCTATTCAAATCAGGAGGTAGATGAAGCCACCACTTCTCAGGAGATTGAGACTGTCATGTTCCAGAAGGATAAGGAAGGGAAGACCAAGGCAGGATAGACCGGGGACAAGGGGAAGAACAAGAGACCTTTTTCTAGATCCCAGTAGCAGCAGCAAGGTCCTCATAAGAAGGGACCCCAGCATGATCAGAGAGCACATCAGCAGTGCAAGTTCCAGCGAGTTTGCTATAACTATCGTAAGGTCGGGCATAAGGCATCAGAGTGTCGCAGTGCACCAGTAGGAGCCTAGCAGGGCAAGGGCCCGAACCAGTAGTAGCAGAGACTTTAGGGCAGAGGCCAGGGCCAGTAGAGACTTGAGGCACCACCAGCAGCCCAGAAGACTGAGGGATAGATTCGTGCAGTTCAGGAGGTTCCTCAGGGGCAGATAGTTCCGTATTCTCCAGCACTAGCAGCAGAGTAGACTCCAGCCACAAGTAGAGTATATGCGGTAGTTTTGCATGATCATAGAGCTAGCAGAGCACTAGTGAAGGGTACGTTCCTTGTGAATTATTTTCCTGCTCGTATTCTCTTCGATTCGGGAGCTTCACATTTCTTCATTTCGTATGATTTTATGTCTAGACTCGTAGCTCGTAGCTCAGCCATTAGACACCCCTGTAGGTGAGATATTGCTTCTGGAGAGCGTTTGTAGGAGGTGTACTATCAGTCTAGATGAGTCGGAGTTTGTTGTCGATTTGATAGTGTTGCATATGTCCGAGTTTGATGTCATCCTTGGTATGGATTGGTTGTCTTCCTACCATATTAGTATTGACTGCTTTACGATGATTGTAGCAACCTCTCAGGGCAACCGTTTTGCGGAGTCATTTCTGGCGTACATCGAGGAGGTGATGCGACGGGGTCAGGGTGTTGATTTATTAGAGACTATAGTTTTCTCAGAGTATCAGGATGTCTTTTAGGACATACCTGGACTAACTCCTGTGAGAGAGGTTGAGTTCTGTATTGAGTTACAGCCAGGAACAGCCCCGATATCCCACGCACCCTATCGCATGGCACCAGCTAAGATGAGGGAGCTTCAGACCCAGTTGGATGAGTTGTTAGCTTAGGGTTTTATTCGTTGGAGTCATTCTTCGTAGGGAGTGCCAGTCCTCTTCGTGAAGAAGAAGGACGGCAGTATGCGTTTGTGTATTGATTATAGAGAGTTGAACAAGGTCACTATCCAAAATAGGTACCCATTACCTAGGATTGATGAATTGTTCGACCAGTTGCTGGGAGCGTAGTTCTTCTCAAAGATTGATCTTCGTTTTGGTTATCATCTGGTACGGGTTCGGGAGATGGATATTCCTAAGACCGCTTTTCTTACTCGATATGGATCTTTTGAGTTTATGGTCATGCCATTCGGATTGACCAATGCACCCGCGGTATTTATGGACTTGATGAACCAGATTTTTCGTCCCTTCTTGGATCAGTTTGTGATTGTTTTCATTGATGATATTCTCATTTATTTGAGATCGGAGGCAGAATACGAGCAGCACCTACGGTTAGCTTTGAGCACTCTGCAGGAGTATCAGTTATATGCCAAGTTCAGTAAGTGTGAGTTTTGGCTTTCAGAAGTTAGATTTCTCGGCCACATCATCAGTAGAAAGGGCATAGTAGTGGATTCAGCTAAGGTTACAACAGTTCTTGATTGGGAACCGCCGAAGATGGTGACAGAGATTCGTAGCTTCTTGGACTTAGCCGGCTATTACAGGAAGTTCATCCAGGACTTCTCGAAGATTTGAATGCCACTTACACGTCTTACGAAGAAGGGTGTACAGTTCATTTGGAGTATGGAGTGCCAGAAGGCCTTTGATATCTTGAAGACTAAGTTGACTTCAGCGTTAGTTTTGACTATTCCGAGCAGCGACAGGATGTTCATCATCTACACAGATGCATCGTTGGTAGGCCTAGGAGGTGTATTGATGCAGACTCAGAGAGTAGTAGCATATATATCATGGCAGTTAAGGGTGCATGAGAAAAACTATCTCACTCATGACTTGGAGTTAGCAGCAGTGGTATTTACACCAAAGTCATGGAGGCACTACTTGTATGGAGTGTAGTTTGAGTTGTTCACAGACCACCATAGTCTAAAGTATCTTCTCTCGCAGAAGGAACTCAACCAGAGACAAAGAAGATGGATTGAGTTTATCAAGGACTACGAGTTCGCGATTCAGTATCATTCGGGAAAGGCGAACGTCGTAGCAGATGCTTTAAGAAGGAAGCGTCGACATCGGGTTTCGGCTTTGAGGTGTTCATTGTATAGAGATCTTCTTTCTCTTAGCCAGTTTGATATCAGACCCGAGATTAGTGGAACTAGTGCATTTTTAGGAGCTGTGTCAGTGCAGCCATCTTGGAGTATCAGAGTTGTCAGAGCTCAACTGAAAGACTATTGGATTCAAATCCAAAAGGAGGAGATTTCCAAAAATTCTAAAGCTGATTGGACCATTGGAGCAGATAAAGGACTACAGATGAAGGGTAGATTGGTTATGCTATTCAGTGCCAAGCTGAAGAGGGAGCTATTTGATGAAGCTCATCGTACTCGGTATACAGTGCATCCAGGAACCACCAAGATGTACAAGGACCTGAAGAGACACTTCTGGTGGAGTGGTATGCATAGAGAGATTATAGAGTATGTGGCTAAGTGTTTTACCTGTCAGCAGGTAAAGACAGAGCATCAGAGACCAGCAGGGACACATCAGTCTTTACCCATCCCAGAGTGGAAATGGGCGGATATTTCTATGGACTTCATTGTAGGGTTACCGAAGTCGAAGAAGGGGAATGATTCAGTTTGGGTGATTGTGGATCGGTTGACGAAGTCAGCACATTTTATTCTAGTGAAGACTACATATACAGCTAAGGCATATGCGAGGATATTTATTTGGGAGATAGTTCGACTTCATGGGGTTCCAGACACGATTTTGTCTGATCGAGGTTCAATGTTCACTTTGTATTTTTGGAGGAGTTTCCAGGATTCGTTTGGCAGCAGATTATATTACAGTAGTGTATTCCACCCACAGACAGATGGTCAGACGGAGAGGGTGAATCAGGTGTTGGAAGACATGTTATGGGCTTACGTCATAGACTTTCAAGGTAGCTGGGAGGAGCATATTCTAATGATAGAGTTCGCTTATAACAATAGTTATCAAGCGACGATCGGTATGGCCCTATATGAGGCATTGTACGGGAGACCCTGTAGATCACCGATATGCTGGGCAGAGCCAGAGGATAGCTTAATGCTTGGACCAGAGCTTGTGAGGAAGACTACTGAGAAGGTAGCATTAATTAGAGATAGGATTTTAGCCGCTCAGAGTTGGCAAAAGAGCTAAGTAGATAAGAGACGAAGACCCTTAGAGTTTCAGGTTGAAGATTCAATTATGCTGAATGTATCGCCTATGAAAGGCGTTCAGTGATTCGAGAGACGAAGAAAGCTTGCACCGAGGTTTATTGGAACCTTCCGTATTTTGGAGTGAATTGGAGCTGTGTCATACAGACTAGATCTTCCAGCATCGATGTCTAGTATACACAATGTATTTCATGTTTCTATGCTCAAGAAACACTTGCATGATGAGGAACAACAGCGAGTATTAGATGCACTAGAGATTGAGCTTCAGGAGGATTTGACTACTATCGAGAGTCCAGTTTGTATACTTTCTAGGGAGGAAAAGAGGCTTAGAAACAAGGTAATTCCTTTGGTGAAAGTTCAGTGGAACCAAAGAGGCGTTGAGAAGATTTCTTTGGAGCGTGAAGAGGACATGCGTCGCGACTATCCACACATGTTTGAGCAGATAAATTAAATCTTTTTGTATGACTTATATATGGCTTATAGATTCTATTATGGCGATGTTTATACTTAACACTAAAATGAGGGTATTACCACTTATCTCCTAAGTACTCGGAACATATGATATATATATGAGGGGTTCCTTGTTTGGATTTTTCGTTCGATGTACTTGTTCCATTTAGTTAGGGGTTAAGTGGGGGTATTTACATTTTAGATGGTTAAGTGTGGACATCGAAGATGATTTTCTAGAGCACGAAGATGCTATGTAGCACTACTTCCTGCATTTATTAAGGAAGTGGATTGATTTATGTGTATGAGTATTTGTGTGATTATATTTAGATTTAACGCTAGAATGAGGATATTTCCACTTGATTCTTAATATTTTGGAATACATGGTATATATATGAGGGGGTTTCTTGTTTGGATTTTTCGCCCGACGTACTAGTTCTATTTGATTAAGGGTTGAGTGGGAATATAGTCATCCTGGATTGTTAAATATAAATATCGTTATATGCTTGTCTAGAGTAATATTATTTGTTTGAGTATGATTTCTGAATTTCGAGGACGAAATTCTTTTAAGGGGGAAGAATGTAAAACCCCGTATTTTTGTTAGAAGTATATGTGAATTTTTGGTGAGAGATCATTCTATTGTGGTAAATGACTTGAGGTCATAAATATACTTGATAACAAGTTATCAGATAAGTATGAGTGTACTTATATAGAGTTTTGTGCATTAGTTTTGGCAATTTAGTAAAACATGCACGAACCTAGAAAATGTCGGCTTAGTCGACTCTTGAGTCGACTTATGAGTCGACCAATGAGTCGTCTTACGGGCAGATTTCCAGATTCTTTTCTTTTGCGGGTTTGGTTTGGTTTTGTTTCGGGTTTGACCACTTATATAAAATCTATTCTACTCGAAACCAACCCAAAAGACCCATCGGAATCCCAGAGAAACCCTAGCCCCTCTCTCCCTTGAAACAATAGTTCGTTTTTGGTGATTTTTGGGTGATTTTCGGAGGATTTCAGTCGGTTTTGGCGAGGTGCAGCGAAGGGAATCATCCTCTCTCGGATTCAGGAGTTGTTCTAGCATACCAGAGACAAGTAACATCTCGCCCAACCCTCACCCACTGTTTGTATAGTTTTCTTTGAGTTTTTATTTTGGATTTTTGAACCTAAAACATATTTTTGTGCATAAAAATGGTTTTGGCGAGGTGCAGCGAAGGGAATCATCCTCTCTCGGATTCAGGAGTTGTTCTAGCATACCAGAGACAAGTAACATCTCGCCCAACCCTCACCCACTGTTTGTATAGTTTTCTTTGAGTTTTTATTTTGGATTTTTGAACCTAAAACATATTTTTGTGCATAAAAATAGATGCTTTACATTATAAGCTGCAAGATCTATATTTTTTAGTTAGTAAAAAGCTCACCAACATTTTTGTAATGTAGATCCAGATCTGGAATTAGTTTTAAACATGGGTTTCATGTGATTTAATATTTTTGGACAATCTTCATATGCAGTCCATGTGTTGGACATCTACCTACGTCTAGTTTTAGTCCATGTGTTGGACATCAGTTTAGACCTTGAAATTGACACTTATACTTGCATAGGCTGGACATGACACTTATATGGGTTGTGACATGACCTGGTACTTAAGTTCTGAGATGAGGTTGCCTTTTTTTATTATTCATGTATTAGATTTTGGGTTTGATATTTAGGGATTTACAATATGAGATACATGATATATACATGAGGGTTTTCTTGTTTGGATTATTTTGCTCAACGTACCTATGCTCGTGTTGTAATTTTCTAAATACTTAAATCCTCTTATACATATGTATTTACAATTTGAGCTACATGGTATATATATGAGGGTTTCCTTGTTTGGATTATTTCACTCGACGTACTTATGCTCATGTTGTAATTACCTAAATAGGATCAATGATTATTGTGAATGTGCTCGCTATCGCTTGACGCTCGTTATCCCCTCCCTTTCAGGTAACGAGCCAAGGAGCCCGGAGAGTCGCAGGTTGATGCGACGCACTTTAGCTTCGCGTTCATTATAGTTATATTTTTCTTGAACTCCACGGTAAGACTTTTGTTAGACATTGAAGTTTATTCTAGAAAGTTGTAAAGGTTGTGTGCTTATTTCTTTTTATTCAGACATTGCACTGTATTTAGACTTGTTGAGAGAGTTGCAGTTTATTCATTTCAACATTAAAACTTGTATTTCAGTATGTTAGATGATAAACTTTAATTGACCCATTATTTCATCAGATTGACTCTTGTATATCTTTTGAATTCTTTTGTCACGTACACCTGTTATTGACTCTACTAGAGGATAGTATATGGGGATGGTGTATATTAATGTTGTATTTGCACAGTGTGGTGTCTTTGCAGGTTGAATATTATTGTTTACCTTGGACTGCAGCCTTGTGAACACAGGGGCGTCCCAAATATGTAAGAATAGTTGAAATCTTTTTACTAAAGATGGGTTCTAATATATTTAGTATAATATAGTAATATATATAAAATATTTTTTTTATTATATATATATAATATATATAATCATGAAAATGAATGAAATCATGAAAGATTTAATATATTAAATCATGAAAGACCAATAAAAAATCTGTATGAGTAAGAATCATAAAAAATCATTTAATATAAAATGATATATATCAAACATGATTCATTTACTTATTTTTTTAATATATATTATATAGTCACGTAGTTGGTAATATATTACTTATATATATATTAATATATATATATATATATGAATCATGTTTTTCTTATCATTTGTTATATTATATGAGTTTTATATCTTGACCTTACATACAGAGTTTTTATATTGTTCATATTTTTACTCATCATTTGGAAATATCCTCTGCATGATTCCATCCATTTATATTACTAATATTTTGTTATTATTATATTAATATAGTAAATATTTAATATTATTAATATTAATATATAATATTATTTATTTTTAATATATACTATTATTTTATTATATACTTAAGAGCTTTTTTATATAGTTTATTAATATATATTTTTATATTATTGTATATTTTATATCATAAAAAATGTGTCTCTTTTTGATATTATTAATTTTATATATATTTTTTATATTTATCTTATATATTATTACTATAGTATTAGTTTTATAATATTATAGGTGTATAGATTATTATAGGAGTTATACGTTAGTACCTATATTAGTACCCCTATTATAGTATACGTATTAATGTATTATATATATTATATATATTATATATATATTAGTATAATTATATATATATGTAAATCTTGAAATTAAGTGAATGGAAATCATGAAAAGATATTTTCAAATGAAAGTAAATCATGAAAGACCAAATAAAAATCTGTATGAAGGTCAAGAATCATAAAAACACCATTTAAAAAATGATTAAGCAAACATGATTCAAAACATGCCCAATTTACATCTTTTAAATAACAAAAGTTTTTCTTCGTAAAGAGGCTTGAAAAACATGTCTACTTTTTGAGATTCAATACAAGTAAGGGACATGTCTTTCCTATCTACATGATCACACAAAAATAATTATCGAAATATATATGTGTTTCATCCACTAAGATAAAAAAGAATTATGCTTAGGATAAAACAAAAACAATATCTATTATACTATTTTTGATTAGAAAACTAGAAGAGCTATCATGTCAAGCTCATGGAGCTTGTTTCAATCCATATAAAAGCTTATCAATAAATCTGGGGGGTTGCCCAAATATAAATCTCTACATGAAAATCAAAACTAATAAAATTCATAATATCCAATGAATACAAAAATACATTTAAAAAATGTTTGATCAATATATGCAATTAAAAACAATCATTTGAACAATGTATATCTTCAAAAAAATTCAAATAGGTTTTTCCAAGACAAGAAACAAAAGACAATAACACTAAAGATCTTGTTTTTTTAATTTAAAAAGATTTTGGTACCCAAACACTTTTGGTGCCGAAGATTTTAGGGACATGGCCCCTATCAATAAAATCCAAATCTCTAGGGTTATGATCATGATCCTATTGGGGCACATTTTGTGTACGGGTCCGGTCATAGCAATATTCACGCAAATGACCCATTCTATTACAATAAGTGCAATAAAATGGATACATTTGTTTTTGTTGACCGTGTGAAGGTGCACGTGAAATATTTGCAAATGAAAATGGTCTTTTGAAGCATTTTGTAAATGTGAAAACCTTTTTAAATCAAAATAAAATTTGGCTAAATGACCAAATCTTCCACAAAAATCACATTTAAACACATTCTCATGCTTATGATTAACATTTAGTGCATGTGAGTAACAATGTGTATAAGTGTGAGAAGAAGAAACTTTATAAGATTCACAAGGAGTATTAATATTAGATTTAGTAGATTTTTGTGCATCATAGCTAAATTTAGCTAGATGGCATTTACGATTACAAATAGTATACTTATAAATTTTGCTATATATATGTGCATAGTGAGTGGATGATTGTTAATGCATGTAGATAAAGTTGAATCTAGAGAAGAAATTTGATTTTCACTTTATTCAACTCGTTATTAGGCATGCTAGCATTAGCAATAGAAGTAGAACAAGTATAATCTTTTTTAAATGAATCAAATTTATTTTAAATTGTTTCTACTTCTTTTATGGCATCATACTTTTCATGAGTTAAGCTAGCTATTAATGAGGTCAAAATTTCATTTTCCAAACTTAACTTATCATTGTTTTCTTTTAGCATCATATTTCTTTTACTATAATATCAAATTTGGAAGCTAGCGTCTGATGATCATATTTTAATTTAACATACTTGCTTTTTAAATCTTTAAAATTATGATACAATTTATTATAGGCATGCATTAAATTTTCATAAGCACAAGCGAGTTCATTAATAGATAAATCACAACCGGATTCGGACTCGCATACCTCACTAGGGCTATCGTCTAGTGCCCGTGTGCATGATGATGCTCCATCCTCACTTGAAGTAGAATCCATCGGAATCTGTTGGATCTCCTCCAAGTTGTTATGATATGCTTCTATATGATTCCGCAAAATATAAACACTATTAAAAGAATCAAGCTTGTTAGAAATAGATAAGTCAAAAGTATTTCACAAAAATTCTAACAATAGCTTGTTCATAATAAACATCCTTTTATCATTTATGCTCCATTTGGATTTCTCTAAATTGGGCACAATATAAGCACAATCAATAATTTTTCATAATTCAATATTTTAAATTTAACAAATATTTTAAATCTAAAATACCATTGAACATAGGGGAAACATTGAATTTAGGAGCAAAGTTAATATCATAGCTTAAACTAGTTGCACCATGCATGTCCATAATAAATATGCAAGCAAAAATAATCTCAAAACTTGATTAGCAAGATATAAAAATTGGATCTTTGAGTCTAGGCGGTTAAGCCACAAATCAAGAGCACCAAGCTCTGATACCAAGGAAATTTTCCTTAGAGGGGGGGAGGGGTGAATACTAATCTAATCCGGATATTAATGCCAAATTAAAACTTATTAACAATCTATCCAAGCAAGTATGATATTCAACAAGTTATGAGCAAGGATGTGTAATTAAACAAGGGTGAAATAAACATGAACACAAGATGTAAATAAGATAGTGCGCAAATGACAATCGCAAACACACAATGTGATCATGGTGTTCGGTAACTCTCGACCTACATCTCCGCTCCCCACTCTCGAGGAGAATATCTACTATTTCAAAAGATAACAACACAATCGATTTTCAACATTCACCGACAAACGTTTATAACTCACACACTTGTAATCACACAAAACACCCTCTAAGTGTTGGCCTAGCCCGTATCACCTTCCTCAAATGTTTAAAATTATGACCTCTCCCTAGGATTTACAACCCACGCCACTCCTCTTAAAATTGACTCCGTCTCTCACCAATCACTCTCTCGATATCCTTGTGTATTACATTATGATCTTACAATAATTAAGCAAAAATATAAAGTTTTTGTTCTCTAACAAGATGAGAACTCAATTAAGCTCACTCTCAATTAATCACTCACCACAACCCAATTATACAATGTATGAAATGCTAAAAGCTCAATAGATGGTGTGTGTGATCAAAGAGCAATAATAAAACTAAACTCAATTTAAAATCTAGCTTAATGAAAAGATAATCAACATTAAGTATATATAAAACTAGAAATAGAGTTTAGCAAAACTTCGCTGAAAATCAAGAGTGAGAGAGATTGAGATTGAAGCCCAAACACGAAAGAAATGATGTCCTCCTATTGTAAAAAGTTCTTAACATAAACAAACTTGAAAATCACACTTAAACACCCCTTTTAAACACTTGTAAACTTGATTTAAACTCTTCTTAGATAGAATAAAATGTTGAGACTGAAGGGGTATATATAGGTTCACAGAACAAAGCCCAAAAACCAAGAAAATCTTAGGAAAAAGACAAAAACCCAAAAAATCAGCAAAGCTGAAAAACTAGCTATTACAGTGCTATCAGTCGACTGATGATACTGTTCAGTCAACTGATGAGCTGACCGTTAGAGGTCGCTCATCCTTCATCGATCGACTAATGAAATTATCAGTCGATTGATGACCTGTTTCGGTCGACTGAACAGAAACTTTTCTGCTTTTCCAGCGCGTTTCTTCGGTCGACTGATGACCCTCATCAGTCGACTAATAACGTGCACAGGGAATTTTATGAACAGTAAAATTAAACTTTGAACCCTTTTAAAAAATAGAAAATAAATTTTAAAAAATATAAAACTTGGGAAAATATTTATAAATATGAATATGAACTTGTTACAAAAGAAACTTTTTAAATATCATTTCCCATTTGTGAAAACTCATCATTTTGCAAAAACTCAAAAATACATGTTCGTTTAAACACTTGATTTTGACACATTTGTGAAAACTCATCATTTTGCAAAAACTCAAAAATACATGTTCGTTTAAACACTTGATTTTGACACTATGACTTAAACCAAGTTATAACTCAAAAATACATGTTCGTTTAAACACTTGATTTTGACACTATGACTTAAACCAAGTTATGAAATCTTGTTGAATTGATTTATAGGCTTAATAAAAGATGTATATAAGGATTATATTTTCCATAAACCAAGAACACATTGTTTTCTCAAAAATACCTATATTTTGATAAAACCAAGAATGTGTCTGTGTGTAAAATTGAGCTTGAAGTATTTACACACAAAATAGAACACCTAAACTAATATACCCAAGTTGATAGCATATGAAGCTTGATCTTGAATCTTTGACTTGATTTGTTGGCTTCATTTGAGATATCGTCATTGCAAAACTTTTCAACCTGGATACTTGTTAAACAATGATACTGGAAAATACACAGTTATAAATCGTTTCTTAATCATCAAAACTAGATTAGATAGTAGGCTCATAAATATGAGTCCTAATAAACATGTCATATATTTTAAAAACAAAGAAATAACTAGAACTTGATGAACTTTGCATAATTATAGTTTGTAGTATTACATATTTAAACTATTAATAGATATTTTAAAACAAAGAAATAAACAGAACTTATATCTGGCACATACAGTATCTTCATAATTCCTTCACTTCTATCTGATGTCATCAAATAGTACCTAGCCCTGAAATTGAAATGACAACAATGTGAATTCCTCAAGATCACAAAATGTACCTTGTCATTAGCTCCTATGACAATGATAAGTATTTGTGATCGCATCAAGTTATATAAAAGAAGATTTAATAAAATTAGCAAGATTAATTAATAAAAACCTATGAGCAAATCCCAATTATTGATATCGAATATCACACAGCCAATTGGAGCTGTCTTTAGGTGAGTGCAGCTCGAGTCTTTGCGCTGATGATGAAGAGGGAGTAGATGAGAAATGGGCTGATTCCTCCTCCGACTTTATGTCTGATTTTTGAACTAGGATATCTGAATCCGCTGCAAAGACCAGAAGAACATACCCGTAAGAGGGCGGGGACTAGTTCCCCCGTAGTACCCCTGACGGTCAAGTCAGCTGGTGAGCTTGAGTGGAGTTTAAGGGAAAGTTTGTGGACCATTGAGGTCCTTGTAAGGAATATTATGAGTTTAGATTTCTTAGTTTAATTTTACTAATATATCAAGAAGAAGAAGTAGCCGAGAGAGCCTAGCCATCTCCCTTGTTCTTACCCCTCCCTCCTTTTATAGTGGATCGCTCTTGAGGTGTTGACCCCTAGCTTTGACTTGGCACAAGAGGGTGGTTGTGGAGTGAGCAGGATGGCTGCTAAGTCATCCTCCACTTTACATATATCGGTAGATGACTAGAGAGGAAGTCACTTCGGTATGTAGAGGACGTCTCCGCATTTTTCGGGAAGTGATTGACATCATGAGAGAAGGAACGTAGGTATACTGAATCATCCCTCACTTTATAGGTGTCAACTGGCGACTGGAGGGGAAGTTACTTTTGTATAGGAGAAGACGTCACCGCAATATCCAGGAAGCGACTTGTGAGTGAAGTTAGTGTATATCCAAAGAAAACTTAGTTTGATCTTATCCTCTTGGCAGAGATGCATCAGTCTTTGAGTCGTCCTTGTGGTTTGTCGACTAGGTAGTCGAGTGAACTTCTGGTCGAGTAAACAACCGAGTAAGTGGTCGGGTGGACTCTTGAGGAGTCATCTTGGTTATGAAGGGTCAACTAATTCCACCTTTCGCGTCGACTTAGGAACATCGGCTTGTCTTACTGGATAGAATGTCATATCATCTCAGCTAATAATCATCTCTCGAGCCGATGTAAAGATGTCGACTCATATGGGAGGTCAGGATCTCTCATTCAGACCAACATTGCCTTTGGTGTCGACTCAAGAGAGTCGGCTTGATGAGTCGGTGGGGGCTGAGGCCTCTGTAATTGTGCCTTGGGTTTATCCCTGATAAGGTACCAAGGTCATGAAATTAGTCATGATGGTCAAGTTGCACTGGAGGATTCGACCATATGTTGTGCCTTGGGCATTCCTTAAAAAAAGAGCCAAGGGCTTGAAATTCGACTGAGAAGTTGTATGCCTAGAACTCTTGAGAGTTGACTAGAGCTTTCCTTCTCCTAAGACCGAGAGGCGACTATGGGAGTCGGCCAAAGGGTTGAGTTTGCTTTGCTAGGATTCTCATTGTATCGTTTTGCAAATATCCGTATATTGGGTGAGTGAACACCATAACAGTTGGCCCCTTTCACTTAGAGTCAGCTTTCAGTCGATTCCAAGAGAAATAAAATATGCTCTGATTAATACAGGCCTGCTTAGGATGAGAAACTAAGGAGTCTTTGTCTTAGAGACGCGACTTGTCATTATTTGCCACCCATTGTTAACTCTGCTATTTATGGCTGACGTCATCAAAGATTTGAACCGTCTTTTTGAGAGATGAAGTGTCATTAATATAAGGAGGGATCTTCCATTTTTTGAGTATTAGGACGTGAGGCTTTAAATGAGGGTGGCACTTCGTGTTTTGAGCGAACCGCTTCAGATTCCAAAGTAGATCTGGCCTGGTCACTTTGAAAATCACTGCATCCCTTGAAATTCCTCTATACTCTTCCTTGGAAGTTTATAAATAGCCTCTTGATGCTAAGATAGTTCTTTTATGAACCTTTGCTCTGAAAAATTCTTGAAATTCCTCTAAGCTTTTTTAAGAAAAGTCTTTCATGGCTTCTCAAGCTTTAAACTCTCGCCGTAACGAGGAGAGTCTCGCTATTCTTCTACTTATCCATTCAAATATTCATATGGACAGTCTGGTGGGATTGTATTGATACGGGTGTATCTTCTCTTCGGGAGCTTAGTGATCCTTATGGGAGCTTGAGGATAGATGATTCTCATGGTATCTTGAGAATAGAGTAGATGAGTCGTGGACGAGGCCATTGGAGGCGACTAAGTCGAAGGATTCGGCAAAACTGTAGGATTTGCAGCTGGACTCTGGCCGGTCGACCGGCTTGGTCACGGCGGTCGATCGCTTAGTGCACAGGCCCAGACTATGTCTCGGGACTGAGAGCAGTCGACCGATGAAGGATATGCGGTCGACCGGAAAATAGCGGTCGACCAATGGTGGCGCTGCGGTCGACCGGAAACACTGTAATCGATTTTCTAGTTTTTCGTCGTTCTGACCGGTCGACCGCCTTGGGCACTGCGGTCGACCGCATAGCGGATTCAGGCCTGGGTCTGTTTCCTGCTCCAGTTGGGATTTCTGTTTAGTATAAATAGAAACACGACTTTTCTAGGGTTGAGAACTCAGATTGTAATCAGAAAAGAGATCAGGGAGGTTGTTCTTTGATCTAGAGAGATTGTGAGAGAGAGATTTTGTAAATCTAATTGATTCTCATAATCTAGAGAAGGTATTTTTCTTCGCCCTAATTATAACTCTTGTGTTCTTCAGTTGTTTTCTTCTTTACCCACTCTTGATAATTCCGCGATCAAGAGTGCTCGCACGTCAACTCGTATCAAGTTGGTATTAGAGCACTAGATCCTGTGAAAGGGGGAACTGTGTATGGTCCTTACTCACTCACAGTACAAGAAGCTTGGCGAGATCCTTAATTTAATCGGAGGGGGTCCAGAAATTAAGGAAGGAGAAGATGACTAAATCAGATAATTCAACAAGACTTGATGCTATGGAGAAGCAGATTGAGACGATAGGGACGACTCTTACCCAACTCGTGGGTCTCATCAACGGAGGAGACAAAAAGGAGGAATCTTCATTGAAGGGTAAGAAAGGACTCTTCGAATCCGATGAGGAGAGCGAGAAAGCCGATTCAGAGGGGGAGACTGAGATTGTCAAGACTGCTGGACATCAAGGGGGTAAGAATCATTACCAGAATCTGAAGATTGACTTCAAGGTTGAGATTCCTGTTTATGATGGGAGTATCAATGTGGAGAAGCTTGATGATTGGATCGAACGTATGGAGATGTACTTCACTCTCTACGGATATTCGTCCAAGGAGAAAATAGTGTTCGCGACATTGAAGCTTTCAGGGCACGCGTTGACGTGGTGGAAATCCTATTGCAAACAGGAGAAGAAAGCGGCGTCGTGGAACAAATTCAAGGAGCTACTTCGGAAGCAATTCTATCCAGTGGGGTTCCTTGAGGAGCGTTGGTACAAGTGGTATGGCTTGCACCAAAAATTTAATCAGACCGTTCAAGAGTACACGACGGAGTTCCAGCAACAGGCGATGGTCCTAAACATCGCAACGTCAGAGTACCCCATCTTTATGGAGTACATGGCGGGTCTGAATGATTATATCCGAAAGGAGATGAAGCTGTTTTCAGTAGAGACAATCGCAGAGGCGAGTGTGAAGGCCATTGCCATTGAGGGCCGGCAGAAGAAGGGCAACGAGACAAAGGGGGATTCCAAACCATCGGGGAGCAAGA
Organism: Asparagus officinalis; assembly: GCF_001876935.1. Classification (NCBI taxonomy): domain Eukaryota; kingdom Viridiplantae; phylum Streptophyta; class Magnoliopsida; order Asparagales; family Asparagaceae; genus Asparagus; species Asparagus officinalis. The sequence goes on from NC_033801.1 coordinate 72,263,870, forward strand.
CGGGTGGCTCTCAGTCTAAGGATGAGAAGAAGAAGGTTGACTCGGGGAAAGCAGGATTGACATGCAATCACTGCAAGCAGACAGGGCATGTGGCTGATCGTTGTTGGGATAAGTATCCTCATCTGAAGCCAAAAGGATTGAAGAAGAAGGAGGAGAAGAAGGCGTACGTGATAGCACAGTGTCCGAAGGAGGTTCCCGAGATGACCGAACCTAATAACAGTCTCAACCTTATGGCGGGGAAGTAAGCCACCAAAGAAGATGACGCCCCGAGGGAGCAACTCTTTGTTCTGAAATTGCAGGTCAAGACCAGTTTAGTGGATGCTATTGTAGATCCAGGGAGTCAGAAAAATCTAATATCTGAGGCATTAGTACAGAAGATGGGATTGAAGACGGTGAAGCATCCGAAGCCCTATCCATTAGGGTGGATTCAGAAGGAGGCGGGATTGAGTGTGGTGAACCAGTGTTCATTCAGATTTGCACTCCATGAGTCGTATATTGATGAGGTCACATGCGACGTGGTTCCGTTGGATGTTTGCCAAGTTATTTTGGGCAATCCTTATTTGTGGGATAGATATGTAGTATATGATCGGCAAGCCCAAAAGTACACGTTCAACAAGGATGGCGAGCAATTCATTTTTTGTTTGGCATCTCTTCCACAGTAGACGAGCTTGGTGACAGTGACACAGGCTAAGAGGTTGGTGAACGCGGGCAGGAAGTTCGTTCTATTATTCATTCGGTCGTATGAAGAGCAGCTGAGTAGGATGTGCTTGTCCACCTTGAGCAAGCTCCAGGAGGGAGATCTTGACAGGTTGAAGGTCAAGTATGCGGACTTGTTTTCGGAGATCACGGGACTACCACCACGTCGAGGTGTAGAGCATGTGATTATGTTGACCGGGGAGAGTTCCTTACCTAACATAGGCCTATACCGCACATCAGTACTGGAGTCCGAGGAGATCAAGAAGCAGGTTCAGGAGCTCTTGGAGGCGGGAGTGATTATGCCGAGTTGTTCACCTTGCGGGTCACCAGTGTTGTTGGTACCCAAAAAGGATGGAGGCTGGCGCATGTGCGTGGATTACCGGGCGCTCAACAAGATAACCATCAAGAATCGCTACCCATTACCGCGGATCGATGATCTTATGGACCAGTTGGAGGGAGCGAGGTTTTTCACGAAGCTGGATTTGAAGTCTGGTTACCAACAGGTGAGGATTCGGGAGGAAGACACTTGGAAGACTGCATTCAAGACCAAGCAAGGCCTGTTCGAGTGGTTGGTGATGCCGTTTGGATTGTGCAATGCTCCGGCTACCTTTATGAGGCTTATGAATGATTTGTTGCGACCTTTATAGAGGATTTTGTGATAGTTTACCTTGATGATATCTTGGTGTACAGCAGGACTTGGGAGGAGCATCTCGTTCATGTTGAGAAGGTATTTGAAGTGTTGCAGGACGGACAGCTGAAGCTCAACGAGAAAAAGTACGAGTTCGGGAAGGACGAGTTGGTGTATCTCGGCTTCATCATAGGGAAGGGCCAGCGAAGGATAGATCCAGGCAAGGTGGAGGTGATCACAAAGTGGCCGACGCCGAAGACAGTGACTGAGGTGAGGAGCTTCATGGGGGTTTGCCAGTATTTGCGCAAGTTCATTCGACATTTTTCGACTTATGCGGCACCGTTACATGGCCTCACAAAGGCTAAAGTTCAGTTTGAGTGGGGAAGGACGCATGAGGAGGCTTTTCAGTTGCTAAAAAGGAAGATCTCGGAGGCACCGATGTTGGTATTGCCGAATTTGCAGCGGACTTTCAAGGTGGAGACCGACACGTCTAATTATACGATGGGTGCGGTGTTGATTCAGGATCTTCAATGATTGGGCTTAACGTACTTAACACACATAATATAAATCCTAAACTAAATTACCCAAGCTTGATCGTGATCTTCAATGAGCTCGACTTGGTAATCTCGCGGATGAAGCTTGAACTTGGATCTTGAACTTTGAATAGCAAGGCTTCACCGACATTCCGCCAACCTCCTTTGGATATGATCGTTGAAGCTCTATTCCATCCAACCTCCAACTATGTTGTTTGTATATAATAAATAAGAAAATACAAATATTAGACAAACAATGTTAGTGGTAAATTGTTTGTTAAACATCATCAAAACAAGAAGGCCAACAATCTCCCCCTTTTTAATGATGACAAACAATTTACAAAAAGAAATATATGCATGAAGGAAATGAATGTATAATTTATAATTCACATGCATATAAACAAGAAGGAATATACTCATAATATTTCTCCCCCTTTGATAATATCAAAAAGGGGACAAAAGAATTAAGAGAGCGAAAGCTCCCCCTATCAATAAGCATAGGTGAGTACAAAGCAAATATAGGGAATAGCTCCCCCTATCAAAAAGCCATATGAAATATAAGCAATAAAAGATCATGCAAAACATGTGAGCAAGTAAAAAAAATGCTAAACAACTCACATGAAATAAGAACACATGTGTATATATAACATCATGAAGGGTGTTACAAAGATTTTAAGATGTATATATACAAACCAAACATTTATCATATTTGCCCCAAAGAGATGAAATGAGGATCCAAAAAGGAAAATAATTTGCTTATATGTAGGGGGATAAGGAAACAAAATCAAGAAGGGATATTTTTAAAATAAATCATAACAATGTATGGATTTATGAAATCAAAAGAAGAGGAACATGAGAATCATGCAAAGAGTTTTCAAATGAACGAACCTCTCATCAAAATCAAAACTAGGAATTATCAAAACAAAAGAATTTGACCAATAAAAGGAATTGTTTTCATAAAAGTTTTAATATACATTCAAAACCAAGAAAAGGAAAATTAAAAACACTAAAGTTCTTGGTTTAAAAATTATTTTGGCACCCAAATATTTTTGGTGCCGGATTGTCTAGGGACATGACCCCTATCAATAAAGCTTAAAGTCCTAGGGTTATGAACCCTCTTGGATATATATGGTGCACGGGATCGGTCATAGCAATAATTACTCAAATGACCCTTCCGATTGCAATATGTACAACAGAGACACCTCTGGGTGTCTCGGCCTGGCCGAGACACCAGTCAGTATCTCGTGTATTTTTACTCTAACTTTCTCATATGACCTCCAAATAATATGATTGAAGATGCATTTGAAAGATGACGAAGATATCTACAACTTTTGTCTTTCGAACTTTTTCATATTCGAAACGAATCATCATCAAAATCTCTATTCTTATCCAAGACACCAACACTGTCTCGGAATTCCGAGGCAATTGGTATTTTGGCTTTATCTGTCGTATACAATCTCGGAATGAGTTGATCCAAGATGTGTTAGAAAGCTAACAAGGAGCTCTACAATTTTCATCTTTTGAGCTTCTTCATATTTGTAGGTTGTCTAAAAATCACAATAGATAGCGATGGATGTGAGCCAAAAATCCTATGCATGTTTAAAGGCCCATCAGCTTAATGGATGTGAGCCGAGAATTAAAACAGACGAGCTAAAAACAATTCTCAAAGACTTAGTTAAAAATGCATGAAAAGCCACCTCCGCATCTCAAGTCAAAACTCCGAGGTTAGACCCGCATCGTAAAAACCACAACGCTGACGTCACACCCTAGTTCCAAATTTAAAACGCAAGGGTGAGACCCGCGTCTCAAGTTCAAAACACACGGGTCCGCCCCCGCATTCCAGTAGCAGGATTATGACGCATACCTTCACACAGGTCCTACGTGGCAAATCCCATCAACCAAGATGCCTTCGAAGCGAGTGTAGAGAACGATTCCTTTACGACAAGGAATCAATAGCTCCAAGATCAGAGTTGAGATCCAAAGTATTCTGAAATTTCGTCCTAATCAACCGCGAACTTTTAAAAACTTTGGAGGGGGTTTTGTAGGCTGTCTAAAAATCACAATAGATAGCAGATCCCCTATCAAACACTAATGATGAAAGTTACAATCTGACGACTTTCATACCCCAAAATAGCTAAGGCAAAGATCACTCAACAATGGTCTTTACAACGCTCTACAGAAGAAGTTATAAGTCATTAGCTCATTCTAAAACGCAGAATTCACCTTCGTGTTTCAGTTCTTGAAACGTGGGTGACCCCGCATTTCCAACCCTCAGCAAACAAAATGTGGATGACCCTCGCGTTTTTCAACATCTAGCGGGTGACCCTCGCGTTTTTCAACATCCACCAGGCGACCCTCGTGTTTTTCAACATCCAGCGGGCGACCCTCGCATTTTTCAATATCTAGCGGGTGCCCAACTTTGCCTCTCCAGTCTAAAACACGGAGTTAGGGTCCTGAACGCTAACTTGGTTATTGTTTGACTCATTCAACATGAGCTGAACGGTTCCAAAACTGTTTCCCACTATTTGGGGGCGGTTACACCCCACTTAGGAGTGATTTAAGGGGCGGTTACACCCCCTTAATCCCCTATAAAAACGAGTAAACTCAACTGAGTATGGGGCTTCTTTTTGGCTAGGTTTTTGGATCTTAAACTTGGCAGCGAAGAGGAGATCTTCGACTAAGCAGCAAGGGGGAGATCGACGTTCATCCTTCAGCAACATTCGACAACAGAGAGTTTTCATACTTGGCTTGTCAAACCGATTTTCGGTTAAATCAACTCTTTTTCAAGAGTTTAAACTCGTTCAGAGTTTCAAACTTGCCACGCAAGTTCTCCACAGCATCAAATCGTGAAGAGGAGATACTGTTCCAGTGAATCAAGACGTTCATATCGTCAACAGAGAGCAAACTCGACGCGAGCATTCGAGGGAGGCACTCCATCGCTACCATGATGAAGAAATGGTGGTGCAATCCGACATCATACTCACTGAAATGACCGTTAAAACTCTGATCATCGAGTTCGATCAAGCTAAATTTGAGGAGGCCCTCTCCTCCGGATCCATTAGCCCCAAGACTATGCGTAAGATCCACAAAGTTTCTAAGGAGACTAAAGCTCCAGTTGTGGCTGACTCATTGAAGGACTGTCTCCCTTGGGGGTTGCACTATTCATACAGTCCCCTCTCTGAAGGAGAAGACTTAGCTTTGGCACAACTCCAAAAGAGCCGATCCTCCAATCAACGCGAGCTCCGTGTTTGTGAGCGTTAACACGAGCTCTACATAAGCCAAGTTAAACGCAGCCCTCAGGGTTGCGTTTCCCAAATAAAACGCAACCCTCAGAGGCGCGTTCCAACATCAAAATGCAGACCTCAAAACTACATTGATCTGGCAGAACGCAACACTCATGAGTGAGTCCCAGAACCAAAACGCAACTCTCAGGAGTGCGTTCCACAAATTAAACGCAACTCTCAGGCATGCGTTTTAGCACCAAAACACAAACTTCAAGACTGCGTTTCATCAGCAAAACGCAGATCTCAAGACTGTATTTCATTAGCAAAATGCAGATCTCAAGACTACATTTCATCACCAAAACGCAGACTTCAGGACTGCATTTCATCAGTAAAACACAGATCTCAAGACTACGTTTCATCAGCAAAACACAGATCTCAGGATTGTGTTTCATTAGCAAAACGCAGACCTCAGGATCGCGTTTCACCAACAACACCTGGAGCTCAGGCACGCGTTCGGGTAACAAAATCCAATACAGAACCTGGTGTTTACCGTAGAGTTTCGGGACGCTACCCTGAACCCCGTCGGGGGGTAGTCTACCCTCCGAGACCCCCTGGCCAGGGGCGCACCACCCCCTGGACTCCCGGCTCACTGACCAGTCAGTGAGACCCCCGAATACTCTGCGTAGCATGACTAGATTGAGGGACGGATATAAGAAGTTCATGAATTTAAGGCATCTCAACTAGATCCATGTTCACCAAGAGTCAGTCCTGTCCAATCATGGACTAGGGGTTCCAATTCAAACCTCACGATTAGTGAGTAATTCTCCTCGAATCTTCACAATAGATTTGAGAAAGTTCATATCGAGAGAAAGACCGATGCAACAAGTCATTCGTTCATTCCAATGTGAACGATTGATTCCTACGGTCCTCTCGGGATGTCAATGATGCTCATATGCAGCCAAAACGTTGGTGTTCGACCAATTAACGTATGTTGCCTTGCCTAACCAACAATGACGTTTGCACAGGAAGAAGTCTCCAGAGACCAAGTACCTTGGAGTCACTTCTAACATGATCGGCAGAGGGAGATCATCAGTCTCTAGCTCGGACAAGTCAGAGAAAGATCAGTCTTCTGGCTTGAAAGACCCCTTGAATAGGTCTGATCGAATTTATCAACATACTCAAACTCAAACAGGAACCATTCCCCCTATCAACTATAGGAGGTTAGCCAGAGGAACCAATTCCGAGGATGAACACTCAGCCATTGCAGAGTTTCAATCGTCAATTTCCTTTGTTGAACATGAGAGCTCCGCTTATATGACGGGAAACCATGAAGATCTCGTGGAGAGACTTGATGAGTAGGAGGCCATGATCAAATATCATCAGGAGGACATCAATGAACTCTTGGCCCTGATGAATCAAATCATCGCAGACAAGGCCAAATCTTAGAAGACAGATTCACCACCCAGATGAGAATCTTCCCGAAGAGGAAGAACGTCTTCATCCCGACTTCACATAAGCAAAGGGAAGGAAAAAGTGATTGATGGTGCTGCTTCTGATCAAAAAGCCCACAACCTAAAATCTTCCTCTAATGAAGGAAGAGAGACGGACAGCGAGCAGAATCTTCAGTCTGCCAAAATGGAAGAATTAGAAGCCCGCCTCAATGCCATTGCTAACAGAAGCGAGCTCCAAGATGAGAGAGTTACCAGGCCATATCCTGCCAAATGGGATACAACCCCCTATCCTCCAAAGTTTGAGGTCCCGACGCTACAAACTTTTGACGGTATGGGATCACCGAACCGACATATCTATCATTTTGGGTCACAGACTGGGAATATGATATCAAACAATGCTATTCTGGCTCAATTGTTCATTGGCACCCTCAAGGGAGTTGCTTTAAATGGTTCAGGAAACTGCCTGCTGGATGTATTCAAAAGTGGGCAGACTAGAGAGACTCTTCCTATAAAGATTCTTTGAAGAGGATACAGAAGTCTCCATTCATACCCTTCTCGCCACTAAACAGAAGAAGAGGGAGTCCGTCAAAGTCTTCGTCAAGAGGTTCTGAAGCATGGCTCTCCGATGTTCGTCAAGTATGACACAGTCTACCTTAGTGGAGACTGGTCGACACAACTTGCAGACCGACCTTCTAGCACAAATGAGGGTTATAGAATGCTGTTCCGGGAGACAACTAATCTCTCAAGGCGAACAAGCTCAAAAGGTTATTGCCAGGATTAAACCTGAAGAACAAAGTAGGCATGATCAACCTGAGCAATCAGACCAAGCTCAATCTTCTCAGTCAGAAGGGGAAGATACTACGACCACTGAAACCAATCCTCTTTAGTAGGATGGCGGGTCCAACAACTATCATGTTAACAGTTACCTTTGATAGTCCATCAACTTGTCAATCTTCTTTAATAGGATGGCAGGTCCACAAAACTATCACGTTAACAGTTACCTCTGATAGTCAAACATCAGATAATGGCCTACCAGGTAATGTGCCTCTATTCCGACTTCGTGTTGTCTACCTCTTTTTATTCCCCTGCTAAGTCTTAATCAAGATTGGCGGTTAGTTACTTGGAATCCATTGGATTAAGAGTAATGAATCTTTCACATCGTTAAGTTAACATTACACTTCTGACGATCATCACCCCCACAGAGTATGCATGCAACTCGCATCACTCCTAATTTGTCACGTTAATAATACACCTCTGACAATTAACTTATCAATCCTTGACACGAGGATGATAAGTCCTCAAAATTGCTCAAATCATAATCTTCCCAGCAAGACACTAAGTCTTAAAAATCTTATTCAAATCACAAGTATCAAAACTCATGGCTTCTGATGATAAACTCACCTAGAAAGTTTCCCATGTGAGACGCTAATTCCTAAAATCTTGTGCAAGTCATAAGTACACATTCTCTTATCACGTTAATATCACACCTCTGACAACTCACTTATCAATCCTCTTTAATAGAATGATAGGTCCTCAAAATTACCCTGATCGTAATATTCTTCCTGTCACGTTAATATCACACCTCTGACAAAATCAACTTATCGACTCTCTTCAATAGAGCGATAGGTCCACAAATTCCTGTCACGTTAATATCACACCTCTGACAAAATCCACTTATCAATCCTCTTTAATAGGCTGATAAGTCCACAAAGTTACTCCGATCGCAACAAATTCCCGTCAAGTTAACATCACACCTCTGACGACCAAATCAACTTATTGACTCTCTTTAATAGAGCGATAGGTCCATAAAATATTATTATGTTAACATCACACCTCTAACAGTCAAACCCCCCAATGAACTTGTTAATCCTTTTTCAATAAGAATAACAAGTTTTCATTATAAAATCTCAACGGATTAAGGATTTTCTAGAATTATCCTAGTGATAGTGAAGAAAAATTTTGAATTTTATTCTAAGTAAAAATTCATGCCAAGTTAATACTACACCTCTAGTACTTCTAATTTTCTTTCAGTGTTTCAAGTAAAAATATAACACAGGAAGAAATAGTGACAAAGCCTACGTGTTCAGCATTGTAGCACCAAAATCCATGCCTCACATGCATGGGGGACTTTATATCGATCCCTAATTAGAGATAAGTCTGCATCTAACACATGCTGCCGGGTAGCCTATTCCCGTAATAATGGTGAAGTCTACGTATTTAACATCGTAGCAGGTTGTTATTAATAACACCAAAATCCATACCTTACACGCATGGGGGACTTTATCTCGATCCCTAAATAGAGATACGTCTACGCCTAACACGTGTCGTCGGTTAGTCTTTTTCTGTAAAAATGACCAAGCCTATCTATTCAAAATCATAGCATCAAGTATAAGAGGGTTCATTCTCTTAGCACAACGTTACAAGTAGAACGGACTTAGACAATCCACATGCTAGCCCAACTCAAACGGTAGTTGGTAAAGTCTTATCAAATCCATTGATGGCTGAGGGTTTGCCAAAAATCCTATGCATGTTTGAATGCCCATCAGCTTCATGCGACCCCCATGTTTCTAACCCTCAGCAAACAAAACGTGGATTACCCTCGCGTTTTTCAACATCTAGCGGGCGACCCTCGCGTTTTTCAACATCCAGCGGGTGACCCTCGTGTTTTTTAATATCCAGCGGGTGCCCAACTCTATGTTTCCAGTCTAAAACGTGGAGTTAGGATCCTGAACGCCAACTTGGGCGTTGTTTGACTCATTCAACATGAGCTGAACGGTTCCAAAACCGTTTCCCATGATTTGGGGGCGGTTATACCCCACTTAGGAGTGATTTAAGGGGTGGTTACACCCCCTTAATCCGCTATAAAAACGAGTAAACTCAACTGAGTTTGGGGTTTCTTTTCGGCTGGGTTTTTGGATCTTTAACTTGGCAGCGAAGAGGAGATCTTCGGCTTGGTAGCAAGGGGGAGATCGACGATCATCCTTTAGCAATGTTCGATAACAGAGAGTTTTCATACTTGGCTTGTCAAACCAATTTTCGGTTAAATCAACTCTTTTTCAAGAGTTTAAACTCGTTCAGAGTTTCAAACTTGCCACGCAAGTTCTCCACAGCGTCAAATCATGAGGAGGAGATACCGTTCCAGTGAATCAAGACGTTCATATCGTCAACGGAGAGCAAACTCGACGCGAGCATTCAAGAGAGGCACTCCATCGCCACCGTGAAGAACCTAGAATTAAACAAAGGGGAGAATCTAGATCAATTCTCTTCTCTTTTGTAATCAAGAAATCCAATTGTAATCGAGATTGAGAGGGTTGTAATCATTCTTTGTCCAAGTAGTTAGAGAGAATAAATCAAATACGATTCTTTCATTATTTTTCTTATTACAAAATTTTCACCAAACAATATTCAAAGAAAATCACAGTAAAAACAGCTCTATAAAGTCTGAGACATCTATGGGTATCTTGGCCAAGCCTTGGCCGAGACACCTCTTGGTGTCTCGGCCACGCTTTGGCCGAGACATCTATGGGGGTCTCGCTGAGGCCTGGAGCACTGTTCCGCGCGTTCTGTCCATTTTTGCCGTATCTTCGTCATCTGAACTCTGAATCATACGATTCAAAATGAGTCAGAAAGCCAATGAGGAGATCTACGAGCTTCCATAATTGAATAATATATGGTGTAAACAGGACACGAGGGGCGCTTCATATTTTGTAAGCGACGCGTAGCTCCCGATCTATTCATGTTTCCGTTATTCTGAAGTTTCGTTGCTTCACATGCTTCGTCAACTCACTTCATGTGCTTGTCATCATCAAATGAGCTTCTGTGACTTAGATAGAGATGTTTATCATCTTCTCTTTGTCTCGAGCCGTGTGCAAGGACCTATAGGCAATTTTTGACGCCTATAATCTCATCTTCATCTTCATCATCAAACAAAGAGAAGAAAAGAAAAATATAAAGAGGTAAAAAAATTATTTTATTAATTTAACAAAGTTATAATTTTTAGATGGTCTTCTCAATTAAGAGTAACCCTCCACTCCAAATAGAATTTTTTTAAAATTTTACACACTCAAGTCCCTCACCCTCTACCCCTATTTATAATCTACATCAATGAATAAGAACCATTGGATTTTACTTGGGCTCTAAGGATCGAATTTTAACCATAAAATGAGTTTGTTACAGATTAATTGGTCAGCCGATCCGTTGACCAATCGGTTAGTCGACTGATTGGCCAACCGGTTGGCCAACCGATTAGAATTTAAAAATTCTAAAAATGCAGTTAGCTTCGTCTCGTCAAGATAGGTGATTTTTATATATTATATGTTAAATTCCGCATTTCGGACTGAGAGATATCGCCGTTTCTTTGTGGCTAACATGATTTTCACTTGATTTCGGCTTCTGTAGATTGCTTGGCTTGATTCTGGGCTTCTTTTACTCAAGAAAATGTTTTTATGTATAACTCTAAAGCAAATCTTTTATAAAATCTTTTCATTATAGTTATACAAAATCAAGTTTAACTTAGAAATTTAATTTAAATATTTTAAAAAGAACATGCTAACTCTTTGTTTTAAATAATTTTTAAATCTCTTAATCAAAATTATTTTTCAAGAACATATATACAAATATAAATAAATATAAAAATATTGTTACTATATTATTTCACTCTTTATCCCTTGGCGAGTTTTTTTCCTACTTCATCGGGCTTTCTATGTGCCCATTTAACAAGTTTTTGGCCAATGAATCCCAATTTAATAGGGCTTAGGTTATTAAGCATGGAAATACTCCTTGAGCTTAATTACTTAGTCAATTTAGGCTTTATAAGATAGAACCACCTTGAGTTTTAAGAGAGTTTTTAATGGTGCTAATTATATATATATCTGTGTGTGTGTGTGTATCTTAAAAGAATTTAGATCAAGACATCTTGAAAATTTATTTTCTTCTCTAAGTTAAGCATGAAAAATTTTATTCCTTTAATTAAAAGTCTAAATCAAGACTTTAGTAAGGTATACTATTTTGAATATCATTTATTAAAAAATTTACTTAGAGTTATCATAAAAGGTAAACTTGAGTATAAAACTACTAAGAATTAAAATTTTAAAATTTATCAAATAGATCAATTTATAATTAACTCTATTAATTTGTCAAATTATAATATTTTTATGTTTTTAAGGAAGAAAAAAATAACATAGCTGTGATGCCACTGGGTTCACACAAGGCTGGAGTCCGAGGTGAAACTAGGAATGTCAAACCTGCCACGCACCACACTGTGCAATAACATATTTCACCATCATAATTACTCTCTCTCTAGTAGAGTCAACAACAGGTATAGGTACAAAAGCAACTAAAAGATAATACAAGAGATATATGATGAAATAATAGTGATAAATATGTTATTTCATCATCCAACATACAAAAATATAAAGTGAATCTCTGAAATAACTAGACTGGAGATCTCAACAAGTCTCAAATATAGAATATTTGATATGAGGAAATAAGGCACACAACCTTTACAACTTCTAGAACATAACTCTTAAATGTCTAAACAAAATGTTTACAGTGGAGCTCCATAAATAAAATAAAACTATAAATGAAAGATGGACGCTAATAAGTATCGCCATCAACCTACGACTCTCTGTGTACCTGGTTCATTACCTGAAATGGGAGGGGACAATGAGCGTCAAAGCTCTAGCGAGCAACATCACAACCAACCCTAAGGGAGAGGGCTCGTTGCATATAGAAAGTACAGTTAATACATATATACATGAAATCATTGATCCTAACAATAAGAGGATTTTAGTATTTAGGAAATTATAACACGAGCATAGGTAAGTCGAGCGAAATAATCCAAACAAGGAAACCCTCATGTATATACCTTGTATCTCAAATTGTAAATCCCTAAATACCAAACCCAAGATCTAAAATAGGAATAATAATATAAAGAAGACTAACCCATCTCACAACTCAAATACCATGTCATGTCAAACCCACATAAGTATCATGTCCAGCCTATGTAAGTGTAAGTGTCATACTTAAGGTTTAAACAGGTATCCAACACATGGACTAAGACTAGGTGTAGTGGATGCCCAACACATGGACTGTATATATAAATTGTCCAACACATGGACTGAATGATGAATGTCCAACACATGGACTTAATATAATGAATGTCCAACATATGGACTGAATATGATGAATATCCAACACATGGACCACACATAATAATTGCCTAACACATGGACCGAATAAATTGTGTAGAATATCGATGAGATATATGAAAAGGATGCATATATACTAATTTCACACGTGTCTTCGTGTGTAAATCTAAACTCATGTCCGCAAGCCATCTCACATATGAAGATACATAATAAACAATAATTTCTGATGCTAAATATTCGAGGTGACTCCTCGTTCATATTAAATCACACAACAAAAGTAAACATGCACAAACTGTACCGGCCATTAACCGAAACAGGCAGAAACCCTTCACAAGTTTATGTTTGCTTCGAAACAAATCTAGAAGTAACATCATTATTTTCCAAGTATAATATTACTGATATCAACATATATGAAACAACATGAAACAAAATATTAGCTTGTAAATATATTGTCGAAACTCTAAACATTTATATACACATGTTTAAACATTTTAAAAGCAAAAACTTGTGATTTAATTAATGATTAATAAATTTTAGATATGAAATTTGTCAAGGTTACTATTGTAATCAATTAGAAAATTATGATAATGTATTCTCACTTCATAAGTTATAAAGATCTATCTTTTGTACAATAAAAATACGTTTTAGGCTCGAAAAATCCAAATAAAACTTAATAAAACATGCAAAATAAAAGGGTACAGAGTTGGGCGAGATGTTACTTGTCTCAGATGATGAAAAACGCCTACCACGTGAAAGAGAACCAATCCCCTTCGCTGTACTGCACAAAACCCGCTGAAAAATCCTCCGAAATCCTTTAAAATCGTCAAAGAAAAGAACTAGGGTTTGAGAGAAGGGAAAAGGGTCTGCTAGGGTTTGGAACATAGTAGAAAAGAGGTATTTTTCATGTTTAAACATGTGTATATATGACAGCAAACCCAAAAAACTACAGCCCAAAACCCGAAACCCAAAACTGGAAAACCCAATCTCACTAGAAACATACTCTTTGGTATTTTGGCTGTAACTTTCGTATCTGACCTCGGAATAAGGTAATTAAAGATTTGTTAGAAACCTGCTGAAGATATCTACAACTTTGGTCGTTTATGTTTTTCCATATTCATAACGTATCAATGTGTAAAATATAAAATCTCTTCACTGGTCATAAATTTCCAGATTTATACATTCGAGCATGATTTGTGCATTTGCTTTTATATATATACATATATACATTGAATTGATCTCAAATCCATTCCTAGCATACTCAAACATCATAATATATTATTTATAAATATATAACATATTTATTACTATTTATCACAAAATATTTAAATTTTTGGGTTTTATATTCTTCCCCCCTTAAAAGAATTTTTTCCTCGAAATTCAGAAATCATACTTAAGTGAAAGATAGTATTAGAAAGCATGTCGAGGGTAAAATCCAACCTGCACATACACCTTTCATAATATTAAACTCTTGATAAGCATATAGGGATATTTATACTTAACAATCCAGAATGACTATATTCCCACTTAACCCTTAATCAAATGGAACTAGTACGTCGGGCGAAAAATCCAAACAAGAAACCCCCCATATATATACTATATGTTCCGAGTATTTAGGAGTTAAGTGTTAATACCCTTATTTTAGTGTTAAGTATAAAAACCACCATACATCTAATCCATAGGTCATATATAAGTCATACAAAAATTTAATTCACCTGTTCAAACATGTGTGGGTAATCGTGACACATGTCCTCTTCGCGCTACCGAGAAATCTCCTCAACGCCTCTTCGGTTCCACTGAACTTTAACCAAAGGAATTACCTTGTTTCTAAGTCTCTTGTCCTCTCTGGCAAGTATACCAATTGGAATCTCAATAGTAGTCAAAACATCCTGAATCTCAATCTCTGGTGCAACCAACACTCGCTGTTGCTCCTCATCATGTAAGTGCTTCTTGAGCATAGAAACATGAAATACATTGTGTATACTAGACATCGATGCTGGAAGATCTGAGCATAGAAACATGAAATACATTGTGTATACTAGACATCGATGCTGGAAGATCTAGTCTGTATGACACGACTCCAATGTGCTCCAAAATCTGGAAAGGTTCAATATACCTCGGTGCAAGCTTTCCCCACCTTCCGAATCGTTGAATGATTTTCATGGGCGATACCTTCAGCATAACTAAATCTTCAACCTGATACTCCAAAGGTCTTCGTCTCTTATCTACATAGCTATTTTGCCGACTCTGAGCAACTAGAATCCGCTCTCTGATTAATGCTACATTTTTAATGGTCTATCTCACAAGCTCTGGCCCAAACATCAAGCTATGCTCAGGTTTTACCTAACATATCGGTGATCTACAAGGTCTCCTATACAACGCTCATGTACCCTCAACTGTCGTGAGATATATAGTACCACCCTCTGAGTCTGCATCAAGACGCCTCATAAACCTACAAATGATGCATTTGTGTAGACCACAAATGTCCTGTCGCTGATCGGAATAGTCAAAATTAGGGCTGTAGTTAGCTTAGTCTTCAAGGTATCAAAGGCCTTCTGGCACTCCATGCTCCAAATAAACGGTACACCCTTCTTCGTAAGGCGTGTAAGCGGCGTCGAAATCTTCGATAAGTCCTGGATGAACTTCCTGTAATAGCCGACTAAACCCAAAAAGCTACGAATCTCTATCACCGTCTTTGGCGGTTCCTAATCAAGAACTACTGTAATCTTAGCCGGATCTACTGCTATACCCTCTCTACTGATGACGTGGCCGACAAATCTGACTTCTAAAAGCCAAAATTTGCACTTACTGAACTTGACATATAACTGATGCTCTCGCAGGGTCTGCCTCCGAACTCGAATAAATGAGGATGTCGTCGATAAAAACAATCACAAACTGGTCCAAAAAGGGTCGGAAAACTAGGTTCATCAAATCCATGAATACCGCGAGTGCATTAGTTAACCCAAATAGCATGACCATGAACTCGAAAGATCCATATTGAGTTAGAAAAGCGGTCTTAGGAATATCTATCTCCCAAACCCGCAACTGATGATAACCAGAACAAATATCAATCTTTGAGAAATACTGTGCTCCCTACAACTGGTCGAACAAGTCCTCAATCCTAGTTAATGGGTACCTATTCTGGATATTGACCTTGTTCAACTCTCTATAATCAATACACAAACGCATACTGCCGTCCTTCTTCTTCATGAAGAGAACCGACGCTCCCCATGGAGACTGACTCTGACGAATAAAACCCTAAGCTAATAACTCGTCCAACTAGGTCTGAAGCTCCCTCATCTCAGCTGGTGCCATGAGATAGGGTGCATGGGATATCGGGATTGTGCCCGGCTACAACTCAATACAAAACTCAACCTCTCTCATAGGAGGTAACCCAGGTATGTCTTGAAAGACATCCTAATACTCTGAGATAACTCTAGTCTCCAATAAATCAATACTCTGATCCCGTCGCATCACCTCCTCGATGTACGCCAGAAACGACTCCGTAAAATGGTTGCCCTAAGAGGTGGCTACAATCATCTCGAACCCATCGGACGCTCGTAAATTAACTGTCTTCGTAAAGTAGTCAATACTAACATGGTAGGAAGATAACCAATCCATACCAAGGATAACATCGAACTCGGATATATGCAGCACTATCAAATCAACAACGAACTCTGACTCGTTTAAACTGATGGTACACCTCCTACAAACGCTCTCCATAAGCGATACCTCAACTAAAGTGGTGGAAACTGATAAAAGGGTGTCTAGAGGCTGAGCTATGAGTTGGAGTCTAGACATAAAAGCATACAAAATGAAGGAATGTGAAACTCCTGAATCGAAGAGAATAAGGGCGGGAAAGGAATTCATAAGGAACATACCCTCCACTACGGCTCCACTAGCTCCATGATCACGCGGAACTACCGCATACACTCTGCCTGTGGCTGAAGACTGCTCTACTACTGGTGCTGGAGAATATGCGACTATCTACCCTTGAGAAACCTCCTGAACTGCGTGAACCTGTCCCTCAATCTTCTGAGCTACTGGTGGTGCCTCAAGCCTCATCTGCTGGCCCTGACCTCTACCCTGAAGTCGCTGCTGCTGCTGATGGTGCCTCAAGCCTCATCTGCTGGCCCTGACCTCTACCCTGAAGTCGCTGCTGCTGCTGATTCGGACCCTTTCCCTCCTGAGCTTCTGCTGGTGCGCTGCGGCACTCCAATGCCTTGTGTCTGACCTTGTGGCAGTTATAGCAAACCCCCTGAAACTTGCGCTGCTGATGTGCTCTCTGATCCTGTAGGGGTCCCTTCTTATGAGGGCCCTGATGCTGCTGCTGAGGTCCAAAAAAAGATCTCTTGTTCTTACCCTTATCCCCGGTCTGTCCTGTCTTAGCTTTCCCTTCCTTGTCTTTCTGAAACATGGCCGTCTCAATTTCCTGTGAAGTGGCGGGCTCAGCTACCTCTCGTACCGAATAAAACTTCCTCGAGACGAGGTATCGACGAAGATTGGGGCAAATCCCTACTAGAAACATCTGAGCCTGACGCTCTCCTGTCTGCCACATACCCGTTAAGTGCAGCAACTCCATAAACTTGTTCTCAAAGTCAGCTACTATCATATCCCCCTGACTCAATCGGGACAACTCAAGCTTCTTCCCAGTCCATGCTTCAGAAGAAATGTACTGCCTGTCAAAGAAATATACGAAATCCTCCTAGGTGAGGTTCATCCTATGCTCTGGAGTAAATTAGAGATGGTACCATCTCCCGGCGTCTCTCTTCAGACTGTAAGATGCCAGTCTCTGCTTCTGAACTGAGTCCACATTGAGTATGTCAAGTACATTACTCACATCCCCCTTCCACTTATGGGCTACAAGAGGGTCTGATGACCCCTGGAACTCCGGTGCCCTCATCTTCTGGTACCTCTCTACCATACGGAGCCAAGCCTCCTGCTTTGTGGCTCTATCCGGGACTACTGGTGAAATAGCTACAAGTGTGATCTTTGGGTTCTCTCTCTGATGGGAACGGCTGGTATCCCCCCTGCGGCTGAGCCACCAATGGTGGTGGTTGCGTGATATGATTCACCACAAGTTCCTCAATTACTGTTATCCTAGCTATAAGGGGAGCCATGATATCTACTAGGCACTGGGGTACCTGCTGCAGCTCAGCTGGTGCATGCTGTGGCCCGGGTTGAGCTTGCTATGGCTCAGGTGGAGCCTGCTGTGAAAAAAAAATTCTAAGGAATAAAAAAACCAAGGTTGAAAGATTGAGAAAGTTAGTCATTCACAACCACTGATGAAGGATTCCTCGAAAAGACCAATTCGGTCCCAAGGTAATGAATAACCAGTTACGCCAAAAGATGCAGTCAATACAGCCAGAACCATGCCAGTAACCCTCTATCTGTCCAGCTCTCTGAGTACGAGGTCTACCACGTCCTACCATCTCTGATAATAAGAAATAAGAGTTCATGAGTCAAAATGGACATATATATACACATAATGTATCGCAATACGATTTTCACAACATTTAGTATTCACACAAATACTTAAATTTACAAAAAATAGTTGTCATAAAAAAAATTATTCTCAAAATTTTAAGATATACGCATATATCATCCTCACTCATACTAGGAAATCCTTAGCGGACTCTATACATGAATCCTAAGAAACTCTATCCTAGCTCCACGACTCGACACAAGATGATCCTAAGGATACTAGAACTAGAGCTTTGATACCAACTGTGACGCCCCTAGGTTTACACAAGGCTACAGTCCGAGGTGAAACCAGGAATGTCAAACCTATCATTCACCACACCGTGCAATAACATGTTTCACCATTACAATTACTATCTCTCGAGTAGAGTCAACAACAGGTGTAGGTACAAAAACAAGTAAAAGATAATACAAGAGATATATGATGAAATAATAGAGATAAAAATGATATTTCATCATCCAACATACAAAAATATAAAGTGAATCTCTGCAATAACTAGTCTGGAGATCTCAAAAAGTCTCAAATACAGAATATCTGATAAAAGAAAATAAGACACACAGTCTTTACAAATTCTAGAACATAACTCTCAAATGTCTAAACAAAATATCTACAGTGGAGCTCCATAAATAAAATAAAACTACAAATGAAAGATGGACGCTAATAAGTATCGCCATCAACCTGCGACTCTCCATGCACTTGGCTCGTTACCTAAAATGGGAGGGGACAACGAGCGTCAAAGCACTAGCGAGCAACATCACAACTAACCCTCATGTATATAACTTGTATCTCAAATTGTAAATCTCTAAATACCAAACCCAGGATCTAATACATGAACAATAATATAAAGAAGACTAACCCATCTCAGAACTCAAATACCATGTCATGTTAAAACCCATATAAGTGTTATGTCTAGCCTATGTAAGTGTAAGTGTCATACTCAAGGTTTAAACAGGTGTCCAACACATGGACTAAGACTAGGTGTAGTGGATGCCCAACACATGGACTGCATATATAAATTATCCAACACATGGACTGAATGATGAATGTCCAACACATGGACTGAATATAATGAATGTCCAACACATGGACTGATTATGATGAATGTCTAACACATGGACTGCATATAATAATTGCCCAACACATGGACTGAATGAAATGTGTAGAATATCGATGAGATATATATAAAAAGGATGCATATACACTAATTTCACACGTGTCTCGGTGGGCAATCTAAACTCATGTCCGCAAACCATCTCACATATGAAGATACATAATAAACAATAATTTCTGATGCCAAATATTCGAGGTGACTCCTTGTTCATATTAAAGCACACAACAAAAGTAAACATGCACAAACTGTACCGACGATCAATCGAAACAGGCAGAAACCCTTCATAGGTTTCTGTCTGCTTTGAAACAAATCTAGAAGTGACATCATTATTTTTCAAGCATAATATTACTGATATCAACATATATGGAACAACATGAAACAAAATATTAGCATGTAAATATATCGTCGAAACCCTAAACATTTATATACACATGTTTAAACGTTTTCAAAGCAAAACCTTGTGATTTAATTCATGATTAATAAATTTCAGATCTAAAGTTTGTCAAGGTTACTGTTATAATAAATTAGAAAATTATGATAATGTATTCTTACTTCATAAGTTATAAAGATCTATCTTTTGTACACTAAAAATACGTTTTAGGCTCGAAAAAACAGAATAAAACTTAATAAAACATGAAAAATAAAAGGGTACAGAGTTGGACGAGATGTTACTCGCCTTAGATGCTAAAAAACTCCTGCCATGTGAAAGAGAACCAATGCCCTTCGCTGCACTGCACAAAACCCGCTGAAAAATCCTCCGAAATCCCTCAAAATCGCCAAAGAAAATAACTAGGGTATGAGAGAGGGAAAAGGGGCTACTAGGGTTTGGAACACAGGAGAAAAGAGGTGTTTTTCATATTTAAACATGTGTATATATGATAGCAAACAAGAGGTGTTTTTCATATTTAAACATGTGTATATATGATAGCAAACCCGAAAAACTACAGCCCAAAACCCGAAACCTGAAACTGGAAAACCCAGTCTGACTAGAAACATACTCTTCGGTATTTTAACTGTATCTTTCGTATCCAACCTCAGAATAAGGTGATTAAAGATTTTTTGGAAAGTTTATAAAGATATCTACAACTTTGATCTTTTAAGTTTTTCCATATTCACAACGTATCAGTATATAAAATATAAAATCTCTTAACTGGTCATAAATTTCCAGATTTATACATTCGAACATGATTTATGCATTTGCTCTTATATATATACATATATACATTGAATTGATCTCAAATCAATTCCTAGCATACTTAAAATGCATTTGCTCTTATATATATACATATATACATTGAATTGATCTCAAATCAATTCCTAGCATACTTAAACATCATAATATATCTCAAATCAATTCCTAGCATACTTAAACATCATAATATGTTATTTATAAATATATAACATATTTATTACTATTTATCATAAAATATTCAAATTTTTGGGGTTTTACAATAGCAAAAAGGAAGAAAAAATTAAGGTAAAGAGTAAAAATGAGTAGTCTCTACCCCCAAATCTAAATTTTGTATTATCCTCAATGCAAGCTGTATAATGCATGAAACACTTACATTTGTTCGATCGATCTAGAATAATGATGAAATGATAAAATTCTGCAAATACCTATAGTATGAGTAGGATAAAGTCAAAATCTCTTCTTTTTTATTATTTCTTTCATTTCTTTTTTCTTTATTTTTTCATATCTCTTTTTTCTTCTCTTTTTTTTTCTTTTTTCACATCTTTTTTTCTTTTTTTTCATTTTGTTTTCCTCTTTTTTTTTCAAAAGAACATAAAACTCTTAAATGAGAGAAGAATAATTTTTATTATTATTTTCCTTACTATGAGACAAAAAGTTAAAATATAGAATAACATGTTTAACATGAAAAGCTCGTATTCTATATCAAATGCTACCTTATTGCTAAAAAATTCTACCCTCTATTTTAAAGATGTCTAAGATGGTGAACTCAAAAAGGTGCTTAAACTATATGTACGTCGAAAGTTCCAATAAATTCTGCAGCAATTGAAGGTAGATATCTATGGTGTTATGCATTTTGAAGGTTTAAGATTTGAATTTGGATTCCTTATTGATGAAAGTTTGTATGATCACAACCGATTCTTCAAAAATTTCTTCAAACCCAGGATTCAAAGTTAAGGTATGAAAATTAAGTTGTTTTTTATTTTCTTTGATCCTAAGCTTATCTTCAAACAGTTATTCAAAACTACGATTAGGTAAATATATATCTAACACTGCTCTTTAACTTTGAAAGACCTGATCTAACCTATCTAGAATCTTCAGTTCATCACTAAAGATTTTCTTAAAGCTCTAGTCTAACTCATCCTTCTTCTAACTCTTTAATTGAACTTTCCTGAATGTAATTTATTTCTAGAGTTTGAATATTTGATTAGTTCCATGGATTGAAAATGTTGAGATCAGTAGCTAAATTCCTAAAGAATAGCTTTATTTGACCAGTTCTACAATTAATGGGAGCATTAAAAGTGACTAAGAATGGTCTTCCAAAGATAACATATATCTATCCATTGGGATTAGAAACGAACAGTGTTTCTAAGACTACGAAATCAACTGAGAAAATAAAATCTCCAACATTGATCAGGATATCCTCTATCTCACCCATATAGGCTTTGATGGATCTATCAGCTAACTACAAAGTACATTTGGTTAGTTTGAGTTCTCCTACACCTAGTTGCTGGTAGACTGAATAAGAAAGCAAATTAACACTGACCCCTAAGTCTAAAAGTGCCTTATCAATAAAGCTATTTTCAATGATACATGAGATGATAGGACAACTTAAATCCTTATGTTTTAAAGTTATGGCCTTTGAGAGTATATCAATGATATTGACAGCAAGGAAGACTTTCTTCGGAACATTTATTCTTCTCTTCTTAGTGCACAAATCTTTTAAAAGTTTTATATAAGAAGGGATTTGTTCAATTACATCTAGGAGAGGAATGTTGACCTTAACCTGCTTGAAAATTTCTAGAATCTTCTCCTCCCGGGGGGAATATTTCCTAGGTCTGAGTATGTCTAGAAAGGGAGCAACTGGTTTAAACTTATCAAAATTAGGCTCAGTTCAGAATCAGGTTCTTGGTCATCAGAAGGGGTTGATTATTGAATAGAGTTATCAGAAGAAGAGAGAGTTTTTTTATATTCGAGAGTTTGACTTAGAGACATTCTAACTTGATTATCGACTTGTCTCCCTAGCCGTAGTGAATGGATTTCATTCACTTGAGCCTAGTAGGTTGAACTTAATCTCATGTTCTTAGGGTTGGCCACGTGTTGACTCGAAAATGTTCCAGTTTCTCTCACTCATAGTACTAGCTAGTTGACCAAGTTGGGTTTCTAACCTAGCTATGGCTTGGGTATTGAAATTGAGAATTTGTTCTGTTGATTGCATAAAGAAATTCATTGTGTTAGAAGTTTGAGTCAACAAGTTGGTGGTCTGTATAGAAGCTTTAATCATAATTGCCAAACCCTTTTCTAGAACATTGAGACGTTTATCATGATCAGAACTTGGAGGAATATGATGTACAAATTGATGGTGTGGAGATTGATTTGGATATGGTAGATTTGGCCGTTGAAAATTATTTTAGGAACTGAAAGGAATTGTGTTACCCTTAAAAAATTATTGGTTTGAAGTGGGAGTAAAGTTTTAATATCCGGAGTAGCTTCCCTAATTCTATGCAAAGTTCGGGTGATTTCTCTAACCTGGATTGTAGGTTAGAGAAAATGGTCATTCACGGGATGCTGAAATGCAGCATTTACCTAACCTAGTGGTTAATTGTTTCCTAAAAGAGGACATTCTTCTAAAACATGAGTTGGAGAAAGACAGTTGTGATAACTTAAGGCAGAAACTTGGTTAATTTGAGTTAGAACTCGTTCCTTAATTTCTAAGGCTTCTAATGTGTGCATGATTGTTGTCATCTTTGCTTCAGAGGTAATGTTTGACTCTAAGGAAAGACCACTAGATTTGAGTTGGGGAACTAATGAAACACTGTCATCATAATGTTCCCACTACATGGTTTTCTTGGATAAACGCTCTAAAAAATTTCAACCTTCATCGACAATTTTCTTCATGAAATCCCCTTGACACATCGATTCTATGGAAGTTTTTAAAGAATAATCCAATAATTTATAGATGATTTGGGATAATCACCATTTCTCAAGACTGTGGTGCAGACATTGGATAAGAAGATCCTTAAACCTATCAAAATACTTTCGGCTCTGCCCGGACTCTCTTAAAGTTTTGAATGTTGTTTCTAAGCTTAACCATTTTGTGAATAGGAAAAAATTTCTTTAGAAAAATGGTGACAAATTCATCCTAAGTTGAGATAGAATTTGTAGGTACGTATATACAGCCATTTCTTAGCTTTTTTCTTAAGGGCAAATGGAATAAATCTAAGCTTAATCATATCCTCAAATAGTTATCTAATCTTAATCATAAGACAAACTTCTGCAAACTCGGAGATAAAAATGTAAGCGTCTTCTGTTTCATTTCCTAAGAATTTTGGAAGCATATTTATGTAATGCGGTCTAAGCTTAAAATTAGTTCCATTGACCTCATATAGCTTAATGCAAGATGGTATTGTATTCCTAGTTATGTAACACACATCTTGAAGAATGAGTGGATTAGTGATGGGGCATAAATGATGTCCAAAGTTACAAGTGCACAACCAATCAAATTATAGTATAAAACATTTTCCATCCTATGAGGAAGGAGTTTGTAAAAGATAATTAGAATCGGTTCTTATGTTGTGTGCGTGACAATTAGGGGTGATTATTGAGTATGATTGTGGAGAGATATGATGAGTGTTATGAATATATGCAAAACAATAAAATGAAATTGAGAGGAGAGAAAGGAATCAAAGAACATAAGAGGAAAGAATATAAAAAATCAAGAATAAAAAGAAAATTCAAGAAAGTAAACGTGGAGGATTCAATTAAAGATACAAGAAATCTAGAATTGAATTCACTAGCTAATTTCAATTACAAAACACGAACTATTCTCTTTTTATCATATTTTACTTTAGATTTATTAAGCATAGACTATCAAACCATTTAAGAAAAGTATAGCCTATCAAATTATTATCTAACCCAAATTAAAATTCATGATAAGAACAACAATAAGATAGTAATTCTAGAATTCATAAGTATAACCTATCAAACTGCTCAAGATAAACATAGATTATTAAATTCATCTTCTACCAATTAGTTCTCTAGTTGATTATCATATACATAATTATTTTAAGTGCAAGAGAAGAATTCACATAATATAAAGAAAATTAAACTAGTTTCATATAATTTTAAGATTCCTACAAGAATTAATTTTATATTTTACGAAATAAAAGCAAGAAATGAAATAAAAGAATAAGAACTAATTATAAAGAAGAGAAATGAAAATAAGGAAATTTACACTATGAACAAGAAATAAATCTAACTAAATTGTAAAAGAAATGAAAATGCAAGAAAATAAATCTACTCTACATATTAAAATGCAAAATAAAATAAAGAGAAGAAAATAAATCCACTCTATAAGACATGAATGTAAATCTAAACTAACAAGCAATAAAAAGAAATTACTAAAAAGAAATAAAAAATAAAAGAGAAAATTAACAATAAAATAAAAACAAACCTTCAAATTGGTCTTCATCTCCATCATCATCATCAAACAAAGAGGAAAAAAAAATTAAAGTGGTGAAAAAATTCTTTTAATGATTGTAACAAAAGTTACAAAATTAGAAGGTCTTCTAAATTAAGAGTAACACTCCTCTCCAAACAGAGTTACAAAATATTTCACACCCTCAACCCCTCACTCTCTACCCCTATTTATAGCCTACAACAATGAATGAGAGTCATTGGATCAAATTTGAGCTCCAAGACACTCAAATCAGCCCTTAAATTCGGAATAAGAACAAGGCATCAATGCTAGCATAGATGCTAGCATCGATGCTCCTATCAAAATTATGACTTCACATATGGCTTCGTCTCGTCGAGATAGGTGATTTTCTTATATTATATGTTAAATTCTGCCTTCCAGATTAGAAGACATCATCATTTATTTGCGGTCAATTATCTTGAATATAATTTATTTTCATATTAGATTTTTTATTTTCTCCGGCTTCTACAGGCTACTCGGCTTGATTCTAGGCTTCAATAAAAGGTTACAAAATGAGGAAGTTAGAGTCTTTTGGGCTTTTATTCATTATTTCATCATTAGCCTGCAATTAAAAATAAAAACTATTATTAGTGGTATATTAATTCATGTAAAAATAGATAATAAGGGTATAAAATTATAATAAAAATGTGATTATCAATTAGCCATTTCAAAAGATGGTTTAACACAAATTAAATGATTGGTGATATCCCTAACCTAAATTTTCATACACCAAAAATTCTTTTTATAATTTTTTTTAAAAAATCTAAGAAAAACAAAAGTTTTGATGAAGCAAAAAAAAAACTAAAAGATCTAAAAGATAGCGAGAAGAAGGAGAAGGAAAAACCAACTAAAACAAATCAAAAGCAATCACTTTATGTTAATCATTTTAAATTCTAGGGTTAAACCTAGACTCAACTAGACCAGCTCCTAACTAAAAACTCTTATAGTGAAATATTGAAGTTTACTCGGTCAGTTAGCTAGGTAAGAATAGTACTAGAGGGAGATCAAAGATTAATTAAGTACCTCGTTCCTTACGGAGTGCTTTACGCAACCCCTAAACCTTGACTTAGACACTAACAAATTCAAGTAAACTTAAACCAGTTCACTTAAGGATTTCTTGTTCCTTAATGAGCTCGAGTCCTTAGGGGCCAACGTCTAATGAGTTTTAAAAGGCTTAAGTTTGTGTAATGAGGAATTAGTGATTTGCGGCCAACCATCTTGAATATAATTTCTTTTCATATTAGATTTTTGATTTTCTCTGGCTTCTACATGTTACTCGGCTTGATTCTGGGCTTCAATAAAAGGTTACAAAATGAGAAAGTTAGAGTCTTTTGAGGTTTTATTCATTATTTATTCCTTAATTTGCAATTAAAGATAAAAAATAATTATTAGTGATATATTTATTCATGTAAAAATAGATAATGAGGGTATAAAATTATAATAAAAATATGATTACGCATACCTAAGCTTTTGCTAGTCCTCTAGAAAATAAAGAAATTAAAAATCCTAACTCACTTTCGTAGGAATCACGGTTGTATTTAGCGCATACAATAAGCCATTAAACCCCTAGGTTAACCTAGTAGATGAGTTGTAGTCTCGTGAGGGGTTGTAGTGAATATACCCATAAAATTCGGTCAACTTGCCAATTAAAAGAAGTCAGTAAACAATTAATTTTACTTGGTATATTTAGACATTCTAATTGAAGCTAGTTTTTACTCAAGAAAACGTTTTTATATATAACTCTAAGGTAAATTTCCTAGAAAATCTTTTCATTATAGCAATACAAAACCAAGTCAAACTTAGAAATTTAATTTAAAAATTTTGAAAAGAACATGCTATCTAACTCTTTGGTTTGAATAATTTTCAAGTCTTGTTCAAAAATCATATTTACAAATATACATTATATACTATACTATATATATAATAATATGATATATATAAACATATGGTTAAGTATTTTATATTTTTGGCAACCTCTTTAGTATCTCTTGTAATTTTTTATTTTCGGGTGTTCTAGTGGTGACCATTTAACAAGTTTTAGGGCAATGAATCCTTAAACCTAATTTGCTGTAGGTTATTACGATGGAAATGACTCATTGACCTTAACTTTCGTTCGGTCACTTAGGATTAATAAGATGAGATCCACTTGAATTTAAGAAGTTTTTTTTCTTTTATTTTTCGGTGCCTATTTTCGCACTCTTCTTTTGTGTAAAGTTAGTTAATTAAGTTTTTTTCTAATATAACTATATATATATATATAATATATACTATATATATTATACTATATATACATAATTTACATATATAATATATTAAACCTAATTGACTTATCTATATATACTATAATATATATTATATTATATATATATATATATATATATGTGTGTGTGTGTGTGTGTGTGTGTGTGTGTGTGTATATGAAAAAATATAAATCAAGACTACTTAAAAAAATATTTTCAACTCTAAGTTATGCACGCAAAAAAATCATTATTTTAATTAAAAGTCTTAGTTAAGGTTTAAGTAAAGTATACTACTTTGAAAAATTATTTCTTTAGAAATTTATTTAGAGTTATCATGAAAGGTGAACTTGAGTAAATTATTAACTATGTATTAGAAAATTTAATATTTATCAAATAAATCAATTATTACTTAACTCTATTAATTTAGCATGTGATAATATTTTTATAAATTTATTTCGGAATGAAAGAAGGAAACATTATGACAAAAATGCAAGAAAATAATAAAATAAAGAGGAAAAATAACTACTTCCCACCCCCATATCTAAATTTTGTATTGTCCTCAATGCAAATTCATTTATGTACAAAGTAAAGCAGATAAGAATTGAAGAACTTATATTTGTTCGTTCGACCCAGAATAATGATGCTAAAAAAATCTGTAATTAGCTTTAGTATGAGGATGATGAAATCAATTAATAAACAAAAGGAAAAAACTATTGTTCTCTTTTTTTTGTTTTCTTCATATATATCTATTTTTTTCTTTTTTTTCTACTTTTTTATTATAAATAATGTGGTTCATGGAGAACCAACACCTCCTCCTCTCTGAGCATAGAAAATTCTAAAATGGTTTAAGACGTTGACCATTTATTTTAAAAATGTCACAATTTTTAGAATCTTTTATCTTGATAGCCCCATGTGAGAAAACTTGTTTTATAATAAACGGACTTGTCCATCTTGATCTTAATTTTCCAGAAAAAGATGTAATTTTGAATTATAGAATAAATTTGTTTGTCCTGGAATGAAATTTTTCCGTAATATTAAATTGTCATGAAAAATCTTAGTTTTCTCTTTATAAATTATTGAGTTAATATATGCATTGTTTCAAATTTCTTCCAACTCATTTATTTGGAACAATCTATTGTTACTTGCCGAGTCTAAATCAAAATTTAATTGATCGGTAGCCCATATTGCTCTGTGTTCCAACTCCACTGGTATATGACATGCTTTTCCAAACATGAGCCTGTATGGTGACATCCCCAAATTTGCTTTAAATGTTGTTCGATATGCCTATAGAGAATCACACAATTTTACAGACCAATCTTTTCTGTTATGATTAACTATTTTTTTAAGATTTGTTTCATCTGTCTATTTGTGACCTCTACTTGACCACTGGTTTGGGGTGATAAGGAGTTGATATTTGTGTGTGATTGAATATTTTCTCATCAAAGCCTCAAAAGAACGGTTACAGAAATGTGTATTATTGTCACTAATGATCACTCGAGGCACTCCAAACCGTGCAAAAACATTCTCATTCAAAAACTTGACAACAACCTTGTTGTTATTAGTTTTGCAAGCTACCGCGTTAACCCATTTTGACATGTATTCGACGACTACTAGAATGTAGATATTTCCAAAGGAATTTGGAAATGATCCCATGAAATCAACACCCCACAAATCGAAGAGTTCAACAGATAAGATGGGTTGTAAGGGCATCATATTTTTTCTAGTAACTTTTCCTAAGAGCTGACAATGGCTATATGTTTTGCAAAACTCGAATGAATCTTTAAAAAGAGTGGACCAATATAGCCCACACTGGAGAATTTTTTTAGCTGTTTTTCTTGGACCAAGTGGTCCACGCATGCTTGCTCATGACAGAAGGACAGAACACTCCTACTTTCTTTAGTTGGAACACACCTCCTAAAAATCTGATTAGGATAGTAGTTGAACATGTATGGATCATCCTAATAAAAGTATTTTACCTGAGAGAGAAAATGGGATATATCCTGTTTGAACCAATGAGAAGGGATCTGTTTCATGACCAAGTAGTTTACAATATCAGCAAACCATGGAACATATTGGATTTCTAGGAGTTGTTCATCTGGAAAATGTTCATTGGTTGGGATAGTTGAAATTGGTGCATTTGGGAGTATATAGAGGTGATCTCCTATAGGGTTTTCTGCTCCTCTTCTGTAAAATATTTGAATGCCAATCTCTTGAAGTAGGAGAATCCATCTAATGAGCCGTGCTTTGGCATCTTTTTTGGTTAAAAAATACTTAAGTACAACATGATTTGTGAAAACTTTGGTTAAAGACCCGATGAGACAGGATCTGAATTTTTCTAAGGTAAAGACTACAGCTAAAAACTCTTTTTTCGTAACAGAGTAATTTTGCTGGGCATCGTTCAGAGTCCTACTGGCGTAGTAGATCACATAGGGTTTTCCATCTAACCATTGTCCTAAAACAGCACCAATTGTAGAATCAGAGGCATCACACATTAGTTCGAAGAGTAAAGTCCAATCTGGTGCATGAATGATAGGAGCTGTGGTCAGCTTCTTTTTCAGATATTCAAAATCTTTAAGGCAATCGAGAGAGAAAACAAATGATGTATCCTTGGCTAAAAAATTGGTCAATTGTCTAGCAATTTTGCTGAAATCCTTGATGAAACGTCGATAAAATCCAGCATGACCAAGAAATTATCTGACATCTTTGACAGTTTTGGGAGGAGGAAGGTTAGAAATGATTTCTACCTTAGCTTTATCTCCTTCGATCCCTCTATTGAAAACTACATGTCTTAAGACAATGCCTTGTTTGACCATGAAATGACATTTCTCCCAATTAAGAGTCAGATTTTTCTTCCTACACCGTTCTAGGACTAGTTTAAGATGATGCAAACATCGGGAAATTGTGTCACCAAAAATAGAAAAGTCGTCCATGAAAATTTCTAAAATTCTCTCTACCATGTCGAAAAAAATACTAATCTTGCAATGTTAGAATGTGGCAGGTGCGTTACACTACCCAAAAGGCATGCATCGGTATGTGAATGTTCCATACGGGCAAGTGAAGGTGGTATTTTCCTGATCTTCGGGAGCGATAGGGATTTGATTGTAACCTGAATATCTATCTAGGAAACAATAGAACTTGTGTCCTGCTTAGCGCTCTAACATTTGGTCAATGAATGGAAGAGGGAAGTGATCTTTCCGAGTGGCTAAGTTGAGTTTTCTTGAATCAATGCAAACTCACCATCCAGTTCGGATTCGACTGGGAATCAGCTCATTAGTCTCATTTTAGATCACGGTGATCCCAAATTTCTTTGGAACAACTTAGACCGGACTCACCCATGAACTATCAGATATGGGATAAATGATCCCATGATCAAGATATTTTAGAATGTCTTTCCTAATAGCTTCTTTCATTACCGGGTTAAACCTACGTTGAGGATCTCTAGTAGGTTTGACATCATTTATCAAGTGGATTCGGTGTTGAACCATGGTTAGACTAATCCCCTTGATATCAGTCATGGTCCATCCAATAGCTTCCCTATTTTCTCTTAAGACATCTAAGAGGGCTTCCTTTTCACTGGTTGTCAAATCAGAAGAAATGATAACTGGTAAAGCCTTGTTTTCCCCTAAGTAGGCATACTCTAGATTTTTATGTAAAGTTTTAAGCTCTAGCTTAGGGGGTTCCTCAACAGATGGGCGAAGTTGGACTCGGGGCTCTATCTCTAAAGATTCTCGTTGCCAGCTAATTGCAGATACATGATTGACCTGCGGATCTAACCCTAATTCATTCTCAAAAGACTCTTCAAACACTAATTCAGATACACAGGAATCTGACTCGCACTCTCCCTCTTGTTGCTCACTAGATATTCCCTGAATGAAGTTCACTTCCATGGGTTAATCAGATAGATCACTAGGCTACCTTCCTAGGTTGAAGATATTAAGGTCAACAATCATATTCCCAAAAGATAGTTTCATCCGACCCATCCTACAATTGATCAATATATTTGAGGTGGCTAAGAACGGTCTTCCTAGAATGATAGATCACATAGGGTTTTCCATCTAACCATTGTCCTAAAACAGCACCAATTGTAGAATCAGAGGCATCACACATTAGTTCGAAGAGTAAAGTCCAATCTGGTGCATGAATGATAGGAGCTGTGGTCAGCTTCTTTTTCAGATATTCAAAATCTTTAAGGCAATCGAGAGAGAAAACAAATGATGTATCCTTGGCTAAAAAATTGGTCAATTGTCTAGCAATTTTGCTGAAATCCTTGATGAAACGTCGGTAAAAACCAGCATGACCAAGAAATGATCTGACATCTTTGACAGTTTTGGGAGGAGGAAGGTTAGAAATGATTTCTACCTTAGCTTTATCTCCTTCGATCCCTCTATTGAAAACTACATGTCTTAAGACAATGCCTTGTTTGACCATGAAATGACATTTCTCCCAATTAAGAGTCAGATTTTTCTTCCTACACCGTTCTAGGACTAGTTTAAGATGATGCAAACATCGGGAAATTGTGTCACCAAAAATAGAAAAGTCGTCCATGAAAATTTCTAAAATTCTCTCTACCATGTCGAAAAAAATACTAATCTTGCAATGTTAGAATGTGGCAGGTGCGTTACACTACCCAAAAGGCATGCATCGGTATGTGAATGTTCCATACGGGCAAGTGAAGGTGGTATTTTCCTGATCTTCGGGAGCGATAGGGATTTGATTGTAACCTGAATATCTATCTAGGAAACAATAGAACTTGTGTCCTGCTTAGCGCTCTAACATTTGGTCAATGAATGGAAGAGGGAAGTGATCTTTCCGAGTGGCTAAGTTGAGTTTTCTTGAATCAATGCAAACTCACCATCCAGTTCGGATTCGACTGGGAATCAGCTCATTAGTCTCATTTTAGATCACGGTGATCCCAAATTTCTTTGGAACAACTTAGACCGGACTCACCCATGAACTATCAGATATGGGATAAATGATCCCATGATCAAGATATTTTAGAATGTCTTTCCTAATAGCTTCTTTCATTACCGGGTTAAACCTACGTTGAGGATCTCTAGTAGGTTTGACATCATTTATCAAGTGGATTCGGTGTTGAACCATGGTTAGACTAATCCCCTTGATATCAGTCATGGTCCATCCAATAGCTTCCCTATTTTCTCTTAAGACATCTAAGAGGGCTTCCTTTTCACTGGTTGTCAAATCAGAAGAAATGATAACTGGTAAAGCCTTGTTTTCCCCTAAGTAGGCATACTCTAGATTTTTATGTAAAGTTTTAAGCTCTAGCTTAGGGGGTTCCTCAACAGATGGGCGAAGTTGGACTCGGGGCTCTATCTCTAAAGATTCTCGTTGCCAGCTAATTGCAGATACATGATTGACCTGCGGATCTAACCCTAATTCATTCTCAAAAGACTCTTCAAACACTAATTCAGATACACAGGAATCTGACTCGCACTCTCCCTCTTGTTGCTCACTAGATATTCCCTGAATGAAGTTCACTTCCATGGGTTAATCAGATAGATCACTAGGCTACCTTCCTAGGTTGAAGATATTAAGGTCAACAATCATATTCCCAAAAGATAGTTTCATCCGACCCATCCTACAATTGATCAATATATTTGAGGTGGCTAAGAACGGTCTTCCTAGAATGATAGGTATTTGACTTTTGAGATTGGAAACGTGCTGTGTTTCCAAGACAATAAAATTAACAGGAAAAATAAACTCTCCAACCTTGATCAAGACATCCTCTACCTCTCCCTTAGGAATTTTCACAAATCTATCAGCTAATTGTAGAGTGCATCTTGTCAGTTTAAGTTCTCCTACACCTAGCTGTTGATAGACTGAATATAGAAGGAGGTTCACGCTGGCTCCCAAGTCTAAATGTGTCTTATCAATGTGAGTATTTTCTATAACGCATGGAATTGTGGGACAACCAAGGTCCTTATATTTCAAGGGCATGGGTTTTGAAAATATTTCGCTGAGGTTAGAAGCTAAAAAGACTTTCTTGGGGACATTCGTGGTTCTTTTCTTAGTGCATAAGTTTTTTAAGAACTTTGCATAAGAGAGGATTTGTTCAATTGCGTCCAAGAGAGGGATGTTGATCTGGAAAGGGGACAAAGGGCCTATAACTTTCTAGGTCAGGCTCAATCTCGTGTTCAGCTTCTTGGTCATTGGAAGGAGTTACTTCACCATAAGGTGTGTGTTGGATAGGTGATGAGGTTTGATGCGGTGGCATTCTAACTTGGTTATGTATCTGTTTTCCTAATCGCAAAGTGTAAACTGCATTCATATGGGCTGGTTGGTTTGAACTGGATCCATTGTCTTTAGGGTTAACAACAGATTAACATGAAAATTTTCCTTTCTCTCTCTCACTTATGGTATTGGCTAGTTGCCCAAGTTAGGTTTCTAACCTGGCTATGGCTTGAGTGTTCGGGTTGAGCACTTGGCCGGTTGTTTGCATGAAGGATTTCAGAGTGGTGGATAACTGGGTCAACATGTTGGTGCTTTGTGTAGAAGCTTTAATCATAGCCTATAAACCCTTTTCTAAGACACTTAGACATTTGTCATGATCAGAATTTGAAGGATTCATAGGCTAATGAGGATGAGGATGTTGGTTTGAAAAAGGTAGGTTAGCTTGTTGAAAACTGTTTGGTGAGTTGAACGGAGTTGTGTTTCCCTAGGGAACTGCTCGTTTGAAGCGGGAATGAGAGTGTGATTTCCAGAAGGATTTCCTTGATTCCATGCAAAATTAGGAATATTTCTCCAACCTGGATTGTAGGTTGGAGAAAATGGATCATTTCTATGACTCTGGAATGCAACGTTCATCTGTTCTAATGAATGGGTGTTTCCTAGGAGAGAACATTTCTCGGAAACGTGGGCAAGAGACTAACAATTATTGTTAGACCCTAGAGGGGGGTGATTAAGGTCTTATACTAATCTAATCCGATTTAAATGCCAATTAAAAACTAATTAACAAATTATTCTAGCAAGTATGAAATACCACAAGATATATGAGCTAGGATAAGCAATATGAACAATGAGATATATCCGATATGATGAAATATATATGCAAGGATATATATAAACTAATATAAGGGTAAACAATATGAAACAAGATAGAGGATGATCGAAATAATGAGCTAAGGACAATGGCGACAAGAAATATAAACAAAAGATAAAGGCGCCAAAGCAAACTCAAACACACGATATGATCACGGAGTTCGGACCTTCCGTCCTACGTCTCCGCTCCCCACTCCCGGGGAGAATCCACTATCACAACCAGGTTTTCTATGTTCAACCGAATAACGTTTACACCTCACACTCGGTTTTCTAGCTAACCGAAAACTTTACAATCAACACTCTTGCAATCACACTCTACACCCACACAAGTGTTGGACCTAGCCGTGTCTCCCTCAAGTGCTAGGTTACAACCTCTCCCTAGGCTCCTCAACCGACACCACTCCTCTTGGGACGATCCCCGATTCTCACCACACACTCCTCTCGGTGTACAAGTGTATTATAAAGTGTATCTCACAATAAGCACAAATACAATAATTGATTGTTCTCTAATATGGATGAGAACACAATGACCCTAATATACTATGTATGCAAATACAATAAGCTCAAGTGGATGTGTGTAACAATGAGATATAAATAAAAACTTAACTCAATAAGAACTAGCAATAAGATTGATATGAAATACAATAGTAGAAATGCTAGGAAGTAGAGTTAAGGAAACTTCTCTAAAAACACAAAGAGAGGATGAAAGGATATTGCAGATGAATTCCTCAACCGATGATGCAAACTCCTCTTTGTAACAGCAAACCCCAAAAACAAACTAAACAAACTTAAACTCGTTAAAAACTTGTTAAAACATTCTCTTAGATTGCTTAGTTAGAACTGAGGTAAGGGGGGTATTTATAGAAAACCCAAAGCCAAGAGAAAGCCAAGAAAAAGACCAAAAAAACCACTCTGCAACGGCTCTAAAAATAGCCGTTAGAACTGAGTTAACAGTGCAGCGGTCGACCGGTGCGGTCGACCATGAGCAAGGTAAGAAACGAAAGAATTTTCCAGACAGTTCGTCGGTCGACCGCACTGTAGCGCGGTCGACCGCTGGTACTGTAGCAGTACGTATCAGTTTTGTAAAATCAATTAAAAATAGTAAAACAGATCTAAAAATTATGAAAATTTGTGGGAAGGTTCTAGACATATAGAATAACATGTTAGAGAAATAATTTATGAAAAACCATTCCCAGTTGAGAGAAATAAATGTTTGAACACAGATTTACAGTTTCTGAAAAAACTGCAGACATACATGATTTTGTAAAATCAATTGGGCATAGTAAATAAACTCCAAAAATAGTAAAATTTTGAAGAAAGTTTTTAAACATGTTGATAAACATGTCAAAGAAAGAATTTCTTGAATATCACCTCCCATTTATGAAAACTCATATGTTTTGTAAAACATGCACGAACATGTGCACGAACAAAAACATGATTTTGTAAATTCCATTAAACATAACAAATCAATTCCAAACTTGATGAAACTTTGAAAAAGTTTATAAACATGAAAACAAACATGTTACAAAAATAAAATTTCAATTTTCATTTCTCAATTGTGAAAACTCATTATTTTGTAAAAACATGCACGAATATGAATTTGTTAAGAACATGTTTTTGACAAAAAGAGTTTAAACGCATATTGAAACTTTATGAAATGTCTTCATAAACATTATAACACATGAATATAAAGTAAACATGGTTAATAAAATAATATCACAAAGTTTTCTCAAAATAGCTCATTTTGTGAGAAAATCCAATATTGTGTGTATATGATATTGAGCTTAGAGTATTAAACACACATAATATAAACCTATACTAAATTACCCAAGCCGATCTTGATCTTCAATAAGCTTGACTTGGTACACTTTGCGGATGAAGCTTGAACTTGATCTTTAACTTGAATTGTATGTTGCTTCACTCCACAATTCCGCCAACCTCCATTTGATATCGTCATTGAAGCGCTATTCCATCATCCTCCAACTACGTTGTTTGTCTATAATAAATAAGAAAACACAAATACTAGACAAACAACATTAGTGGTAAATTGTTTGTTAAACATCATCAAAACAAGAAGGCCAACAATCTCCCCCTTTTTGATGATGATAAACAATTTACAAAAAGAGATATATGCATGAAGGAAATGAATATACAAAGTATAATATATCATGCATATAAGCAAGAAATGATATACAAAGTATAATATATCATGCATATAAGCAAGAAATGATATACTCACAATATTTCTCCCCCTTTGACAACATCAAAAAGGGGACAAAAGAATTAAGAGAGCGAAAGCTCCCCCTACCAATAAGCATGGGTGAGTATATCACATAGAAAGATATAGGGATTGCTCCCCCTATCAAAATACCATATAGAATATATAAAATGAAGATCATGGCAAACATATGTGAGAAAGCATAGATGGAAAGTATGCTAAATACAACTCACATACATAAAGACAAATGAGAACATATATAAATATATCAAAGTGAAAAAAAGATAGTGTCTCATATCAACGAAAACATAAAGATCAAAAATAGATTTATGAAATCAAAAGAAAAGGAACATGAAAATCATGTAAAAGGTTTTCAAATGAAGACATATCAACCAATGAAATCATAAATCACAAGTAAATCATATAAGAACATAAAACCAAATCATCATTGATTTAAAAAAAAAAAATCAAGAGAGGCAACCATATCTAGCTCTTGAGCTAATAATAACCCATATAAACATTGTAGCATCCAGTAAACATGATTTAGGAATAAACACCCAATAAATCCGAAGGGTTATATAAGTACAAACCTCTCATCAAAACAAAACAAATAATTATGAAAACAAAAGATTTTATCAATTATAAATTTATTTTCATAATCAAAATATTTTAAGA
The DNA here is from genome assembly GCF_001876935.1 of Asparagus officinalis. Taxonomy (NCBI): domain Eukaryota; kingdom Viridiplantae; phylum Streptophyta; class Magnoliopsida; order Asparagales; family Asparagaceae; genus Asparagus; species Asparagus officinalis. The sequence goes on from NC_033801.1 coordinate 72,300,996, forward strand.
CATAATTTTAAAACCAAGAAAGGAAAAAGTAAGAACACTAAAATTCTTGGTTTAAAGTTTAAATTTGTTTTGGTACCCAAGAACTCTTGGTACCAAAAGATTTAGGGACATGACCCCTATCATTAAAGCTCAAAGCCCTAGGGTTATGAACCCTCTTAGGCGCATGTAGTGCACTAACACGGTCAAAGCAATAATCGCTCAAATGACCCTTCCGATTTCATTACGTGCAATGAAAGAGATCCATTTGTTTTTGTGGACCATTAGCTCGTGCACGGGAAACATTTGCAACCATAGATGATCTTTTAAGATTATTTTGCAAATGTGAAACATTATGAAAATAAAACTTTCCTAAGTGGCCATATCTACCACAAACATCACATTTAAACTTTTGTGGCTTAATAAAATCATTTGGCAAAGGAGATTTCTTTTTCAAATCATAGAAAAATTTTGCCAAATGGCCAAAACGTCCACAAAGATCACATCTATACACATGCGCATACTTATGATGAACAATGGGTGCATGTGTGTGTACATGTGATGAAGGAGCTACATGAGATGCACAAGGAGCATTGACATTTTTATGTTTGTATGCATCATAGCAAAACTTAGCTAAATGACCTTGACGGCCGCAAATTGAACACTTATAAGTTTTGCTATACATGTGTGCATAATGAGTGGATGATTTTGATTTAGCACACATATCCATAAGCTTCTTATGATTATTGATGCATGTTTTCAAAGTTGAATCTAAGGATGAAATGCATTTTTATTTTTAGGCACATATGCATTTTTAGAAGTAGAACATAAATAGTCATTTATAAAGGAAGCAGTATCATTTTGTATGGTCTCTACTTCTAAGTTAGCATTATCTTTTTCATGAGTTAACTTGGCAAAGTTTGAAAGCAAAGAATCATGATCCAATTTTAATTTTTCATTGTTTTCTTTAAGGATGATATTTTCATTAGAAATAGTATCAAACTTAGAAGCTAAAGACTCATGATCGGATTTTAAAATTACATGCTTGCTTTGTAAATTAATGAAATTATTTTGCAATGTCTTGTAGGCATGCAATAATTTATCACTAGTATAAGCAAGTTCATCACTATATAAATCATTATCGGGTTCGAACTCGCAAACCTCACTAGGGTATCGCCTAGTACACGTGTGCATGAAGCTCCTTTAGAACTTGAAGCGGGATCCTCCAAAGCTTGTCGGATCGCCTTCAAGTCTCCTTGATGCGCTTCTATGAATTTCCACAATGTATAAGCGCTATCAAAAGAATCAAGCTTGTTGGACATAAATGAATCAAATGCATTTAATAAAAATTTTAACATAAGCTTGTTCATAATAAACATCTTTTTATCATGTTTGCTCCACTTGGATTTCTCCAACGTGGGTACAATATAAGCACAATCAATGATTTCCCATAAATCGATATTTTTAGATTGAACAAATAATTTGAATCTAAAACACCATTGAGCATACGGGAAAGCATTGAATTTAGAAGAAACACTAGAATCATAGCCTAAACAAGATGCATCATTCATATCCATAATTTATAAAAATATGCAAGCAAGAGATACAAATATAAGGTGCTATACTTTGCCAATAAGGTGCTATACTTTGCCAATAAAGTACTATACTCTTTCATATAGTGCTATACTTGTTAGACCCTAGAGGGGGGGTGATTAGGGTCTTATGCTAATCTAATCCGATTAAATGCCAATTAAAACTAATTAATAAGTTATCCTAGCAAATATGAAATACCACAAGACATATAAGCTAGGATAAGCAATATGAACAATGAGATATATCCTATATGATGAAATATATATGCAAGGATATATATAAACTAATACAAGGGTAAACAATATGAAACAAGATAGAGGATGATAGAACTAATGAGCTATGGATAATGGCGACAAGAAATATAAACATAAGATAAAGGTGTCAAAGCAAACTCAAACACACGATATGATCACGGAGTTCGGACCTTCCGTCCTACGTCTCCGCTCCCCACTCCCGGGGAGAATCCACTATCAACAAGCCGGGTTTTCTATGTTCACCCGAATAACGTTTACACCTCACACTCATTTTTCTAGCTAACCGAAAACTTTACAATCAACACTCTTGCAATCACACTCTACACCCACACAAGTGTTGGACCTAGCCGTGTCTCCCTCAAGTGTTCGGTTATAACCTCTCCCTAGGCTCGTCAACCGACACCACTCCTCTTGGGACGATCCCCGACTCTCACCACACACTCCTCTCGGTGTACAAGTGTATTACAAAGTGTATCTCACAATAAGCACAAATACAATAATTGTTTGTTCTCTAATATGGATGAGAACACAATGAAAGCTCACACTCAATGTTACAAACTCTCACCACCCTAATATACTATGTATGCAAATACAATAAGCTTAAGTGGGTGTGTGTAACAATGAGATATAAATAAAAACTTAACTCAATAAGAACTAGCAATAAGATTGATATGAAATACAATAGTAGAAATGCTAGGAAATAGAGTTAAGGAAACTTCTCTAAAAACACAAAGAGAGGATGAAAGGATATTGAAGATGAATTCCTCAACAGATGATGCAAACTCCTCTTTGTAACAGCAAACCCCAAAAACAAACTAAAAAAATTTAAACTCGTTTAAAACTTGTTAAAACATTCTCTTAGATTGCTTAGTTAGAACTAAGGTAAGGGGGGTATTTATAGAAAACCCAAAGCCAAGAGAAAGCCAAGAAAAAGACCAAAAAAACCACTCTGCAATGGCTCTAAAAATAGCTGTTGGAACTGAGTTGACAGTGCGGCGGTCGACCGCGAGCAAGGTAAGAAACGAAAGAATTTTCCAGACAGTTCGTCGGTCGACCGCACTGTAGCGCGGTCGACCGCTGGTACTGTAGCAGTGCGTATCAGTTTTGTAAAATTAATTAAAAATAGTAAAACAGCTCCAAAAATTATGAAATTTTGTAGGAAGCTTCTAGATATATAGAATAACATGTTAGACAAAGAATTTATGAAAAAGCATTCCCAGTTGAGAGAAATAAATGTTTGAACACAGATTTACAGTTTCTGAAAAACTACAGACATACACGAATGTTTGAACACAGATTTACAGTTTCTGAAAAACTACAGACATACACGATTTTGTAAAATCAATTGGGCATAGTAAATCAACTCCAAAAATAGTAAAATTTTGAGAAAAGTTTCTAAACATGTAGATAAACATGTCAAAGGAAGAATTTCTTAAATATCACTTCCCATTTATGAAAACTCATCTGTTTTGTAAAACATGCATGAACATGTGCACGAACAAAAACATGATTTTGTAAATTCCATTAAACATAACAAATCAATTCCAAACTTGATAAAACTTTGCAAAAGTTTATAAAAATGAAAACAAACATGTTACAAAAATAAATTTTCAATTTTTATTTCTCAATTGTGAAAACTCATTATTTTGTAAAAACATGCATGAATATGAATTTGTTAAGAACATGTTTTTGACAAAAAGAGTTTAAACGCATATTGAAACTTTATGAAATGTCTTCATAAACATTATAACACATGAATATAAAGTAAACATGGTCAATAAAATAATATCACAAAGTTTTCTCAAAATAGCTTATTTTGTGAGGAAATCCAATATTGTGTGTATATGATATTGAGCTTAGAGTATTAAACACACATAATATAAACCTATACTAAATTACCCAAGCCGATCTTGATCTTTAATAAGCTTGACTTGGTACACTTTGCGGATGAAGCTTGAACTTGATCTTTAACTTGAATTGTATGTTGCTTCACTCCACAATTCCGCCAACCTCCATTTGATATCGTCGTTGAAGCGCTATTCCATCCATCCTCTAACTGCGTTGTTTGTCTATAATAAATAAGAAAACACAAATACTAGACAAACAACATTGGTGGTAAATTGTTTATTAAACATCATCAAAACAAGAAGGCCAACAATTATGACAACCTGGGGCAGAAACATGATTGATTTAAGCTGGAGCTCATTCCTTAATCTCTAAGGCTTCTAACCTCTACAGAATTGTCGTCATCTTCGCTTCAGAAGTAATGTTCGACTCTAAGGAAAGACCACTAGACTTAGGTTGGGGAACTGATGTAACTCTATCATCAAAGCGTTCCCACTGCATTGTTTTATCGGACAGACATTTTAGAAATTTCCAAGCTTCGTCAGTGTTCTTTTTCATGAAATCCCCTTGGCACAAGGATTCTAAGAAAGTCTTTGAAGAATAATTCAATCCTTCATAGATTATTTAGCATAATCGCCATTTCTCGAGACCGTGGTGAGGAAATTGGATGAGAAGATCTTTAAATCTATCAAAGTACTTCCAGAATGGCTCCTCCGGGATAATTTTAAAGTTTTGAATACTGTTTCTAAGCTTTATCATTTTATGAATTGGGAAAATGTTTTTTGAGAAAAATGGTGACAAATTCATCCGAAGTTGAGATGGAATTTGTGGTTATTTTTTTGCCTTGTCCTTGAGATCAAATGAAATAAATCTATGTTTGATCGCATCTTTAGTTAATTCTCTCATTTTAATCATAATGCACACTTCCTCAAATTATGAGATAAAAATATAAGAATCTTCAGTTTCATATCCTAGAAATTTTGGAAGCATGCTTATGTAGTATGGTCGAAGCTCAAAATTAGTTCTATTGGCTTCAGGGAGCCTAATGCAAGAAGGGATTGCATTCCTAGTGGGATAGCATATATCTTAGAGAACGAGTTGATTAGCCATTTCTTCAATTGGTTCAACACGAATTAAGCGATTAGTATTATCCCTAATCCACGCTCGCATACACCAAAATAATTTTTTTTAAAGAAGTATAAGAGTTAGATTTTTTTTATTATTAAAAGATTATAAGACAAAAATGAGAAAAAGGTAAACCTTACTAAAACTAATCAAAACAATCACTTTTGTCAATCACCCTAAATTCTATGGTTAATCCTAACTCAACTAGACCAGCTCCTAACCAAAAACTCCTTTAGTGATAAGATCAAAATTTACTCGGTCAGTAAGCTAGGTTAGGATAGTACTAGAGGGGGATCAAAGATCGATTAAGTACCTTGTTCCTTGCAGAGTTCTTTACGTAACCCCTAAACCTTTCCTTAGACACCAACAGATTTAAGTAAACTTAAACCGGTTCACTTAAGGATTTCTTGTTCCTTAATGAGCTCAAGTCCTTAGGGGCCAACGTCTAATGAGTTTTAAAGAGTCTTGGGTTTGTGTAGTGAGGAATTAATAATTTGTGGGCTAAGAAAAGGGTGCTGAAATCCCTCACCTTATCTTGATTAGGGAGTTTTGCCCTTAAAAATATTTTTAAGTGTGTGTCAAATCAAGATGCTCAAATCACTTGGGTGAATTCGTGCTAATTATTTGTAATGCAACCCTTATGAATTAAAAGCGACTACAAAAGGATGATAAAAAGTAAATCTTTGTTTTTTTATGGTCGACAATCAAACAAAAGTGAGAAGGGAGATATTGTTTGAATTATTATCTTATTAGTAATTATTCAAGTGTAGGGTGAATTTTATTACGGTCGACGAAAAAAAATATTTTTTAAGTCCTTGTCTCTAATTGTGAAGACTAACTAGAGGGTGGAATTAAAAATACTAGAAAGAAGACTTACCTCAAGCAAATCTTCAAATCCTCAATCTCCAATCCGTGATCTACAAGCTCCAAGTGGTTCCTTCACAAGGAAACACACAAGTTAAAGGACCAAAATAATTAAAATCTAACTAAAACACCTTCCCTGGCAACGGCGCTAAACACTTGACGGGGCATAAATGATGTCAAAAAGTTGCAAGTACCCAACCAATCTACTTATAGTATAAAAAGTTATCGATCCCACGAGAAAGGTGTTTGTAAGAGATAATTAGAATCGGTTCTTATGTTGTGTGCGTGACAATTAAGGGTGATTAGTGAGTATGATTGTGGAAAGATATGATGAGTGTTATGAAAATATATAAAACAATAAAATGAAATGACAGGAGAGAAAGGAATCAAAGAACATAAGAGGAAAGAAAATAAAAAATCAAGAATAAAAAGAAAATTCAAGAAAGTAAAGATGGAGGATTCAATTAAAGATATGAGGAATCTAGAATTAAATTCACTAGTTAATTTTAATTACAAAATACAAACTATTCTCTTTTTATCATATTTCACTTTAGATTTATTAAGCATAGACTATCAAACCATTTAAGAAAAGTATAACCTATCAAATTATCATCTAAGCCAAATTAAAATTCATGATAAGAACAACAACAAGATAGTAATTCTAAAATTCATAGGTATAACCTATCAAACCACTCAAGATAAGCATAGATTATCAAATTATTCTTCTACTAATTAATTCTCTAGTTGATTATCTTATACATGATCATTTTAAGTGCAAGAGAATAATTCGCATAATAAAATGAAAATTAGACTAGTTTTATACAATTCTAAGATTTCTACAAGAATTAATTTCATATTTTAAGAAATAAAAGCAAGAAATGAAAAAAAAAGAATAAGAACTAATTACAAAGAAGAGAAATAAAAATAAGGAAATTTATACTATGAACAAGAAATAAATCTAACTAAATTGCAAAAGAAATGAAAATACAAGAAAATAAATCTACTCTATAAATTAAAATACAAAAGAAAATAAAGGCAAGAAAATAAATCTACTTTACAAGACATGAATGTAAATCTAAACCAATTGTTCGCGGGAAAAATTGTTGCTTTCATTGAAGTCATTGCACTCTTTGGTAACAGTTTATCGGTTACAGAAAGATCCGATCTTTTTATAAGATCCGGTTACAACGAGATCAAAAGAAAAAAAAAAGAAAAATTTACAATCTTCCTTGTTTGTCGAACGAATCACGAGCTCCTGTTTTGCGGTCACTCGCTTTTGTGGGTTCTTTGCCTGCACCGGGGTTAATCCGTGGACTACCGCGTGATCTAGATCTGGTCCGATCTACAAAGTATAGCGGGTTTTATCTCACGAAGGAAATAACAGCCAGAGGTACTATTTCGCCAAGGAAATAATAGCCCTAGTTATCGAAATCGACCAAGCGAAATCGAGACTCTTCTCGGGATCAAAGGCCAAGCTTTGATCCGGAGGAAAACTGTGTAGATCTTAGATCCGATCCCTCTCGAACTCCTGCCTTATTTGACTTGGATGATCGTCGAGCACCGGATCTGAAAGAGCAAGTCTTCAAAGCTTCAAATCTCCAAGGTTCAGATCTTAATTCAGCAGAGCTTCGCCTTCAAAAATTCCAACCTTCAATAAATGAGCTCCTCTAGCCTATTTATAGGCACTCAAATCTGTGCCTTGGCACAGGTGGCTGGCCACCTTGGTGGCTCGGCCACCGAGCCACCTTTTGGTGGCTCGGTTTTGGCCGAGTCCTCCAAGTGTTGGTTTTTTTCGACGTTTTTCGGTTTCGCTGTTGATTTGGACTCTGATTTGTTAATCTGAATCCTGATTTGGCAGTAAATCCGCCTCGTCATTGATCTGAACTCTGATTTGGAAGTCCGGATCCCGATTTGGCAGTAAATCCGCCTTGGAGTTCGAGTTCGAATCCGTTCTTCGGTTGGATGACTCGTTGACTCACCGAACCGTTAGCTTGATTCCAGATGCGAGTGAATGTATTCCGTTGTTCGCGTGCGGTTCGTTAACCTCGTCGCCCCGTTAATCCGCTTCGTCGCATTTAACTGATTCTCGGTGTTGTGGTCCAACGATCGTGTTTGGATATGTCGCCCGATGGTTCGTTGGTTTGTTGAATCACCGTGCCGAGCTGTGTTAAGGGACCTATAAGCAATTTTATATGCCTACAGATACCCCCTCCAAAGTATTTCAGCCTCGTTCTTTTATAGAAGAGTGTGGAACGGGACCTTGGAATGGCTTCTGTTCTTGATTCCTTCAATCCTTTAGGCTATTCGGTGCTTTGTCGAATGTCCGTAAGGGTTCCGGTGCTGCATTTATTATCTGACCGTTGTCGGAATTTTGAACTTGAAGTCGATTCCTGATTTTCTGATCTTTAGCTCGTGTTTGTTGGTTTAAAATAGAACTGACCATCGATTGTTGGCGTTGAGCTCTCATTTGCGACGTGTTATCTGGCGTAGTGTTGTTGAGTTATCCTTAAGAATATTTTTAGAAAAATATTCTCCAGGAACTTCTCAACCAAAAATAGGGAATACTTTATACTCGTATACCTTATTGGAGTGTTAAGAAGCAGTTTATACTCGTATACTTTTCGGAGTATTAAGAAGCAGTTTATACTCGTATACTTTTCAGAGTATTAAGAAGCAGTTTATACTCGTATACTTTTTGGAGTACTAAGAATGATCTGAACCGGCCGTCGATTGATTTGAAGTCGTTTTGACACTCGGTTTAGCTCCAATTTGAATTTTCGTCCAAATCTGGTTCAAACTGGTTCAGAACTGGTTCAACCTGGTTCGAGACTGGATCAGGACTGGTTCAGGACTGGTCACTGTAAAGGACCTGCAGTTAGCTTCAATTCTTGACTCCTTCGATTTTCAGTCTATTCGATGCTTTGACGAATAGCTGAAATCCTTCCGGCACCGCGTTTATCGTCTGGCCGTCGTCGAAGTCTCAAATCTAAAACTTATGAGTTGAGTTTGGCTCGTGTCATCGAGTTGACTTTGAACTGACTATCTCCGTCATGATATATTGACTCGTGTTGACTTTTTGCTCGCAACGCGTTGACTGGCGTTAACCTAAGGTTACGCATTGACAGGCGTTGACTTTACGGTTTTGAACGTCGTACGTTGACTTTTTGATCGCAACGCGTTGACTGGCGTTGACCTAGGGTTACGCGTTGGTAGGCGTTGACCTTAGGGTTTTGAACATCGTACGTTGACTTTTTGATCGCAACGCGTTGGCTGGCGTTGACCTAGGGTTACGCGTTGGTAGGCGTTGACCTTAGGATTTTGAATGTCGCAGTTCGCGGGGAAAATCATTTTCTTCATTGATGTCATTGTGTTCTCAAAATAACAACTTTTTGTGTTACAAAGATCCGGTCTTTTTTTAGATCCGGTTACAACGAAATCAAAAAAAAAGAAAATAAAGAAAAATTACAACTTTCTCCTTGTGAACAAATCGCGAGCTCCTGTTTTGCGGTCACTCGCTTTTGTGGGTTCTTTGCCAATGCCGGGGTTAATCCGTGGACCACCGCGCGATCTAGATCCGGTCGGATCTACACGATTTGACGGGTATTATTCCACGAAGGGAATAATAGCCGGGAGGGATTAGTTCACTAAGGAAATAATCGCTCGGATCTCGGGATCTAAGACCAAGCTTAGATCCGGAGTGTGATCTCGTGTAGATCTCAGATCTGTTCTTCCCCTCTCTCGAACTCCTGCCTTTTGTGACGTGGATGCTCGCCGAGGATCAGATCTGGATGTCCAAGTCTTCAAGTCTTCAAAACTCTAGGCTCGATCTTCGATCCGGCAGAGTTTCGGCTCTCAAAAGTCCAACCTTTTAAAATGAACAACCCCCTCTCCTATTTATAGCCAAGCGTCACTGTGCCCGTGTGCACGTGTGGCCAACACAGCCAAGCGTCACTGTGCCCGTGTGCACGTGTGGCCAACACATGGATGGCCGGCCACCTTGGTGGCTCGGCCACCGAGCCACCTCTTGGTGGCTCGGTGGTGGCCGAGCCACCTTGGTGGCCGCCGAGCCACCAAGGAGGTGGCTCGGCCTCCGAGCCACCATTTGGTGGCTCGGAGGTGGCCGAGCCACCCCAAGGTGGCTCGGCCACCGAGCCACCTAGGTGGCTCGGCCGAGCCACCACTTGGTGGCTCGGCCACCGAGCCACCTTGGTGGCTCGGTGAGCCGCCTCGATGACTTGGTTTCCGAGCCCCTCCGGGTGTTTGGTTTTCTGCTATTTTCCACCTTTGGGTTCTGTCCGTGATTCAGTTGATCCAGACTCTGATTCGTTGATCTGATTTGGCAGTAAATCGATTCCTGATTTGGCAGTAAGTCGGATTCCTGATTTGGCAGTAAATCCACTTCTGAGTTCGAGTCCGAAACCGATCTTGATTTGGTCGTTATTCATCCGAGTCCTTCGAGTCCGCTCTCGGTTGGATGACTCGTTGACTCTTCGAATACTTGGCTTGATTCCATGCGCGAATGGATGTATTCTGTTGCTTGCGTGCGATTTGTCAACCTCGTCGCCTCGTTGGTTCGTCGGTTCGTGCCGAGCTATGCTAAGGGACCTATAAGCAATTTTATATGCCTACAGATACCCCCTCCAAAGTATTTCAGTCTCGTTCTTTTATAGAAGAGTCTGGAATACTTTGGATATGATTGTCCCCACCTTCAGTCGGTGTAACGGGACCTTGGAATGGCTTCTGTTCTTGATTCCTTCAATCCTTCAGGCTATTCGGTGCTTTGTCGAATGTCTGTAAGGGTTCCGGTGCTGCATTTATTGTCTGACCGTTTGTCGAAATTTTGAACTTTGAAGTCGATTCCTGATTTTCAATCTTTAGCTCGTATAACTAACCATCGATTGCTGGCGTTGAGTCTTTATTTGTGACGCGTTGTCCGGCGCAGTGTTGTTGAGTTATTCTTAAGAATATTTTTAGAAAAATATTCTCCAGAAACTTCTCAACAAAAATAGGGAATAGTTTATACTCGTATACCTTTATTTGGTTTAGTAAATTTCTGTTACCCAATGAACTGAACGGTCTGACAATGACAAAAAGCAGTGAATTTGCCCAAAAAATCCTCCGACTCTTCGATATATGGGAGAGGAGTGATAATGATGGCTTAATCGTCGGTCGATTTGAAGTCGTTTCACACTCGTTCGAGTTCAATTTAGCTTTGGTCAAAACCGGATCGTTCCGGCTTCGTTGTCTGGTTCAAGGCGGTTCACCCTTTAAAAGCGGTCTTTTTCTTTTTTCTTTTTCCCTCACTAGCCCCCCCCTTAGGCCTCTTCTTTAATTTCTCTTTCCCTGAAGCATCCGTTCTCATCCAAAATTGATATCCGTCTTTAGATTAGCATTCCTTTGGTCTTGACTGAGAAATCCTCGAAATTTCCATTTTAGAATTTCTCTCAGGCCCCTCGAGCGCGTGGTTCGAGCACTTTTTCAAGATTCTAATTTTATTATTGGATGCTTCGAGCTTTCCCTCAGGTATACTTCCATCAATTTTAGCATTTTTTTTATGCTTAATTTAATTTATGAACTTGTGGGATGGCATGCGAGGCGTTTAGGATTATGAATTTGGCGCTCGAGCTTATCTTTCAGGGGGTAGAATTGCAATAAAAGAGGATTTTTTCTAGATCTTGACCTCTTGATTTATTTGTAGCATTATGTCGCAAGTCTCGAGAGGTTCGTTCCCCTCTGCACGGCTGACGGCGGCTCGAACTGCTCCTTCATATGCTGGTGAGCTATTTTTTTTGCATATTCGAAATTTTACAAATTAGCCCTCTTTTTTCAGAAAATTTGCAAATTGGTCCTTTTAACCCCACGTTGTTCTCCTTGGTGAGGCAATCGGGAAGAGCCTTGATTCTCCTTGGTGAGGATCGACGCTTTAAAGATAGAAATTTTACAAATTAACCCTCTTTTTTCTAAAAATTTGCAAATTGGTCCTTTTAACCCCACGTTGTTCTCCTTGGTGAGGCAATCGGGAAGAGCCTTGATTCTCCTTGGTGAGGATCGCCCTCTTTTTTTTCTGAAAATTTGCAAATTGGTCCTTTTAACCCCACGTTGTTCTCCTTGGTGAGGCAATCGGGAAGAGCCTTGATTCTCCTTGGTGAGGATCGACGCTTTAAAGATAGGTTTTGCTTGGTCAAAACCATATCTCAAAATAAAGGGGGCGTTTTGACGCTGCATTGTGTTTTATAAGGCAGGGATATATTGTCGATATGCCCTATCTTATAAATGCACAATGTGGCCAAATCGTCTCACCCTTTATAAGGTAACGACTCTATCTTACCGATTTGTAAGATGAGTTCAACTTCCTTTTATACCTGAAATTAACAAACACTTAATTGCTTGTTTTCAGTGGAGTATCCTTCCGGAGCCTTTTCGCCTCTTGCGGTGAACGGACATCGTGACGAGTATTATTCGACGTCTGATGATTTTTCGCCCATTCCGCTTGCTTCCCAATTTGTTCCGGGCACGTCGACAGAGGTTGCCCAAGTGGTGAAGGAAGGTGGACATCGAGCCTTTCGTCAGCTGATTACAGATGTGCCCCTCGTGAAGGATGCTAGTTCCGTTCAGTCTCTCAGGAAGACTGATTTCTTGTTTGGCGATTCTGTCAGAGATCCCGATGCAGCATTTATTGACGCCGAGCAGTGGCTTCATAAGACTGGCAATGGCTTCTTCTATTTCCTGAAGATTCCTCGGCACCGTTCCTTGACTGAGCTCAGGCGTTAGGCTGTGAAACGGGAGATGTCGTGGTGCTTGACAGAGGACCATGAGAGCGTTCATTGCGGCTACATTACTCGTCAGGCAGTTCCTAGTTCAAGCAGGAATCATATTGTTAGACTGCGTCCTGGAGTGCTGGGACTAGATGCACCACCCCGTAATGAGTTCCTTGCCTCTGCTTCCACTTTGAGGAATCGCCTCGCTAACTTAGGACGGGAGATGCCTGCACTGCGCCACAGATTCTATGGTTGGGTCCATTCTTTGGACAGGTTTTGGTGGGCTCGTATGACGAAGTACGTCTTGAGCCGTTGGAGCGAGGAGTTGCACGCTTGCGGTCTTTATGCAGCCATTCGTGCCACCATGCATGGTTTACCCGTTAGTGCGAAGCATTTCTTTGCCTTATGCGAGCTTTATAATCCGGATTCGAACACCTTTATGACTAGGCACGGAGAGTTGGGTTTGGCTCTTCATGAGATGCATAAGATTTCTGGTTTGCCCATGGGTCAGATGTTATACCAGGAGTATTTTCCTTCCAACCATGAACTGAGTCAGCTGAAGGATCGCATGCCCGACCGCTACGAGACCTTATGGGACCTCACTTGTCACTATCACATTGCTTTGGCGCAGTCTAAGCCCCTAGCGAAGAGGACCAAATCAAATGTGAGCCTGAAGCAGTTCGCATCATATTTGTTCAGGAATCTGGAGAGCCATTCTGGCCAATCTATCGATTCGGCCGATGACCCTTCTTGCCGGTTACCTCGCCATCTGGTTAAAGAAATGCGTGGTCCCGTATCAGTCTGGTGACGCTCTGCCACTGGAAGTGCTCTATCCTGCGGTTCAACTTGCCTACAGAAAGGAACTTTCACTTCTTCCGGTGATGGTGGCTAACATTCATCGAGGGCTTCGACAGATTTCCGGTGCTTTCACACGGAAGGGGAGTGAATCGCCAACTCAGATTCCCACTACTAAGGTGGAGCTTCCGTATGTTTATTTGATGGCTTGGTTCGTCCTTCATCGTTTTGACATGATGTCGGTACCGCATGCCATGGACCACTCTGTTCCCTTACTACAACTGCTTGAGCATGGCGAGTGGGAAGGCCGAGGATTCTCTGATATCAGGAGGCAGCTACAGGTCCACAAGTGCTGGGCGTTCTCTACTTGTTTTCCGCAGTTCTCCAGCCGGTATGGCGAATGTTTGATTGATGAGGAGAAGCCGAGGGAGTATCGCACTTATTTAGATATCGGCTGCTTTAATTGGCTAGTGAACATCAGGCCGGGCTACTTGACTTTCCGGGTGGGGAATCAGTGTTTTATAGAGCCGTATCTCCCCTGCCGATTTGCTCGCCAGTTTGGTTACGACCAGCTTTATGTCGGGAACCCGCGCCAGCAGCTTCGGGCTCATGGAGGTTTGGTGGACGGTCTTCGTGCATGGTTGTGGACCGTGACAGGCTGCACTGGTGCCAGGTTCAGTCTCCCGGGTGCTGAGCGACAGTTGAACCTCACTTTCTTGAGCTGCAGGTGGTTGTTAGCAGCTAATAAGACTGTCCCTGTGAAGCCTATTGAAGATTTGGTGGCCGAAGAAGCCTCTCAGATTGATTCTCATGCGATCTGGGACGGTGCTCGATCACAGAGGGCGCGGGGCAAGACCCGCCGACTTGATGCAGAAGGTCATAGGGCCTTTAGTTCAGCCGAAGAGGCCTCAGGCGGAGATCCTGAAGACTACGAGGCAGATTTCGAGCGAGGTTAGTCACCCATCTTCTCTTTCTGCATTTCCAAACTGCTATTCCTAACCACTATCTGATATTTCAGGTACATCGACAAACAGTGAAGAGGAATTCCATCCTTTTGCCCGGGCAAGACCTTCGACTACTGTCTGCGCTGATAGGCGGAAGAGACTAGCCCATAAGCCGCCTGCAGATTCGCGAGCATCTGAGATGGACTTGGCTGGTGATGATCCTGCTAGCGACAGAGGTAACATCTACTCTATAGATCATTCTCTTGATCGTTTAGATTTTTAGGCTCATGCTTTCCCATTCTATGCAGGAGAGCGCGAGGAAGGGGAGATGAGTTTCGATCCTGCTCCTCATGAGTTTGTATCTTCTGGTGAGCCTGACTCACCTTACCAGGTAGAAAAACCTGCAGAAGCCGCCGACTTTAGGGAGGCTACCAATGTAGGACCTGATTCAGTGAATCCAGATACATCTACGAGAGGTAACTTATTTCCATTGGTCATATTCTCTTCATTCTTCTTTCGTACTTACATTTCTTTGTGTCAGATTTTTCGATTGACGATTTCGACGAGGCAGGTTTGCCTGCAGACACTTCTATGTTCCACTTCATGTATGACTCTCCTCAGATCGATGGCCCGCTGCCCGAGGATATGTTTCCTGAGCCCGTACTCCCTCAGGATCCCGAGAATGGTTCTTTTGAAAGTACGTGCCTCTTCTCGAGTTAATTATGGGACTAGCCAATTTTTTGACTAATGCAGCTATAATGTAATGCATCTGAACATTCTGTTCTGTGTTTAACAGGAGCTTTTGCCAAGGCTGATCCTGCTGAGCCGGCTGTGAGACCAACTCCACCAGTTGACACACCCACAGCCGTTACGTCTCCGCTACCCCCAGCGACTCAAGGGGAAGGAGGTATAAATCAAGCTGCTGAAAATGTCATTTATTTCCTTATTAAGGCTTTTTGATGGATTTCTCCTTTTTGTGTAGTGCTTTCCTCTCGGCTTCATGTCCTAGTGAAGGAGTTGTTATCGGACAACGACCCTGAGAAGATCGTCATTTGTGTAGAAGTCCGCTCTTTCTTCTCCTTTATGAATGTTATGCTTGGCAAACTCCTCCACGACGGACTTTCCCTTCGCCAGTTTAAACCATTCCTTGATTCTAAAATAAATTTAATAAGGGATGCGGGATACCCGGATCTGGCGAGAGTTATATTCGATGACCTTGACTACTTAGAGCGTGAGCTTCAGATGTTTCACGAGTTCCGGGATGCAGGTGCCTCTTCATTCATTACTGCTGAGTTGGATACTCGCTTACAGTCATGGCGCAGTACTCGGATGGTTGCTGAGCTCGAGATTCAGGTGCAGCGGGGCCGAATAGATCGAGTTGAGGCTAACCTTGCTACTAAATCATCCTCACTTAACGAGCTTGATTCTTCCATCGCTTCTTGTGAGACCCAGATAGATCAGCTCCGACGAGAACTCCGTGAGAAGGAGGAGACTTTGAGTATTCTTGAGATGACAAAGCTGCAGGATCAGCAAACACACACTGCTTTATCTGATGAGCTGAAGTCCTTTTAGTAACAGCTGGTCGAGACAGAGGAAGTTGCGGTGAAGACTTTAGACGCCAATGAAGAGTCCATCAGAGCCGAGTTGCAGGGTGAGCTTAGGCAAGCTTATGATGAGAAGCTGTCTAAGTTTAGTCAGCAGATCCTTAGCCATGGACTTGATGTATGATTTTATTTGCTGAAAACTTTGACATTTGATTCTCTTAGTGAAACTGGTTTTTATCTTTATCTTTATTATGATTCCTCATTCAGTTGAAATGATTGACCATAATACTCATAGGATTTTTGGCAAACCCTCAGCCATCAACGGGTTTGATTAGCCTTTACCAACCACCGTTTGAGTCGGGCTAGCATGCGGATTGTCTAAATCCGTTCCGTATGTCACGTTGCGCAAAGAGAGTAAATTCTCTAAGACTTTGTGCTATGATATTGAACACATAGACTTCGCCATTGTTACGGGAATAGGCTACCCGGCGACACGTGTTAGGTATTGACTTTAGGATTTTTGGCTAACCCCCAGCCTTCAACGGGTTTGATTAGCCTTTACCGACTACCGTTTGAGTCGGGCTAGCTTGCGGATTGTCTAAATCCGTTCTGCATGTCACGTTGTGCTAAAGGAATGAACTCCCTTAGACTTGATGCTACAACTTCGAATATGTAGACTTCGCCATTGTTACGGGAATAGGCTACCCGGCAACACGTGTTAGGCGTTGACTTTATCCCTACTTAGGTTTTGGGATAAAATACCCCAGACTGGTATTCTGGTGTCTTTTTCTACGGCGAAAGACTAAACCGGCGACGTGTGTTAGGCGTCGGCATACTCTTTCTTAGGATTCAGGATGAAATTCCCCATGCGTGTAAGGCATGGATTTTGGTGTTATTAATAACAACCTGCCGCAATGTTGAATATGCGGACGAGTGTTCTTTTTAACGGTTAAGAACTAACCGGCAGCGCAGGTTAAGCGCAGACTTATCCTTGCTTAGGTTTCAGGATAAAATACCCCAGAATCGGACTCTAGTGTCTTTTTGTACGGAAAAAGACTAAACCGGCAGCGCGTGTTAGGCGCAGACTTATCCCTGCTTAGGATTCGGGATAAACTTCCTAGGATGAATCCTAGATTGATAGATTCTTAGAAAAGGTTGGTGCGGGAAAGGAAGAATTTTATATTCTATTTCCCGGTCTTCTTTTAGGGTGAAGGCGAACCCAACAGACAAGGAAGGAAGAATTTTATATTCTATTCCCTGATTCTGGAAAGGAAGAATTTTATATTCTATTTCCAGCGAAGAAGAAACTAGAAGTGGGGTGTCCACTCCGAGAATCTGGAAAATTTAGATAAACTTGCCTTTTATAGGATGAGTTATCTAAACTGAAAATGGGTCCTTCGTTTATCGAAGTGGTATTTTCAACTCCGGTTATAACCATGAACAAGGTTTAACCAAAGAGAAAAAGGGAAGGAGTTCTTTCGTTTATCGAAAAGGGACTCCGAACTGAAAGTGGACCTCTTGCTCATGGAGAGAATCAAGAGGACCAGAAAAACATTTTTAGTGGACTCACTGTCAATTGAAATTGATCAGTGAGGGATTTTGGTGGTGACAATGATTTTGGGTTATCCTCTAGAATATTAAGTGTAATATTCTTCAAGGAACTTCCCGGTAAACGAGTTATCCTGAATGTACTAGGGATAGTACTTTTTCAGGAACTTCCCATTTGTTTCGGGAGGCTGCGCAAGTGATACCGCTAGTGCTGCCAGTGCATCCGCATAAGCGTTCTGGAGACGAGGGATATATTCAATGAAGAATTCTTCAAAAGATTCTGTCATTTTGATGGCCTCCTGGTGGTATGGGATCAGGTCCTGGTTCCTGATTTCATACTCTCCCCGGACTTGGTTGACTATCAATTGAGAATCCCCAAAAGCTTTAAGATATTCGACCCCCAGCTCCTTGGCGCCCTAGACATCCTGGCCTGATAAAACTCAATTTGCTGTTGAGCTTCCAAGCACTTTTCATCCAGCCTCTCGAGCTCTTCGAGACGCTTCTGATGTCGTTCCTCCGTCGTCATCTCCGTTGCGAGGGCGATCCGAAGGGATGGAATCTGAATTTCCAGCGGTAGCACAGCTTCACATCCGTATACCAGCGAATACGGGGTAGCTCCCGTAGGCGTGCGTATGGTGGTGCGATAAGCCCAGAGTGCTTCACCGAGTTTATCGTCCCAGTCTCGTTTATTGGTCTTCACGAGCTTTGACAAGATCTTGATGATCGTCTTGTTAAACGCCTCCGCTAATCCATTCGCGGCGGGATAATAAGGTGTTGATGAAACATCTTCAATTTTGAACTTGTCGCAGAATCTGACGAAGGCATTGCTTATGAACTGTGGACCGTTGTCATGAATGATCCTTCTTGGCACGCCGTGTCGGTAAATGACATGATGCTTGATGAAATTGATGACGTTGTTCGTCTTCACTTCTCTAAGCGGAATCGCTTCAGCCCACTTTGAGAAATAATCTGTGATCGCGAGGATGAACCGATCACCTTTGACTGAAGGGGGAAAAATAGGACCGACTATGTCCATGCCCCAAGTCTCGAACGGCCAAGACGTGGTTGACGTGTGCAACTGCTCTGGCGGTTGATGCATATAATTCGCATGTATCTGGCAAGCGTGGCATTCTCGTGCGTATTCGATTGCGTCACGAACCATCGTTGGCCAGAAATATCCCATCCTCCTGATGCGATCATACAGTTTAGGACCGGGCTGATGCGCACCACATTCTCCTTCGTGTGCTTCCTTAAGAACTTCCTTTGCTTCTCTGTTCGAAAGGCATCGGAGTAAAAGACCGTCGTACCCTCTACGGTATAATGTATGGGTTTCAGTATTATAGAAGAATCTTGGAGCTCTTCGGCGGATTGATTCCTTTTCTTTTACATCCTCTGGCAAGATACCATATTGGACGTAGTCGATGATAGGAAAACGCCAATCTCGGGACTCAGACCCAATTTGAGTTGAATTCACCTCTTTGGCGTTCACGTTTCTATCCTCTTCTTCTTCAATCTCCGTACTGTATATGGGTACGCAGAGTTGATGCGTCCGTACTGTGACTAACAGCTCAGCTTCGGGAGGCTGTGCCAGTGATACTGCTAGTGCCGCCAGTGCGTCTGCATAAGCGTTCTGGAGACGAGGGATGTATTCAATAAAGAATTCTTCGAAAGATTCCGCCATTTTGATGGCTTCCTGGTGGTACGGGATCAGGTCTTGATTCCTGACTTCATACTCACCGCGAACTTGGTTGACTATCAATTGCGAATCTCCAAAAGCTTCGAGATATTCGACCCCCAGCTCTTTGGCGAAACTGAGTCCAATGAGAAGCGCGTTGTATTCGGCAACATTATTGGAGCACGGACTAGTCAACGAATAAGCCCGAGGCATCACGTGCTTTGTCGGGTTTGCCGCCAAAAGATCACAAATCGCTTGTCCTTTGATCGACTTCTGCTGCTTGAAATGCAAATCATACTGGGACAAGAGAAGAGCCCATTTTGCTAACCGCCAATTCATAGAGACTGGTTGCGTCATAAATACCCGTACTGGATTCACGTTGGAAATGACATAAATCGTCTGTCCAACCAAGTAATGCCGCATCTTTTGCATTGCGAATACCAATGTCTTGGCACGCCGTGTCGGTATATGACATGATGCTTGATGAAATTGATGACGTTGTTCGTCTTCACTTTCTTTAAGCGGAATTGCTTCAGCCCACTTTGAGAAGTAATCTGTGACTGCGAGGATGAATCGATCACCTTTGACTGAAGGGGGAAAAATAGGACCGACAATGTCCATACCCCATGTCTCGAACGGCCATGACGTGGTTGACGTGTGCAACTGCTTTGGCGGTTGATGCATATAATTTGCATGTATTTGACATGCATGACACTCTCTGGCATATTCGATTGCGTCACGAACCATCGTTGGCCAGAAATACCCCATTCTTCTGATGCGATCATACAGTTTGGGACCAGGCTGATGCGCACCACATTCTCCTTCGTGTGCTCCCTTAAGAACTTCTTCTGCTTCTTTGTTCGAAAGGCACCGGAGTAACAAACCATCGTACCCTCTACGGTATAACGTATGGGTATCGGCATTATAGAAGAATCTTGGTGCTCTTCGGCGAATTGATTCTCTTTCTTTTACGTCTTCTGGCAGAATACCATACTGGACGTAGTCAACGATAGGAAAACGCCAGTCTCGGGACTCAGACCCAATTTGAGTTGAATTCACCTCCTTAGCGTTTATGTCTCCGTCATCTTCTTCTTCAATATCCATATCGTATATGGGTATGCAAAGCTGATGCGTCCTTACTGTGACTAACAGCTCAGTTTCGGGAGGCTGCGCAAGTGATACCGCTAGTGCTACCAGTGCATCCGCATAAGCGTTCTGAGTGCCGCCAGTGCGTCTGCATAAGCGTTCTGGAGACGAGGGATATATTCAATGAAGAATTCTTCAAAAGATTCTGCCATTTTGATGGCCTCCTGGTGGTACGGGATCAGGTCTTGGTTCCTGACTTCATACTCTCCACGGACTTGGTTGACTATCAATTGAGAATCCCCAAAAGCTTCGAGATATTCGACCCCCAGCTCCTTGGCGAAACTGAGTCCAATGAGAAGCGCGTTGTACTCGGCTACGTTATTGGAGCACGGACTAGTTAATGAATAAGCTCGAGGCATCACATGCTTCCCCGGGGAGATTAAGACAACTCCAACCCCGGAGGAAATTGTAGAACCTCCCGGGGTTATCACCCTATTAACTGACCTTGAAGCACCATCGAAATATAATTGCCATACTTGTTGGTGCGACGTAGTGTTAACCTCGTGGGTTTCGTCCGGCAAGTCATCATATACTTCTGCCGTATCTGTGGTCGGGTTTGCCGCCAGAAGATCACAAATTGCTTGTCCTTTGATCGACTTCTGTTGTTTGAAGTGCAAATCGTATTGGGACAAGAAAAGTGCCCACTTCGCTAACCGCCAATTCATAGAGGCCGGTTGCGTCATAAACACCCGTACTGGATTAACATTGGAAATGACGTAAATCGTCTGTCCAACCAAGTAATGCCGCATCTTTTGCATCGCGAATACCAATGCGAGGCATTCTTTCTCGATCATCGGATATCGAGACTCGGCACCTATCTAGGTCCGACTTAGGTAATAAACTGCCTGTTCGTGACCGTTATCGTCGTCTTGTGCTAGTAAAGCACTTATCGAATGGTTCATCGCCTTGATGTAAATCAAGAATGGTTTACCCGATTTCGGTGCAACGAGAACAGGAGGATTTGTCGGATATGTTTTGATATCTTCGAATGCTTTTTGGCAGGCGTCATCCCAGATGAATGACACCCCTTTCTTGTTTAGCTTAGAAAATGGTTGGCACTTCCCAGAAAGGTTTGAGATGAACCGCCGGATGTAAGCTAAACGCCCTTGCAATCCTCTGAGCTCTCTTAGATTTCTAGGAGGTTGCAGTTCGTGTATCGCTTTCACCTTGTCAGGATCGATATGTATACCTTTAGTGGTGACGACGAATCCAAGGAATTTTCCACTGGACATTCCAAGGAAGGATTTAGTAGGGTTCATCTTTAATTGATGGCTCCTCATGAGATCGAACATCGTCTTCAAGTCCTTGATGTGATCTTCTTTATTACGGATTTTCACGACCAAATCATCGACGTAGCACTCGACTGTTTTCCTGAGATGTTCTTGGAAAATCTTAGTCATTGCTCGCTGATATGTGGCGCCTGCGTTCTTTAGACCGAATGGCATCACCGTGTAACAGAATACACCAAGGGGCGTTCTGAACGCTGTATGCTTCTCATCATCTGGGTGCATCTTGATTTGGTTATATCCTGAGAAACCATCCATAAAAGACATTCTCTCAAATCCGCATGTATTGTCAATAATAACATCCGTGATTGGGAGAGGAAAATCGTCTTTTGGACATGCCGTATTCAGATCCCTAAAGTCGATGCAAATCCTGATTTTACCGTTCTTCTTCATGACTGGAACGATATTGGTGTTGTTCCTCTCGGATAAATCCTGATTCAATTAATTTCTTAACTTCTGCCTCGATGGCTTCCATTATCTGCGGACGAAACCGTCTTTGCTGTTGCTTGACAGGTTTGGCGTCCGGCTTGATATCGAGGCGGTGCATTGCCACATTGGGGTCGAGCCCTGGCATATCCTCGTAGTTCCAAGCGAAGACGTCAATATACTCCCTGATGAGAGCAATTAACTCCTCCTTCTCATTTGGGGGAAGACTATCGCTGATGAATATCGGCTTTGGGTTGGCTTCGTCGCCCATGTTAACTTGGATTATTTTATCCTCAGTGGGGGGTTCTCTCTGTTCGAACCTGTCACCATACTGCATATTCAGATGATGAACCCACGGGTCTTCCCATGTTGGCATTTGATCATCGTCCTCCATTGTAGACGGATCAGCTGTAGCCATGTTTACCATTAGGGTTTTGAATGCCTCCCCTAAACTTGTGTCGGAATCCTCAGCTGAAGAATCAGAAGAGTATCCTTTCTTAGTTTTGTTAGCAATTTGATCGATAATTTGCCAACCACATTCGTCATCAGATGAGGAAACATAGCCTAAGCCTCGTCCGTATTTATAATAATCCTCAGATTTCCCTTTTGGTACATATACCGCTTTGGCTGGAGTACGAGGACCTCGATCGAAGTATAAACCTTCTCCGAGTGTGAAATCATACCCCTGCTTTTCCATGAGCTTGCGCGCTTCCGGACTATACTTAGATAAATGCCGACCAGGTTTGTCATCATCTTCATCTTCACTTAGGAAATGATCTGGTAACGGGGAGCTTTTTCCTTTACCGTAAATTACTTCTTTTGCACCTCCTATCTTGTTCGGGATGATCATGGTTGTTCCGAAAGAATGCTGGAGGCGTTCTTTTGTTATATAGGACGATCGAAGCGGCATATACAAATCAGGATTATCGTACAATTCTTTTATCACATCATCAAGAGACAGGGAGTACTCTAAATCGTTATTTATTTCATTATTGGCAAGTTGCCAGTTACAACTGCCCTCTGACGATTGTTCATCGTCAAGGTTGATTACAAAGGGTACAATGTCGTTTAAAACATAACCTCCATTGTAATCAAATCCGGCTTCGGTATCAGCTTCTTCTCCGCTGTCCGTGCCATGGGCCGATGATTCAGTATCGGATTCGTTACCATAAAGGAGAGAATCAGTGAAATAATTCTCATACCCTTTGAATGGTTGCTTATCCGCGACCACCGTCCTAACCTTATTATCAGTGTCGACATACTTTAAACACTGATGGAGTGTGGAGGGAATTATAACATTACTATGGATCCAAGGCCGACCCAATAGTAAGTTATATGAAGTTTCGGCATCAATCACATAACATGTGACTTCTGTCTTCAAATCACCCATTTGACATTTTATCCGGATCTTACCCAAGGGTCTTGACCCGCTAGTGTTGAATCCATAGATAACAGTGCCCGTGGACGCCAACTTACTAACTGGAACACCGAGGAAATGCATCAAGCGAAGCGGCATAATACTCACAGCAGAACATGGATCCACTTGGATTCGGTTGACTTTGCTGGAGCCAATGTACCCAATGAAATATAGGGGTCGATCATGGTTTGAATTCTTCGTCTGCATATCCTCTTTAGTGAAAGTAATGCAAGGAAGGTTCTTAGTCGCTATATTGCAGTGTTGACTCAGCGGTTCTGGCCCTTCAGGCACCGGCTTGATTTGAGTCAGAAACACCTCTGAATTGGCCAAAGCTTCTTGCAAGGCCTCCCTGGTTTCCTTGGACAACCGCAGCAACTCATACAGCGTTATCCGTGCTGGAATGTTGGCTAGTTGAGCCATTATATCGAAGACTTGCGGAGTCTTCGAGCTTTCCGGTTTGTCTTTTCCAATCGGGCGACTGAAACGAGACTGCTTTGGATTCTGCACCTCCTGGGGATTCTTTTCCTTCGATTTATCCACTGGTTGTTGTCGAGCCTCTGCTCCCGGTGTAGGACTCGTAATCACCCCCATCTCCGTAAGAGTTTTGGCTGGTCCCCGTTTATTCACCCCCTGCTCACTAGGTGGTGGATAGTTGTAGTGATATTCATTTCCGCTTCGGGTTGCCAAAACTTCTTGCTCTTCTTCAGAGAGCAGAAAAACTTGGATTCTTTCATCATCTTCTCCTGGGATAGCAGAGACTCCGCAGCAAGACTTTCCTTTCCCTTTGGACTTTTTCTTGGATGACGACCCGGCCCATTGTTCATCTTCAATCAGGTCGGGGTGAACCCAGAGGATTTCGCCGTTTGGGGCTGTGTGTGGCACAAGTCCTTTTTGGCGCTGTCCATGCGGGTCGTCGTTTACTGTTTTCATCACCACTTTGGTGATGCGTTTTGGTTCAAACCACGCCGTGGGCACTGATCCAAAACTGATTGAAACCGCGTTTGCTCCAACATTCTTGGACGGCTTCGGGGTTATGACGCCTACATCAATTAGCGCCTGGATCTTGTCCTTGAGGTGGTAGCACGACTTAGTAGGGTGATGGACCGCTCTATGGTATGCGCAATACTTCGGATCCGTCACTTTGCTAGCCCTTTCTTGATCCACAATCGCTGGCAGCTGAATTTTGTTGTTCTCCAACAAGTACTTAAAGATGCCGGGAACTTCGTCATCTTTGAAGGAATACACTTTAGGAAACCTCGGCTCCGAAGATTTCTGCTTCTGAGGCCGTTGTTGCCATTGCCCCCGAGATTGTTGTGGCGCTTGTTGCTGCGGCTGTTGCTGAGGTTGCAATTGGAAAGTTTGATTAGCATCAACTGCATTAGCATGTGCCTTACCTTTCCCCCGCGGGACAAAATTCTGCTTTGGAGCATTCGTCACCTGTTGGCCTCGTTCCGCTTTCTTCCTCTTAAGGAATCGCTCGGCTTGCTCTCCTCGGACCTTCAGATCCTTCCATGTCTTGGACGGTGCTGTCCCCATTGCTTCCAACACGTCCAATGCGAGGTTGTTGTGGCAAGTCTGAAGAATGAACTCCTCAGTGATCGGGTAAGAGTGCCGACGAATGACCGTACCATCAGAGGCTCATTGCCGGAGATAACTCCCAGGTGCGATTTGAAATAAATCAAATGTTGAGTGGGGGAACCCATCCCATTAAACGGCGTGAAGTTAATTAGGTTGAACTTCGCCGGATATGGGATTGATTCCCACTCTCTTGGGTATGGGCAAGGAATGCCTGTTTTCTTCATCTCTTGAGCAGAAATCAATGTATTGATTTTGCTCTCGAGATTTTTAATTTTTAGATTTTCATCTGTGTTTTTACTAGCATTCTCGTTACCACCCCCTGCATTGACGGGAGGATTATTGGTATTACGAGCTTCATTCGTATCCTCGTCTTCCAAATTAACCGGGTTACGACGACTTGGCTCGCCTTGCTGGTTCGTCAATGCTTGGATTTGCTGGTCATGCATTTCTCTCATGTTTTGCATGGCCATCTGCATTTCTCTCATGTTAATTAGGTTGAAAGTTTCCTGTTGCTTGGCCAAGGCGTCTTCAAGCATTTTGGCCACTTGCTCCGCACTTATCATAAGGGCCTCACGGGGTTGTCCCTCGCTGGACACCGTATTATCTGATGCAACCGTGGAGCCAGCATCAGATTCTTCATCCTCTGAAGGGAGTCCTGTCTGAACCCTACCATAGGTTGCTCGCTTGATAGTTCTGGACTGCAGACGGGTTCTAGACCGGGATGCTGTCAGAATCGATTCGAGATTGTCTCGCGTCGACGTCCCTCTGCTGGTCATGTTGGTGGTGACCCTCGGAAATTCTCCGTCTTCAATCATCCTTCTTCTTCGTTGAAAACGCCTAGGCCTGGGTTTTGGCATCTCCGCACTGAGTCTTTCAAAAACTAAAACTCTTTCGGGGACCGCCTAGATGCAGCTTCATTCAGACAATACTGCCCGAATGAGTTTGGAACAGAGGCATTGAATTTCCTGTTCTCGGGGACTCCTCTTTCTGGTTCTATTCGTACCCCCAGCACGATAGTACAACTCGTCATTTTGACAGTCGGAGTAACCTATCGTGTGCGGGCACGACTTCTCAGGTATAACACTATCACTATCAGATGATAATGTTTCAATCTGAGGTTGGATCGCCTTCTTTGGGCTTTCAAAAGTTACACGCCTCGAAACGTGCCTTTGTGGGCGCGAGTCTTCAGTGTGCTCTTGGACTTCGATGCGCAAATTGGTGCGCACAGTTGCCTTGAGCTCTTTGTCATGTTGGAGGTGACGGCGACCCCCAGCATGTTGCGTCGTCCGGGGCTTTTTCATCGGGCCCAAACGATCTTGAACAGGAGCTTTACCTCTCTCGTCGGGAATCGGACCGAGGCGCTCCAAAACTGGCTTCCTCCTTCGGGATGATTCTGCATGATCTCTCGGAGTAGCCATAGGAATTGACGGCGACTTTGGTTGATTCGCCAGAGTTTGACCTTGCTTAGAAGGCTGCGATGGTCTCTTTTTGGCCTGAGTCGCCACTTCGGACTTCGGCTTCCAGACTTGGCGGGGTGGTGGGGGGAGTCGCCACTTCAGACTTCGGCTTCCAGACTTGGCGGGTTGGTGGTGGCTTCTTCGTCACCTCCTTTTGCAGTCTTCTACGGGCTTCTTGGACTTTAGCCCGTGTCTGTGCTGACATCGCACAGCGATTGCGGATACGTTCCTCAAGCGTCGAACGGTTCTGTTTGACGCGGACCCATTCGTTCTTTGGCGGCTTGGAGGAATCGCCGTTCATTGGTGGTTGAGGCTGTTTGCCTCTTCTGTTCTTCAGATCCGCGTTGTAGCGGAATCCGTCTGTAGACTCCATCGCCTTGGCGAGTTGCCGTGCAAGGCGTTGACGACGCCTCTGGCGGGCTCTCTTTGAGAGAGTCACAATGCCTTCAACAGTGGAGGCGTTGGCGGGAGTTGGGTTGACCTGGTTGGAGGTCGGCAGAACTTCACCCGACGCGACTTTGGCGTCAGCTGGGGTGAGAGCTTCGTTGGCTTTCCGAGCTTCTTCGAACCAACGAACTTTTCTCCTGGAGGAGAACTTCTTGGACTTGCGGGGGGAGGTAGATCCGGACGAGGACACGTACTCCTCGAACTTGGCTTGGTCGAACTCATACTCGACCTCCTCCACGACCGGGATTGAGATCCGTGGCTGCGACGTGACGATCTCGGCAGCGAGATCGGCGGCTCCCACTGTGGTCGCCAGATTGTTCGCGGTGAAAATTGCCTTCATTGAATTCATCGTTATCTCAAGTAATTGATTTTTTGATTACAAAAGATCCGGTCTTTTTTAGATCCGGTTACAAAGAAATCAAAGAAAAAAAAGAAAAAGATTACAACTTTCCTTTCGAACAAATCGCGAGCTCCTGTTTTGCGGTCGCTCGCTTGTGTGGGTTCTTTGCCAACGCCGGGGTTAATCCGTGGACCACCGCGCGATCTAGATCCGGTCAGATCTACACGAGTATGCGGGTATTATTCCACGAAGGGAATAATAGCCGGGAGGGATTAGTTCACTAAGGAAATAATCGCTCGGATCTCGGGATCTAAGACCAAGCTTAGATCCGGAGTGTGATATCGTGTAGATCTCAGATCTGTTCTTTGCCTCCTCTCGAAATCCTGCCTTTTCTGACGTGGATAGCTCGGAGGGTGGGGGGGCGAGGATCAGATCTGGATGTCCAAGTCTTCCAAGTCTTCAACCAACTCTAGCTCTGATCTTCGATCCGGCAGAGTTTCGGCTCTCAAAAGTTCCAACCTTTTTAAAATGAACACCCCCTCTCCTATTTATAGCCAAACGTCACTGCTGTGCCCTCGTCACGAGGGCCAGACATGGCATGGCCGGCCCACCTCAAGGTGGCTCGGCTCATGCCGAGCCACGCAACGAAGCGTTGGTCGGTGTGGCCGAGCCACTCTTGGTGGCTCGTGGCTGGCCGGGCCACCTTGGTGTGGCCGCGAGCCACCAAGGAGGCTGGCTCGGCTCCCGAAGCCACAAATTGGTGACTCGGAGGTGGCCGAGCCACCTAGAAGGTGCTCGGCCTCCGAGCCCCCATTTGGTGGCTCGGAGGTGGCCGAGCCCAAGGTGCCCACAGCACCTGTGTCTCGCCACCGGAGCCAACCTTGGTGGCTCGGTGAGCCGCCTCGATGACTTGGTTTCCGAGCCTCTTTTCGGGTGTTCGCCGCGTCGTCCGTCATCCGGTTTCACGGTTTATCGGTTTATCCGAGCTTTACTGTTGATCTGGACTCTGATTTGGTGTCCGGATCCTGATTTGGCAGTAAATCCGCCTTGGCGTTTGAGTTCGAATCCATTCTATGGTTGAATGACTCGTTGACTCCCCGAACTGTTGGCTTGATTCCACGCTCGAATGGATGTATCCCGTTGCTTGCGTGCGGTTCGTCGCCTCGTTGGTTCGTCGGTTCGTGCCGAGCTGTGCTAAGGGACCTATAAGCAATTTTATATGCCTACAGTCGCACGTTGACTTTTTGATCGCAACGCGTTGACCAGCGTTGACCTAGGGTTATGCGTTGAACAGCGTTGACCCTAGGGTTTCGAATCGCTTGACATTTGTTGGAGTATGCACAGTTTAAGCTCTTAAGGTATTGGAGCATGGCGGTCCCAAATGCTGGGGCTGCAGGACCAACTATTAAAGTTGATTCGTCTGCGGATACAGATCTTATCCCGAAGTCGTTGGATGCTCAAACCACGAGACCAACTAATGAAGCTGATGCGTCAGTGACTCTCGCATTTATAGGATTTTTGGCAAACCCCCAGCCATCAACGGGTTTGATGCGTCTTTACCGACTACCGTTTGAGTCGGGCTAGCATGCGGATTGTTTAAGTCCGTTCCGCATGTTACGTTATGCTAAAAGAGTTAACCCTTTTAGTGCTACGATATTGAATACGTAGACTTCGTCTTTCTCCTGTGAAAAGACTAAACAGCAACGTGTATCAGACGTTGACTTAGGATTTTTGACAAATCCTCAACCCTCAACGGATTTGACATGCTTTTACCGATTACCGTTTGAATCGGGCTTACATGCGGATTGTCTTAAGTCCGTTCCGCATGTGACGTTGTGCTAAAGGAATGAACTCCCTTAGACTTGATGCTACGACTTCGAATACGTAGACTTCGTCTTTCTCACGGGAATAGACTACCCGGCGACGCGTGTTAGGCGTTGACTTTAGGATTTTTGGCTAATCACCAGCCTTCAACGGGTTTGATAAGCCTTTACCGACTACCATTTGAGTCGGGCTAGCATGCGGATTGTCTAAATCCGTTCCGCATGTAACGTTGTGCTAAGAGAATAAATTCTCTGAGACTTGCTGCTACGACTTTGAATACATAGACTTCGCCATTGTTATGGGAATAGGCTACCCAGCGACGTGTATTAGACGCCGACTTATCCCTACTCAGGCTTAGGGATAAAATACCCCAGACTGGTATTCTGGTGTCTTTTTTAATCGGTAAAAGACTAAACCGGTGACACGTGTTAGGCGTCGGCATATCCTTTCTTAGGATTCAGGATGAAATTCCCCATGCGTGTAAGACATGGATTTTGGTGTTATTAATAACAACCTGCCAAAATGTTGAATATGTGGACTGGTGTTCTTTTTAACGGTTAAGAACTAACCGGCAGCGCGGGTTAGACGCAGACTTATCCTTGCTTAGGTTTCAGGATATAATACCCCAGAATCGAACTCTGGTGTCTTTTTGTACGGAGAAAGACTAAACCGGCAGCGCGTGTTAGGCGCAGACTTATCCCTGCTTAGGATTCGGGATAAACTTCCTAGGATGAATCCTAAATTGACAAATTCTTAGAAAAGGTTGGTGCGAGAAAGGAAGAATTTTATATTCTTTTTCCCGGTCTTCTTTTAGGGTGAAGGCGAACCCGAATACAAGGAAGGAAGAATTTTATATTCTATTCCTTGATTCTGGAAAGGAACAATTTTATATTCTATTTCCAGTGCAAAAGAAACTAGAAGCGGATCTCCACTCCGAGAATCTGGAAAATCTAGATAAACTTACCTTTTATAGGATTGGTTATCTAAACTGAAGATGAGTTTTTTTTTCGTTTATCGAAGTGAAATTTCAACGTTGGTTATAACCATGAGAAGGTTTAACCAAAGAGAAAAGAAGGGAGTTCTTTCGTTTATCGAAAGGGGACTCTAGACTGAAAGTGGACCTCTTGTTCATGGAAAGAGTCAAGAGGGCCAGAAAGACATTTTTGGTGGACTCACTGTCAATTGAAATTGATCAGTGAGAGATTTTGGTGGTAAAAAAAAAGATTTTGGGTTATCCTCTAGAATATTAACTGTAATATTCTTCAAGGAACTTCCCGACAAATGAGTTATCCTGGATGTACTAGGGATAGTACTTTTTCAGGAACTTCCCATTTATTGGTATTAATTGCCTGGCACCCTCTTGAGTAATCAGGCGATATGCGCCGTTTGAGTAGACTGTGTCTATTACAAACGGTCCTTCCCATTTGGGTTCAAATTTACTTTTCTTCTTAGAGTTGAGGATTATCGGTTGGCGAGCAGCGAGGACCAGATCTCCTTCCTTGAAGCTTCTCTGTCGGACTCTTTTGTTAAACGCCCTAGATATTCTGGCTTGATAAAACTCAATGTGTTGTTGAGCTTCCAAGCGTTTTTCATCCAACCTTTCGAGTTCTTCAAGACGTTTCTGATGTTGTTCTTCTGTCGTCATCTCAGTCACGAGGGCGATCCGAAGGGATGGAATTTGAATCTCCAATGGTAGCACAGCTTCACATCCATATACCAACGAATATGGGGTGGCTCCTGTAGGTGTGCGTATAGTGGTGCGATAAGCCCAGAGCGCTTCAACGAGTTTATCGTCCCAGTCTCGTTTATTGGTCTTCACGAGCTTTGATAGGATCTTAATGATCGTCTTGTTAAACGCCTCAACTAATCCATTCGCAGCGGGATAATAAGCTGTTGACGAAACATCTTGAATTTTGAACTTGTCACAAAACCTGACGAAGGCGTTGCTTATGAACTGTGGACCGTTGTCATGAATGATCCGTCTTGGCACGCCATGTCGGTATATGACATGATGTTTGATGAAATTGATGACATTGTTCGTCTTTACTTCTTTAAGCGGAATTGCTTCAGCCCACTTTGAAAAGTAATCCGTGATTGCGATAATGAATCGATCACCTTTGACTGAAGGGGGAAAAATAGGACCGACGATGTCCATACCCCATGTCTCGAATGGCCAAGACGTGGTTGACGTGTGTAAACGCTCTGGTGGTAGGTGCATATAATTTGCATGTACTTGACAAGCATGACATTCTCGGGCGTATTCGATTGCGTCACGAACCATTGTTGGCCAAAAATATCTCATTCTCTTGATGCGATCATACAGTTTGGGACCGGGCTGATGCGCGCCACATTCTCCTTCGTGCGCTTCCTTAAGAACTTCTTCTGCTTCTTTGTTCGAAAGGCATCGGAGTAACAAACCATCGTACCCTCGACGGTATAATGTACGAGTCTCGGTGTTATAGAAGAATCTTGGTGCTCTTCGACGGATTGATTCCCTTTCTTTTACGTCCTCCGCTAAAATACCATATTGAACGTAGTCAATGATAGGAAAACGCCAATCTCGGGACTCAGACCCAATTTGAGTTGAATTCACCTCCTTGGCACTTATGTCTTCATCATCTTCCTCTTCAATATCCATATCGTATATGGGTATGCAGAGCTGATGCGTCCTTACTGTGACTAGTAGTTCAGTTTCGGGAGGCTGCGCAAGTGACACCGCTAGTGCTGCCAGTGCATCCGCATACGCGTTCTGGAGACGAGGGATGTATTCAATAAAGAATTCTTCAAAAGAATCTGCCATTTTGATGGCTTCCTGGTGGTACGGGATCAGGTCTTGGTTCCTGACTTCATACTCTCCACGGACTTGGTTGACTATCAATTAAGAATCCCTAAAAGCTTCGAGATATTCGACCCCCAGCTCCTTGGCGAAACTGAGTCCAATGAGAAGTGCATTGTACTCGGCCACGTTATTGGAACACGGATCAGTCAATGAATAAGCTCGGGGCATTACATGCTTTCCCGGGGAGATTAAGACGACTCCAACTCCAGAGGAGACGGTGGGACATCCCGGGGTTATTACCCTATTAACTGCTCTTGAAGCACCATCAAAATATAATTGCCATACCTGCTGGTGCGATGTAGTGTTAACCTCGTGGGTTTCATCCGGCAAGTCATCATATACTTCTGCCGCATCTGTTGTCGGGTTTGCCGCCAAAAGATCACAAATCGCTTGTCCTTTGATCGACTTCTGCTGTTTGAAGTGCAAATCATATTGGGACAAGAGAAGGGCCCATTTCGCTAACCGCCAATTCATAGAGGCCGGTTGCGTCATGAATACCTGTACTGGATTAACGTTAGAAATGACGTAAATCGTCTGCCCAACCAAGTAATGCCGCATCTTTTGCACTGCGAATACTAATACGAGGCATTCTTTCTCAATCATCGGATATCAAGATTCGGTGCCTATCAAGGTCTGACTTAGATAATAGACTGCCTGTTCGTGACCATTATCATCGTCTTGTGCTAGTAAAGCACTTATCGAGTGGTTCATCGCCTTGAGATAAATCAAGAACGGTTTACCTGATTTTGGTGCAACGAGAACAAGAGGATTCGTCAGATATGTTTTGATATCTTCGAATGCTTTTTGGCAGACATCGTCCCAGATAAATGACACACCTTTCTTGTTTAGCTTAGAGAATGGTTGGTACTTCCCAGAAAGATTTGAGTTGAACCGCCGGATGTAGGCTAAACGCCCTTGCAATCCTCTGAGCTCTCTCAGATTTTTAGGGGGTTGCAGTTCATGTATCGCCTTCACCTTATCAGGATCGATATGTATACCTTTAGTGGTGACGACGAATCCAAGGAATTTCCCACTGGACATTCCAAGGAAGGATTTAGTGGGGTTCATCTTCAATTGGTGACTCCGCATGAGATCGAACATCGTCTTCAAGTCTTTGATGTGATCTTCTTTGTTGCGGATCTTTATAACTAAATCATGAACGTAGCACTCGACTGTTTTCCTGAGATGTTCTTGGAAAATCTTAGTCATTGCTCGTTGGTACGTGGC
>NC_033801.1:72334903-72387442 GCF_001876935.1 Asparagus officinalis
AAGAGGCTCAAACCACATGCTCGAGGGGCCTGAGAGAAACTTTAAATATGGAAATTTTGAGGGATTTTTCAGTCTAAGATCAAAAGGAAGGATGGATCTAAAACAAATATGAAGATTTGAGGAAGAAAGGATGCACGAGGGAAGAGAAAGTCCAAAAAAGGGGGGAGATGGTGGCCGGCCCTATGAGGAGGAAAAAGAGATTCTTTTAAATGTGAACCAGCCTTGAACCAGACCACGTGCTCGAGGGGCCTGAGAGGAATTTCTATATAAAGATTTTTGAGGGATTCTTCAGTCAAAGATCCAAAGGAAGACTAGATCTAATGCAACTATGAAGTTTTGAGGGAGAACGGATGCTCGAGGGAAGAGAAAATCCAAAAAGAAGAGGAGAAGGGGGCCGGCCCTAGAAGGAGGGAAATAAAAAGAAAAGAACCCCTTTTTATAGGGTGAACCAACATTGAACCAGACCGAACCAGGCTGAACCAGACCAGACCAGGATGAACCAGTCTGAACTAGTCTTGAACTAGTCCTGAACCAGCTTTGAACCAAGTTGAACCAGTCTTGAACCAGGTTGAACCAGTTTGAACCAGATTTGAACCAGAATTCAAATTGAAGCTGAATCGAGTATCAAAACGACTTTAAATCGACCGAGGGTTCAGTCCCTTGTCTATTCTTTCCTCTCCCACACATTCGGAAGGGTTGGAAGATTTTTTGAGCCTAATTACTGCCTTTTTGGGTCATTATAAGGCCGGTTCAGCTCATTGTTAGGCCGGTTCAGCTCATTCGGGCACGAAACATACTCCAATAAGGTATACGAGTATAAACTATTCCCTATTTTTGGTTGAGAAGTTTCTGGAGAATATTTTTCTAAAAATATTCTTAAGGATAACTCAACAACACTACGCCGGACAACGCGTTGCAAATAAAGACTTAGCGTCAACAATCGATGGTCAGTTCTATGTTGAAACAGCAAACACGAGCTAAAAGATCAGCAAATCAGGAATCGACTTTAAGTTCAAAATTCCGACAACGGTCAGACAATAAATGCAGTACCGGAACCCTTATAGATATTCGACAAAGCACCGAATAACCTAAAGAATTGGAGGAATCAAGAACAGAAGCCATTCCAAGTCCCCGTTACACCGACTGAAGGTTGGGACAATCATATCCAAAGCATTCCAGACTCTTCTATAAAAGAACGAGGCTGAAATACTTTGGAGGGGGTATCTGTGGGTGTATAAAACTGCTTATAGGTCCCTTAACACAGCTCGGCACGGTGATTCAACAAACCAACGAACCATCGGGCGACATATCCAAACACTATCGTTGGACCACAACACTGAAGCCAAGTGACACGCGACGAAGCGGATTAACGAGGCGACGAGATTAACAAACCGCACGCGAACAACGGAATACATCCACTCGCGTGCGGAATCAAGCTAACGGTTCGGTGAGTCAGCGAGTCATACAACCATAGAACGGATCCGAACTCAAACACCGAAGCGGGTTTTCCTCCGGATCAAAACTTGGTTTTTGATCCCGAGAAGGCTATTATTTCCTTGGTGAAATAGTACCCCCGGCTGTTATTTCCTTCGTGAAATAACACCCGTTATACCGTGTAGATCCGACCAGATCTAGATCGCGCGGTGGTCCACGGATTAACCCCGGCGCAGGCGAAGAACCCACAAAAGAGAGTGACCACAAAATAGGAGCTCGTGATTCATTCGACAAACAAGGAAAAAGTTCTAATTTTTATTTTCTTGTGATCTCGTTGTAACCGGATCTTATAAAAAGACCGGATCTTTGTGTAATCGATAAACAATTGCCAAAGAGCACAATGACTTCAATGAAAGCTACGATTTTTCCCGCGAACAAGTGGGCGGACCTTTTTATGAACCTTATTGTAAGGTTGCCGAAGTCGAAGAAAGAAAATGATCCTGGTTGGATGATAATGGATATACTAATGAAGCCAGCATATTTCATTCCAGTAAGGACTACTTATACCGCCGAGGCATATGCGAGGATATTTGTTTGGTTGATAGTTTGACTTCATGGAGTTCCAGACACGATGGTATCGGATCGAGGTTCAGTATTCACTCCTCACTTGTGGAAGAATCCAAGATTTACTCGGCAATGGAGAGAGTAAATCAGATGTTGGAGGACATGTTGTGGGCTTATGTCATTGACTTTCAAGGTAAATGGAAGGAATCATATTCCACTTATAGAGTTCGCTTATGACAACAGTTATCAAGTGATAATTGGTGTGGCCCCGTATGAAGCATCGTACGCGAGGCCTTGCAGATCGTCTATATATTGGGTAGAGCAGGAGGATATTTTAATGCTTGGGCCAGAACTTATGAGATAGATTACTGAGAAAGTAACATAAATCAGAGAACAGGTTCTAGCCGCTCAGAGTCAGCAAAAGAGCTATGCAGATAAGAAATGAGGATATTTAGAGTTTCAGATTTGAAGAGTTAGTTATGCTGAAAGTATCGTCTATAAAAGACGTTCAGCGATTCGGAAGGCGGAGAAAGCTTGAGCGGAGATATATTGGACCGTTCCGGATTTTAGAGCTTATTGGAGCTGTTCCATATGGACTAAACCTTCCAGCATCGATGTCTAGAGTACATAAAGTATTTCATGCTTCAATGTTCAAGAAACAATTACATGATGAAGAGCAGCAGTGAGTGCTGAACGCATCGGAGATTTAGCTTCAGGATGATTTGACTACGATTGAAATCCCAGTTTATATACTTGCTAGAGAAGACAAGAAATTTTGAAACAGGATATTTTTTTCCTTTGGTGAAAATTCAGTGGAACCAGAAAGGAGTTGAGGAGGTTTCTTGGGAGCGCGATGAGGACATGCGTCGCGACTACCCACTCCTGTTTGAACAGGTAAATTAATTTTTATGATATGTGTTTTATATTATGTTTACATCTTAGGTTATATTTACATTTAACACTAGAATGTGAATATTTCTGCTTAATTCTTAATCTTTTGGAACACATGGTATATATATGGGGGATTCCTTGTTTGGATTTTTCACCCGATATACTAGTTCCACTAGATTAGGGTTCGAGTGGGAGTATTTCCATTTTAGATCGTTAGGTATAAATATTTCTATATGTTCATCTAGAAGTTCATATTGCGAGATGCGTACGATTTCCGAATTTCGAGGACGAAATTCTTTTAAGGGGGGAAGAATGTAAAACCCCGAAAATTTGAATATAATTGATCAATAATTTTAAATATGTTATATGGTAAAAATAATGTATTTTGATGTTTGAGTATGATAGGAATTGATTTGAGATCAATTCAATGTATATTTGTGAATATATGAGTGTAAATACACAAAACATGCACAAAGGCAAATAGTGATAATCTGAGAATTTTGACCAGTTGAGAATTTCTATGTTTGGCATACTGATTCAGTTAGAATCTGGAAAAGTGTATAAGACCAAAGTTGTAGGTCTCTTCAATAGTTTTCCAACGAATCTTAAATCACCTCATTCCGAGATCATATGAGAAAGTTACAACCTTTTTACCGAACCCCAGTCTGAGCATGGCCCAGAACTCTGAGCAGTCGACCGCCATGGTCGCTGCGGTCGACCGCTCAGCGTACAGACGCCAGTTTCAGTTCTGTTTCGGGTTGGTTTTGTTTATACCAAACCCGGTTGGTACCCTACTTATATATACTCGTTTTGAAGCCCTCAGAACCCTCTTTTGAACCCTAATAGCCTCAGCCCCCTCCTCTCCCTTCCTCAAACCCTAGTTTGCATTTTTGGTGATTTGGGAGGAGCTTCGAAGGATTTTCAGCGGATTTTCTTGGTGTTTCATCAAAGGGGATTGTTCTCCTGCAGATCTAGGAGCTCAGAGGCAAGTAACATCTCGCCCAACTTCACCCCTTTTCGTTTTTATGCTTAAATTGGGATTTAATCCGGTTTTATTGAGCCTAAATCGTATTTTATTTAGATAAAGTAGATCTTTATGGCGTAAGATGTGAGAATCATATATTTTAGTTTTAAAAGTTCACTAATGATTTTTTATTGAATGAGATTTTGATCTGAAACGTTTTTATGAAGGTTTAAATCTATTCTTACTGTTTAAGAACTTTTAAAATCATGTTGATTAAAGTTTGGGATTTTTGGTAATGAGGTTGTAACTATTTAAACTTATTGTTTACTGCCATATATCACTATTGAAATGTTTAAATTAGGTGGGTATAGAAATTCCAAAATTTTTTTAATGAGTTTCGAAGCTGACAGAAACCCAGATTGGGATTCTGTACGCTTGGCGATCGACCGCAGCGGACTCAGCGGTCGACCGTCGTGAGATTTTGGCTAGCAGAATCGCTTCTGCTCTTTGAGCGGTCGACCGGCATGACCTCTGCGGTCGAACGCCGCTCAAATTTTAAACCCAGTGAGTTACGGCTCAGTGAGCAGTCGACCGGAGGGGTCTCTGCGGTCGACCGCCGCACGGTTTGTTTTGCCCTGTTTATTTTTGTTAAACCTTACACTTGTTCGAGTGCTTGCCTTGATCATATAACTTTGGTTCTCAGTTTTATTAAGTATCTATGTATGATAGATGGCTTGAAATGCCAGTTTAGAATCACACACCGAGTTGAGTGTGAAATTTGTATAAGTACATCTCCTCATACATCTCATCGACAATTACTATTTGGCCCATGTGGTGGGAAAAACTAGGTTAAACTCAGTCCTCGTGTTGGACAAGCACTACCCCCCCTTAGTCCTCGTGTTGGACATACCTCTTAGTCCTCGTGTTGGACATACCTCTTAGTCCTCGTGTTGGACATACCTCTTAGTCCTCGTGTTGGATACGCATTTCTATTTAATCCTCGTGCTGGATATGCATTACCACCCGGTCTAGGCGTTGGACAACGGTCACATCCGGTCCAGGCGTTGGACAACGGTCACATCCGGTCCATGCGCTGGACAACGGTTATATTCAGTCCATGAGTTGGACGTTTACTTCATGCAGTCTATGGGTTGGACATTTAATTTATATAGTCTATGTTTTGGACACTTAATCGTTTTCTGACATGTCACTCATGTGAGTATGATATGACACTTATGTAGAATACGACATGGTGTTTATGTAGGTCATTACTTAATACTGTATTTATGTCTGAGATGGGTTGTATTTCCTTTTACTTATTTTCTGTTCCCGTATTAGACTCCGGGTTTGGTACTTAGGGATTTTTAATTTGAGATACAAGGTATATACATGAGGGTTTCCTTGTTTGGATTATTTCGCTCGACGTACCTATGCTCGTGTTGAAATTTCCTAAGTACTAAGACCCCCCTTTGCTTCAAGACAATTGTTTATACATACATATTTTGTGATAACTGTATTTTCTTATACAACGAGCCCTCTCCCTTGGGGTTGGTTGTGATGTTGCTCGCTAGCGCTTTGACGCTCGTTGTCCCTCCCCTTTTCAGGTCACGAGCTAGGAGCCCGGAGAGTCGCAGATTGATGGCGACGCACTTAAGTGTTCGACTATCTATTCTAGCTATGCTTTATTTTGGAGCTCCACTGTAAACTGTGTTTAGACATTTGAGGACTTTATTCTAGATGTGTAAAGGCTGTGTGCCTTATTTCCTTTACTCAGATTTGTTGTATTTGAGATTTGTTAAGAACTCCAGTTTATTCATTTCAAACATTGACTTTGTATTCTTGTATGTTGGATGATGAATTATTATTTTGATCTCTATTATTTCATCAGTTATCTCTTGTAGTATCTTTTACTTGCTTTTGTACCTACACCTATTATTGACTCTACTAGAGTGATAGAATTGTGATGGTGAAACATGTTATTGCACGGTGTGGTGCATGGTAGGTTTGACATTCTTGGTTTCACCTTGGACTGCAGCCTTGTGTGAACCCAGGGGCATCACACATGTATATACCTTATATCTCAAATTGTAAATCCCTAAACACTAAACCCGAGGTTCTAGTACAGGAAACAATAATAAAGGAAATACAACTAATCTCAAAGCATAAGTACAGCGCCATGTCATAGCTTACATAAGCATCATGTTATTACTTACATGTATGTCATGTTATAATCTACATAAGTGTCATGTCATAAAATCCTGTGAGAAAGTCATATACAGGGTTAAGAAATATGTCCGATACAGGAACTAAATACTGTGGTTTCCAAACACATGGAATAAGTGGCAATTGTCCAACACGAGGACTGAAATGGATTATAGTCCAACACGAGGATTTCTATGGATTATAGTACAACACGAGGACTATGAAACTGTGAAAAGTATATGCAGACAGATATACATAATCTAAATTCGCCCGCATCTCGGTGTACATGTCTAAACTTGTGTCAAAAGTCAACCCACATATACAGATAAATTATTAACATGGTAAACTAGGGTCAGGATATCGAGGAGACCCCAAAAAGCAACTCAAACAGATTAAAAATCTGTAAAACAGCTTATCAGTTGACTGATGTGTCGACTGATGACGTCAGTCGACTCATATGTCGACTGATAAGGCTCAGGCAGCACAGCCTCAGCTCACCAGTCGACTGAGCAGTCGACTAAGAAGCTGAGAAAACAAAATCAGCCCGTCAGTCGACTAAACAGTCGACTGATGGCTGAAAATTTGCCCGTCGGTCGACCGACCAGTCGACCGACAGACTGCAAATAATCTGTATAGGTTGTTATTTACCCCAAAATTTGATCTAAATTCATCTCCATCAATCCCAAGCATGAGCAATACTGATATCAACATATTTGCACTAAACTGGAGTGAAAAACCATATGTAAACATTTATCAAAAACCTTAAACACATAGAAACATTGTTTAATACGTTTTGAAATCAATAAATCATGAAATAACTCTTGTCAAACGTTTTTCAGATCTAGATCCATTTAATAAAGCATTGTTGGTCTTTTTATAAACTGAGATGCTCAATACCTCACCTCATATACCATAAAGATTCATTCTTTGTACTAAAAATACGTTTTTGGCTCAATAAAAACTCATTAAACTTAGTAAATTCGTGTAAAACAAAAGGGACAAAGTTGGGTGAGATGTTACTCGCCTCTGGGTGATGAACAACTCCTGGATTTGAGAGAGTGTGAATCCCCTTCGCTGCAATGTGAAGATTTCGCC
The DNA here is from genome assembly GCF_001876935.1 of Asparagus officinalis. Lineage (NCBI taxonomy): Eukaryota > Viridiplantae > Streptophyta > Magnoliopsida > Asparagales > Asparagaceae > Asparagus > Asparagus officinalis. The sequence continues at coordinate 72,342,054 of NC_033801.1, forward strand.
GAAAATCCTCCGAGTTCTTCCCCAAATCACAAAGAACACAACTAGGGTTTGAGATAGGGGAAAGGGGCTAGGGTTTTTCTCAGTTCTGAAGATGGGAAAGGTGATTTCGGGTGAGAGGGAATATACACGAACAGTTAAACCCGACCCAAACCCGAACCAAATCAAAACAGACCCGAAACCTGAAAAACTAGAAATCAGCGTATCAGTCGACTGATGTGTCGACCGATACAGTCAGTCGACTGATATGTCGACTGATCTGGAAAAATTTAGTTTTTGTGCATGTCTTGCTTATTTGCAAAACCAACGCACAAAACTCTACACCCATACTCTCATATCATCTCAAATAACTTGTTATCATGCACATCAATGACCTCAAGCTATTTATCATAAAAGAGTTATTTATTTACTAATAATTCATATATATTCATATAAAAATTTACGGGGTTCTACATTCTTCCCCCCTTAGAAGAATTTCGTCCTCAAAATTCGGAAACTATATGCAACTCACAACATGAACTTCCAACTAAACATATAGAGATATTTATACTTAACGATCTAAAATGGTAATACTCCCGCTCAAATCCTAATCTAGTGGAACTAGTACATCGGGTGAAAAATCCAAAAAAGGAACCCCCCATATATATACCATGTGTTCTAAAGGATTAAGAATTAAGCGACAATATCCTCATTCTAGTGTTAAATGTAAATATAACCAAATGTATAAATATCGTATAAGATACATATCATAAAAATTAAATTTACCTGTTCAAACAGGTGTGGGTAGTCGCGACGCAAATCCTCTTTGCGCTCCCAAGAAATCTCCTCAATGCCTCCTCGGTTCCACTGAACTTTCACTAAGGGAATCACCTTATTCCTGAGTCTCTTGTCCTCCCTGGCAAGAATACGAACTGGAATCTCGACAGTAGTCAAATCCTCCTGAAGCTCAATCTCTGGTGTATCCAATACTCGCTGCTGCTCCTCATCATGCAAGTGTTTCTTGAGCATAGAAACATGAAACACATTGTGTATACTAGACATCGATGCTGGAAGATCTAGTTTGTATGACACAACTCAAATACACTCCAAAATCTAGAATGGTCCAATATATCTCGGCGCAAGCTTCCCCCGTCGTCCAAATCGCTGCACGCCCTTCATAGGCGATACCTTCAACATAACTGAATCCCCAACCTAAAACTCCAAGGGTCTTCGCCTCTTATCTGCATAGCTCTTCTGCCGACTCTGAGGGGCTAGAATCCGCTCCCTGATCAATGCTACCTTCTCGGTAGTCTGCCTTACCAGCTCTGGCCCAAGCATCAAGCTGTCCTCTGGCTCTACCCAACATATCGGTGATCTACAGGGCCTCCCGTACAATGCCTCATATGGTGCCATACCGATCGTCGCCTGATAACTGTTGTTATAAGCGAATTCTACCAATGAAATATGATCCTCCCAGCTGCCTTGGAAGTCAATGACACATGCCCGCAACATGTCCTCCAACACCTGATTCACCCTCTCTGTCTGACCATCCGTCTGGGGGTAGAATACACTGCTATAAGATAGCCTGCTACCAAATGAGTCTTGGAAACTCCTCCAAAAATGTGAAGTGAACACCGAACCACGATCCGATACAATCGTGTCTGGAACTCCATGAAGTCGAACTATCTCCCGGATAAATATCCTCGCATATGCCTCGGCAGTATAGGTAGTCCTCACTGGAATGAAATGGGCCGACTTCGTCAATCGGTCCACAATCACCCAAACTGAATCATTCCCCTTCTTTGACTTCGGCAACCCCACAATAAAATCCATGGAAATGTCTGCCCACTTCTACTCTGGAATGGATAAAGGCTGAAGTGTCCCTGCCGGTCTCTGATGCTCTGCCTTCACCTGCTGACAGGTAAAACATCTAGCCACATAGTCTGCAATCTCTCTACGCATACCGCTCCACCAGAAATGTCTCTTCAAGTCCTTGTACATCTTGGTGGTTCCTGGATGCACCGTGTACCGAGTACGGTGTGCCTCATCAAATAACTCTCTCTTCAGCTCTGCACTGGCTGGCATAACCAATCTACCCTTCATTCGTAGACCTCCATCCGCTCCTATGGTCCAATTAGTCTTAGGCTCTTTGGAAATCTCCTCCTTTCGGATCTGAATCCAAGAGTCTCCCAACTGAGCTCTGACAACTCTGTCACTCCAAGATGGTTACACTATCACAGCTCCCAAAAATGCATTGGCTCCTCTAATCTCGGGTCTAAAATCAAACTGGCTAAGAGTGATAAGGTCCCGATGTAGTGAACACCTCAAAGCCGAAATCTGATGTCGACGCTTCCTGCTTAAGGCATCTGCTACGACGTTCGCCTTCCCCGGATGATACTGGATCGCGAACTCGTAGTCCTTAATAAACTCAACCCACCTCCGCTATCTCTGGTTGAGTTCCTTCTGAGAAAAGAGGTACTTCAGACTCTGATGGTCTGTGAATAACTCAAACTGTACTCCATATAAGTAGTGCCTCCATGACTTTAGTGCAAATACCACTGCTGCTAACTCCAAGTCATGAGTGGGATAGTTCTGCTCATGCACCCTCAACTGCCGTGAGATATAGGCTACTACCCTCTGAGTCTGCATCAATACGCCTCCTAAGCCTGCCAACGATGCATCTGTATATACGATGAATGTCCTGTCGCTGCTCGGAATAGTCAGAACTGGTGCTGTAGTCAGCTTAGCCTTCAAAATATCGAAGGCCTCCTGGCACTCCGTGCTCCATATGAACTGTACACCCTTCTTCGTAAGGTGTGTAATCGGCGCCGAAATCTTCGAGAAGTCCTGAATGAACTTCCTATAATATCCAGCTAAGCCCAAAAAGCTGCGAATCTCTGTCACCGTCTTCGGTGGCTCCCAATCAAGAACTGCCGTGACCTTTACCGGATCCACTGCTATGCCCTTTATACTGATGACGTGGCCAAGAAATCTGACTTCTGAAAGCCAAAATTCACACTTGCTGAACTTGGCATATAGCTGATGCTCCTGCAGAGTCCTCAACGCTATCCGTAGATGCCCCTCGTGATCTGCCTCCGATCTCGAGTAAATGAGAATATCATCGATGAAAACGATCACAAACTGATCTAAGAAAGGACGAAAAACCAGGTTCATCAAGTCCATGAATACCGCAGGTGCATTGGTCAACCCAAATGTCATGACCAAGAACTCAAAAGATCCATATCTAGTGAGAAAGGTAGTCTTGGAAATATCCATCTCCCGAACCCGCAACTGATGATAGCCAGAACGAAGATCAATCTTCGAGAAATACTGCGCACCCTGCAACTGGTCAAACAAGTCATCAATCCTAGGTAGTGGGTACCTATTCCGGATAGTGACATTGTTCAACTCTCTATAATCTATGCATAATCTCATACTACCGTCCTTCTTCTTCACGAAGAGGACCGGCGCGCCCCACGGAGAATCATCCAACTGGGTCTGAAGCTCCCTCATCTTAGCTGGTGCCATGCGATAGGGTGCGCGGGATATCGGGACTGTGCCTGGCTGCAACTCAATACAGAACTCTACCTCTCTCACCGGAGGAAATCTAGGTATGTCCTGAAAGACATCCTGATACTCTGAGACAACTCTAGTCTCCAATAACTCAGCACCCTGATCCCGTCGCATCACCTCCTCGATGTACGCCAGAAATAACTCCGCAAATCGGTTGCCCTGAGAGGTAGCTACAATCATCTCGGACCCATCGGACGCTCGCAGCTTGACTGTCTTCGCAAAGCAGTCAATACTAATGTGATAGGAAGACAACGGAATGCGAAGCTCCCGAATCGAAAAGAATACGGGCGGGGAAAGAATCCACAAGGAACGTACCCTCCACTACGGCTCCGCTAGCTCCATGATCACGGGGAACTACTGCATAAACCCTGCCTGTGACTGAAGACTACTCTGCTACTGGAGATGGAGAATATGGGACAATCTGCCCCTGAGGAACCTCCTGAACTGCTCGAATCTGCCCCTCAGTCCTCTGAGCTGCTGGCGGTGCCTCGAGCCTATTCTGCTGGCCCTGACCTCTGCCCCTGCTGGCGCTGCTGCTGGTTCGGACCCTTGCCCTGCTGGGCTCTTGCTGGTGCACTACGACACTCCGATGCCTTGTGCCCGACCTTGTGACAGTTAAAACATGATCCCTGGAACTTGCGCTACTGATGCGCTCTCTGATCCTACTAGGGTCCTTTTTTATAAGGGCCCTGATGCTCCTGCTGCTGTCCAGAAAAAGGTCTCTTGTTCTTACTCTTATCCCCACTCTGTCCTGTCTTGGCCTTCCCTTCCTTATCCTTCTGGAACATAGTAGTCTCAATCTCCTGAGAAGTGGCAGCCTCAGCTACCTCCCTAACTGAATAAAACCTCCTCGACACGAGGTATCGGCGGAGATTAGGGTGAAGCCCTGCCAAGAACATCTGAGCCTGACGCTCTCCTGTCTGCCACATACCCGTGAAATGTAGCAACTCCATGAATCTGCTCTCAAAGTCTACAATTGTCATGTCTTCCTGAGTCAATCGGGACAACTCAAGCTCCTTCCTAGTCCGTGCTGCAGAAGAAATGTACTGCCCATCAAAGAAGTATATGAAGTCCTCCCATGTGAGGGTCATCCTCTGCTCTGGAGTAAACTGAAGTCGGTACCATCTCCCGGCATCTCCCTTCAGGCTGTAGGATGCCAGCCTCTGCTTCTGTACTGGATCCACACTCAGTATGTCAAGTATGTTGCTCACATCCTCCTTCCACTTATGGGCTACAAGGGGGTCTGGTGACCCCTTGAACTCTGGTGCCCTCATCTTCTGGTACCTCTCCACCATACGAAGCCAGACCTCCTGCTTTGTGGCTCTATCTGGGACTGCTAAAGGAATAGCTGTAGGCATGGTCTCTGGGGATCTCTCTCTGACAGGAACGGCGGTTATCCCCTGCTGCTGAGCTACCGGTGGTGGTGGTGTCCGTGGTGCTATATGAGTCGTCACCAACTCCTCAATGGCTGTCATCCGGGCAATAAGAGGGGACATGATATCCACCAAATATTAAGGAGCCTACTGCGGCTCGGGTGGTACCTGCTGAGGCTCGGATTGAGCTGGCTGCTGCTCAGATGGAGTCTGCTGTGACTCTGCCTGCCCAGCTCTCCGAGTACGAGGCCTACCACGTCCTGCCATCTCGCTGCTCATAAGAAAATAAGAGTTTATGAGTCAAAATAGACCTCTATAAATAGCGTATCACAATATAATTTTCACAACATATAGTATTTGCACAAATACTCTTTAAACTTATACAAAAATAGTTGTCATAAAAAAAATTCTCAAATTTTGAGATATACGCATATATCGTCCTCACTCATACTAGGAAATCCTTACGGACTCTATACATGAATCCTAAGAAACTTTATCCTAGCTCCACGACTCGACACAGGATGATCCTAAGGATACTAGAACTAGAGCTCTGATACCAACTGTGACGCCCCTGGGTTCACACAAGGCTGCAGTCCAAGGTGAAACCAAGAATGTCAAACCTGCCATGCATCATACCGTGCAATAACATGTTTCACCATCACAATTAACATCTATCTAGTAGAGTCAACAACAGGTGTAGGTACGAAAGCAAGTAAAGAATAATGCAAGAAATACTGATGAAATGATAATAATCACATAAGGGTCTCATCATCCAACATACTGAAATACATAGTCAAGATCTGAGTAGATAAACTGGAATACTCAACGAGTCTCAAATACAATTATCTGACAAAAAGAAATACGGCACACAACCTTTACAACTTCTAGAACAAGCCTCTCAAATGTCTAAACAAGTCTACAGTGGAGCTCCAAAACAAAACATAAGCTAAAATAGACAGCTGAACACTAAAGTGTGCCGCCATCAACCTGCGACTCTCCGGGCTCCTGGCTCGTGACCTGAAAGGGGGAGGGACAACGAGCGTCAAAGCGCTAGCAGGGCTCGTTGTATAAGAAAATATGGATAATACATAATAGATCTAAAATCATTAATCTTACTAAAGAGGGTTTTAGTATTTAGAAATTTACAACACGAGCATAGGTACGTCGAGCGAAATAATCCAAACAAGGAAACCCTCATGTATATACCTTATATCTCAAAGTGTAAATCCCTATACACTAAACCCGAGGTTCTAGTACAGGAAACAATAATAAAGGAAACACAACTAATCTCAAAGTATAAGTACAGCGCCATGTCATAGCTTACATGAGCATCATGTTATTACTTACATGTATGTCATGTTATAATCTACATAAGTGTCATGTCATAAACTCCTGTGAGAAAGTCATATACAGGGTTAAGAAATATGTTGGTTTCCAAACACATGGAATAAGTGGCAAATGTCCAACACGAGGACTGAAATGGATTATAGTCCAACACGAGGACTTCTATGGATTATAGTCCAACACGAGGACTGTGAAACTGTGAAAAGTATATGCAGACAGATATACATAATCTAAACTCGCCCGCACCTCGGTGTACATGTCTAAACTTGTGTCAAAAGTCAACCCACATGTACAGATAAATCATTAGTGCAAATCTGTAAAACAGCTCATCAGTCGACTGATGTGTCGACTGATGACGTCAGTCGACTCATATGTCGACAACAGCTCATCAGTCGACTGATGTGTCGACTGATGACGTCAGTCGACTCATATGTCGACTGATAAGGCTGAGGCAGCATAGCCTTAGCTCACCAGTCGACTGACCAGTCGACTAAGAAGCTGAGAAAACAAAATCAACCCGTCAGTCGACTGATTAGTCGACTGATGGCTGAAAATTTATCCGTCGGTCGACTGACCAGTCGACCGACAGACTGCAGATAATCTGTACAGGTTGTTATTTACCCCAAAATTTGATCTAAATTCATCTCCATCAATCCCAAGCATGAGCAATACTGATATCAACATATTTGCACTAAACTGGAGTGAAAAACCATATGTAAACATTTATCAAAAACCTTAAACACATAGAAACATTGTTTAATACGTTTTGAAATCAATAAATCATGAAATAACTCTTGTCAAACAATTTTCAGATCTAGATCCATTTAATAAAGCATTGTTGGTCTTTTTATAAACTGAGATGCTCAATACCTCACCTCATATACCATAAAGATTCATTCTTTGTACTAAAAATACGTTTTTGGCTCAATAAAAACTCATTAAACTTAGTAAATTCGTGTAAAACAAAAGGGACAAAGTTGGGTGAGATGTTACTCGCCTCTTGGTGATGAACAACTCCTGGATCTGAGAGAGTGTGAATCCCCTTCGCTGCAATGTGAAGATTTCGTCGAAAATCCTCCGAGTTCTTCCCCAAATCACCAAGAACACAACTAGGGTTTGAGATAGGGGAGAGGGGCTAGGGGTTTTCTCAGTTCTGAAGATGAGAGAGGTGATTTCGGGTGAGAGGGAATATATACGAACAGTTAAACCCGACCCAAACCAGAAACAAATCAAAACAGACCCGAAACCTAAAAAACTAGAAATCAGCGTATCAGTCGACTGATGTGTCGACCGAGAAACCTAAAAAACTAGAAATCAGCGTATCAGTCGACTGATGTGTCGACCGATACAGTCAGTCGACTGATCTGGAAAAATTCAGTTATCAGCGTATCAGTCGACTGATGTGTCGACCGATACAGTCAGTCGACTGATCTGGAAAAATTCAGTTTTTGTGCATGTCTTGCTTATTTGCAAAACCAACGCACAAAACTTTACACCCATACTCTCATATCATCTCAAATAACTTGTTATCATGCACATCAATGACCTCAAGCTATTTATCATAAAAGAGTTATTTATTTACTAATAATTCATATATATTCATATAAAAATTTACGGGGTTCTACATAGACGGAATTTTCTGTCTAGATTGCTTCAAACTAGACGGAATTTTCTGTCTAGATTGCTTCAAACTAGACGGAATTTTTTCCGTCTAGTTTGCCTCATACTAGACGGAAAATAATTTCTAGTTTGTTCCGTGCAATTTGCTCATTTTTCCACTAGTGATATGAAATTAAATTGGGTGCAGCTCATTTGAACATCAAAGAAAATAAATAACCACAATCCTAAAATTTAAAGACATAAACGAGTAAAAAACATCAAAGTGAAATTGTAGAATAAATTTTAGTAAAAAAATAAACCGAAAATACTTAATCATTGTATTTTAGACTTGGGCCTAAAGTGTGATTCAACTGAAACTTAAAAAGCAACATGAAGCCGTTTAAATGGGTATGAGGTTTCTTCTCATTGGAAAATATAGCCATACGTTTCTTAGTTCTTTAACTCCATTTTGTTAAAATTACTTCAGGGTAGGGTGGGGTGGGGTGGGGTGGGGGGAGGATCCTTTTTTTTTTTACTTTAGTTATCACCGTTAGTAGACAATTCTATAACACTTATTTTTCGAGGAGTCCGAGCCGAAGCAGCATGAAAACCTAATTTAAAAAGAAATATTAGTTATCATTCATCCTCTAAGCTATCCCTTGGCCTCCTCCTACTTTATTTATCTTCTTCCCTTCCTCTTCATGTATATTTTTATCCCTTTTTTTAAGTTAATAAATTCTCTAGACATCTTGACTTGTTTACTAAAAGCAGATAAAACGAGATCAAGTCCATGTCTTTTTAACGCACATGTTTGTATTTAGAGAAATTAGCAATACATTTTTATTCAACTCAATTAGCAATATTTTTGAGTCTATAGGGTTATGACATTAAAGAAGGCCCATTAAGGTACGCTTTTTGAACTGGGCTTGGTCATTCAACATGTTTTGTAGCCCGATTATCGAGCCTAGGGAATGAAATGGCCGAGTTTAAATTTGAGCTGGACCTCAGGATGACCCCAAACCCTAGGCCCAAAATACGGGGTCACAAGAGCAAAGGGTTGCCAATCATGGTTTATTTCCACCTTAATGGACCTAACTCATGTAAGGACCAGGTTTTTCTTTTTATCTCTCATGCATTTCGCAATCTATCTTGACCTCCCCAACTTTGCGTCACGACACTGCTCATAATCATATAGTATCCAATTTCAAATAGATACGAGCACATATTCATGTTTGTCAAATTATGTACATGAGAACGTGCCCTCCAACCCCCAAGTGGCGACGTAGTTAGGGTTTGGATCTTGGCTCAAGAGGCCAATGGTTAATCCATATATATTTGCTTATGTCTATCCTTAATTTTTAATTATTAGGTATCGCAACACTTTTGCTATTCGAATCTAGACTGTGAAAGAGGGACCTAGACTCCGAGATTTACTTGGCTGGTGCTAAGCCAATATTCCTTGCACCAAAAAGATAAAAAAAAGTAAGTACATGAGGATATTTTGATCTGCCATCGAATCGAACTAATAGATCATTAAGTTAAACAATGTTGTGCATTTTAAGGAGATAATCATTTTTACTATCAAGACTAGCAAAATAATAATAATAATAATAATAATAATGTCTAGGAATCCTGATTCATTATAGGAAATAGATTAAAGAGAACCAACTATTTCCTGGGTATTCCAGACCTATAGGAAACCCAATTAATGCTTTTTTTAGGAAAATTTATTCAAGCCCCTAAAATAACAAAATTTATTCCTCTGACCCCTAAGACTTTTTCAAAACTTCAAAAACCCACTAAAGCAAATGAAAATTTGTTTAGCCCCCTAATCTTGTTCCCACATGGCCAAACTTTATAATAATTCCAAAATTGTCCTTTAATTTAACCACTCTTAGCTCTCTCAGTAGGCCTTCTCCTTAATCGTGCCCATCTCTCTCATCTCTCGAAGAGCAAAACTACTATAAAATCATCCCTAAATTGGAACCTAACCCTAAATCAGCCTACCCCTGGAGCAAAATCGAAGCTCTCTAGCTCTCATCATAATTTCCTTCACGCTTCCATGACTTCAAAGCATTGCAAACGAGTCACATCCTAAGGTACTCTCTCCTCCAGGAGAGTTCAAAGATGACGACTCACAACATGAAGTTCCAAGAAGACACTTGCGTAGGGACTTAGTTGATGCTTTAGAAACACTGGGAGATGTTCTTTTAAAATCCCAAAAGTTTGAATAAATTGTGACAAATAGTATTAAGTATGTTATATGGTTATAAATAATATATTTTGATGTTTGAGTATGCTACGAATTGATTTGAGATCAATCTAATGTATATATGTGAATATAGATGAGAAACATGCACGAAATCATGCACAAACCTGAATTTGAGTTGTTAGTAGTCGACTACTACTCCGAGTAGTCGACTACTAAGGTCGTTAGTCGACTAGTAAGGTCATTAGTCGACTAATCGGGTTGTTTCCAGTTTTCTATCAGATTTCGGGTCGGATTCGTTTTGTTTCAAACCCAACTCTATATATGCGTATATATACTCGTTTTAAAGCTCTTTTTACCCAACTCTATATATGAGTTTTGAGGCATGGTCGAGAGGAAGGCGGGATTTGGTGATCGTGGTTGAAGAAGAATCTTGCATACACGTGGTTGAGGAGTTCAACAGCATCCTAAGCCAAGATCATCTTCATACAAACCTGCACCCTTAGTAATTTAAAGATTTAATGAGTTTAATTCAATGTTTAGCATGTTGATGCTTATTTTCATGTGATAAAAGGTAGGTTTTTGATAATAGATCATTAATCCTTGATGGATCAGATGTTGCTTTGCTGTTTATATTAGAAATATGATCATGATCATTAAGGTTAATGTTAATTTTGTTTTCACCTTGTTTAATTAAGTTTAACACATGTGAAAACTCTAGTTTTGTTAATTAATTGAGTTTTTCTTGTAATTTTCTTGTAATCTTATCATGCTAAAACCTAGGGTTGTGATTCCTAGACTTGTAATCAGACATAAAATGAAATATATCTCTATCATGTGTAGATTCTATCATGCTTTCTTAATCATGTTGTTTATATATGAGTAATTGAAGAATTTTTTAACAAAGAGGTTAAACTGAATTAGATTAAGCTAATTCTATGTTTCATGTTCAAGTTAGACTCTTTAAAAGTATACATAATGTTATTAATCTTGTTTAACATTGCACATGTGTATGTTTTTTGGTTCCTATTTGCGTACTGTTAGTTTCCATGTTGATGCAGTGTAGTCGACTACTAAGCATAGTAGTCGGCTACACTGTCTCAGTTTTGATTCACAAAGTCTGTTTCATACCAGAGTAGTCGACTAATGATCATAGTAGTCGACTACTCACACTTAGTTCGATTTTCTAGGTTCGGGATAAACTCAGAGTAGTCGACTAATCACCATATTAGTCGACTAATAAGCCTTGATTTCCTGAGTTTTATTTTGTATTTTTTGAGATGTATTTGTGGGATTCGAGTCACACTTCCTCATATGTAATTACATGAATACACAAGTACAGTGGCATTGCACATACATGAGTATCCCAAATGGGGTTTTGATAAGAATTAGGTTATTTATAATAGAGTTAGAGATTATTCATACACTTGTTGGATATCATTGATGAGCACAGCTCAGTAGTATATGGGATAGTGTGTTGATATACCAGATTTACACAGTTTATATATCAGATGAATATCGTTGATGAGCTCATTCCAGTACTACATGAGGTAGTACGTTGATATTCCATATGTACATGTCATTGAGTCGTGTTTGGATGCTTTGTATAGTAGTCCGTCCACACGAGTGTGAGATGAGGCTTGTGAGCCATATAATTATGAGGCTTGTGAGACCATCTATTTGGAAACCTATATGGTAGGTCGTCTCGCACTCAGGCTACGTGCTGAGATCACGATGAGGCTAATGAGCCGTGTACACTGTTTAGGATACCTACAAGTAGTCTGTTGCACATGATGATGCTAAGTTTTAAAATCTTGCAAAGAGTTACACTGAGATAGCTAATTGATAGTCTAAGTCTTTGGTGTATGTCAGTTATAGATATGATTCATCATTGAGATATATGATTGGGATACTTTGCTCTTGAAAGTATTTATTCTATCTCCATAGTGATAGTGGAGAATAATATAAATACGATGTGATAATGTCTTTATTTCCTTTATTGCTGTATTTATGTCTTAGTTGGGATCAATGATTAGCGATTCACAATTTGAGACATATGGTATATACATGAGAGTTTCCTTATTTGGATTATTTTGCTCGACGTACCAGTCTCGTGTTGTGGGTTTCTAATTATTTATTTCATATAGGTTGTTTATTCTTAGTTTGGTATTAATATTTAGATATCTATAATTTAAAACAATTGTATATACATGAGGATTTTCTTGTTTGGATTATTTCACTCGATGTACTACGTATCGTATTATAGATTTCTAAATGTTAATTCCACTGAGATACAAGGAAAATAATCTTGGTAGACTATGCTTATAGATAGACCCTCCACTCCATCTAGTAGCCCTTCCCCTGGGGCGGATGTAGGTGATCTTGTTGTAGCGTTGTGATGCTCTTTATGTGGTTCTTTTTGTTTTTTCTTTTCTTTCAGGCAGTATAGAGGTTCGGAGAGCCCAGAATGACGAAGTTCTTACATAGTCACCATCACATGAATTATTAATAGATGCTCCACAATAGATTTTTTTATGATTTCATTCAGACTTTAGAGTTTTATTTTATATTGTAAAGGCAATGTGCCTTAGTATGATTTTCAGTTGATTCATGTTGAGACATTTTTATTCTTCCAGATATTAGACGTATTACAGTTGGGACATGATTTTATTTATGAGATACCTCTTTCTATATCATGTTTATTACATTTATTTCTTTATTCTGCTTGTTTTGTACCTACACTTCTTTTGATTCCACTAGAGGATATTACTGTGATTGGTAAAACATGTTATTGTACAGTGTGAATGCATGGCAGGTTTGACATCTCTGAGTTCACCTTAGACTGCAGCCATGTGTGAAAACAGGGGCGTCACAGTTCTAGAGGACCTCACAGTTAATCAGCCCCTTGCACAAGCTTAGTTGACCGTACGGATGAAGATATGGCCCAACATGAGGTAGCATAGACGATGTCACGAAAGATCTCCTAGATATAAAGAAAGGAACAAATAGGAGGAATTTGGATGGTATCAGGATGTGAACACAAAAGAAGTGAATTTACTGCATCATGTAGTTGTTTATGAAGTTAATTTTCATAGCCGATTATATTTGATAGTAGTTAATTATGAAGGATAATGTTAGGCTATAAATGTTAACTGTTAGTTGTCAAGAATATTCATTAGTTATTAAGGTTAAGTATTAGTTATGAAGGTTACTATTAAGTTGTGAAGAATAGTTGTTAGTTGGTAAGGTTATGCATTAGTTATAAATGTTACTGCTAAATTGTAAAGGTTAGTTGTTAGTTGTCAAGGGTATTCATTAGTTGTTAAGGTTATCCATTGGTTGTTAAGTTTATAGATTAGTTGTTGAGGTTACAGATTGGTTGTTGAGGTTATATATTGGTTGTTAATGTTACAATTTGGTTAATAAGTTTACAACTTAGTTATGGATTCATTATTGAGATTATAGATTGGTTGTTAAGGTTATAGTTTGGTTGTTAAGTTTATAGCTTAGTTGTTAAGGTTACATATTATTTACCAACTAATTATATCTTCTTATTTTGCTTTTCAAACAAAAGGTTGCATCAGTGTTTCACCTTACATCAAGCTTCACTGCATACTATGATTTCATGCATTCTTTGATTAAGTTTTTGGATAAGAGGCATTAGGATGCCTATGAAGATTGTATCTTTAGACACTACATACATTTTGGCCCATGGGATCTTGATCTTTCCAGTTTTGAGTATGTTTGAAGACAGTGGGAGAAAAAAAGAAGAAAAAAGGAATTTGTCTTTGCAGATTCAAAACTATAGAAGATATTGAGTGCTCATTCAACCTTGAATGGGTTATGAACCATACATGGTTCACCAATGAGAGGGATTTTGTTGGCCTCAACCGAGATTGAAAAAATCACATTTCTTACTTTATCAAAAATGGGTATGATACTAGTAAGGCTCCACCAGCACCTACTAGACACTGTACTGAGGATCTACTCATGAAGCTTGTACGATCTACAAAGTGAGAAGATCTAAAGGACTTTTTCCTACTGCAGTTCCTATATCAGTTGAATATGATCTGGTGTCCTACAATATTTTTGGCATACCAAGACACTTATTCAAGTTTTTAGACATTATTGAATAAGTAAAGAACACTGCTTGGGGACCTATATTTTCAATGAGACAAATGCAGCAATTGAAGCGGCATTGAGGGATCCAGAAACATGAAAGAAACTTTTATATCTATAAATGTATAGCCAACTTGTGTCTATAAGTATTTCTACTTTTATTGTTTAGAGAAATGACTAGATGTTATGCTTATTTCTTGATTGTGAATGTTATTTATTAGTTGTTAAGTATAGTAGTTAACTATTAAGGTTAGTGATTAGTTATTAACATTACAGATTAGTAGTTAAGTAAACAGTTTAGTTATTAAGGTTTCAAATTGGGTGTTAAGTTTATTACTTAGTTGTTAAGGTTAATGCTATTTAAAAAAAATATAATATTCTGTTTCTCTTTTGTGTAGTTGTGGTACTATCAACAGAATGGCATCAAGAAGCTAGTATATGTAAGTACGTCAAGGCCTCCTCTCATAAATTAGGTGAAATTGGGAGAAGTTGGGGGTTCACTAACAATAACAACAATTGAAGCTAAAGCTCTGCAAGCTATAATAAATCTTCGAGAGTTACATGACTAAGTCTAAAGAGAGGAGAAGATTTTTAACGAATGAGTGAGAGCTTTGCTGGAGAATGAGAAGGAGAAAGAGAAAGAGAAGGAGAAGGATAAGGGGAAGAAGGAAAAGGAGGAAAAAGTTGTAAGAAAAGTATGGAGAGAGAATAAGGAGAAAGAGAAGATTGAGATTGGTAGGGCATGTAGCCCAAGATAGATTATCCCCGAAACAAACATTAGAAGGGGATTAGAAAATGTAAATAATCTTCTTGCATGGATAAGCATTGTAGTTATTACTGATTACTTGTGACGTATATTGTTTTGTTGTTAATGTTATCTCTTAGTTGTTAATAATTTTTTTACTGGTACTCTATATGTCTATTGCTTAGGTTATTTCTCAGAACATTGATGAAGCTATCAAGCAACACGATGAGGCAATCGATCAACTGCAATTGTCTCAACAACTGATGTTTTAGAGTAGATCGTGATAATCAACCAAAAATTACTTCGTGACATGGAGAAAAAAAATTAAAGATTAAATAGTTTTTGATGGAGAAGAAATAGCTAATCTATTTACAGAAGTGGCACAACTAAAATAGAAGTTGAGGAATGCAAAAGGAAGAAGTCAGACTTTATATAAGAAAGTGGCGCATAAGACGGGGATGCAGAAGGAAGAGGTGTTGAATACTGAGAAGGTGTGCAAAGTAATGAAAGAGAAAACTACCACAGGTTAGCGAAGTTTATTATTGAATGTTAAGTTTAAAGTTTTGTTGTTAAATTTACAAATTGGTTGTTTAGGTTAGAGTTTTGTTTTTAAGAAAATATATTGGTTGTGAAGTTTACAATTTAGTAGTTAATGTTGTAGCTTAGTAATCAAGTATATTGATTGCTTGTTAAGATTATATATTGGTTATGAAGCTTATAGTTTTTTTTAAGATTAAAGCTTTATTGTTAAGTATATGGATTGATTATTAGGGTTATGTACTAATTGTGGAGATTATACTTTTTGTTAAGGTTATAGATTTTTTTGTTAAGTATATAGATTGTTTGTTAAGATTAGAGTTTGGTTATTGAGCTTAATGTTTTTTATTAATTATAGTTGAAAAATCTTAAGTAATTATTTTTTATATTAGGCACTCCATCAAAGACAGGCATTCCACCTAACATGGAGATTGAGGGGGAAGTCCCTCCACCAAAGGTTGATTTTTTTATTGATGATGGAGGAAATATGTTGGGAAATGATGAAATTGTTCTATGTATTAGGATAGAGGAAATAAATAATAATAAGAGAAAGAGGAATATAAGAGTGACTGAACGCTTTAAGAGAAGACGAACTAGAAGAAAAGTTAAGCCTTCAAAATATGTTGTTACCGCTTACACTAAAGGGAAGAAGAAAGCAATTAAAGATAAACAAAATGTGGGGGCAAAAGATAGAGTGAAAGTAGGATGTGATAAGGATACACTGCCGGCCAAGCTACACGGTGATCCTTATGAAATTTAGAAGAACTTTATTGATTCTCCTATGCTTGAGGAAAAAAATGTTGTTGAAATATTTAAACCTTGGGTTCCCTTTACTAATGGCTTCATGATCAAATTTTATGATGAATACCAAAAAATTCTACATTATTTTAAGATTCGAAAGATGTTGTTACTAAATTGACAGAAGAGGAGAATAAAATTCTCAATCATTTCTGTATTTGTAGGTGCAACAAGCAAGTATTTAGTTCATATTTTAAATTTATTGCTTTGTAGTTCAGGCTATCTCCTAGTTGTTAAGGTTATCTCTTAGTTGTGAATGTAACCAATTGGTTATTAGGGTTACAGCTTGGTTGTTAAGTTTACATCATAGTTGTTTAGATTATAGATAAGTTGTTAATCCTATAAATTGGTTATTAAGGTTAGCTATTGGTTGTTAAGGGTTATTAATTATTTTTGCAGATTATTTAAAGTGACAGATCTAGATGGTCATCTCTTGATAAAATTGAACCGCTTAACATCCTACATGGTTGTCGACTTGATGATTCTATAAGATTCATATTATACCCTAAATTTATTCTTACTAATAATATTTAAATTATTTATTTACTGTTTATCATTTTCTAGGTTTCTATTATTTATTTATTGTTTATCATATTATAGGTTATCAAAGCGCTGATAGACGCACTACATGAATGGCTAGATATGCCTCCGAAAGAAGTATTAGCCAAAAAAATATGGACTTGCCTCTGTATTATTTTCTATAAGTTTTTATATCTGAAAGAGGTAGGTCTACTTTAATATATGGTAAACATGTTTGACCATTTTAATTCTTAATTACAGCACAAAATACATGCCAAAGAAGTTAACTACAAGGGGGCTTTTAATATTTTCATTAAAAGTTTCATCGAGGCTTGAGTTAATATTCTAATAGTTCCCATTGTTTAACATGATCATTGGCATCTCGTTGAAGTTGATCTTCAAAATAATATTTCCAAACACTATACTACCTTAAAAGATCGATGTGGACATATAGAACCTATACTCAACATGATTAAATTCTTCAACTATATGAAAGCTGGCTTTGACGAGAATATGTCTTCCTCGTATAGAAACATGAAATAGTTCCATGTGAGGAACAAAAAGGATCATAAGTTTTCTGAAACTATATCTTTTGCAATTTTCATTACGTATAGTTATGTTTACGGTTTAGTTGTTAAGACTATAGTTCAGTTGTTATCCTTAAAGTGTAGTTGTTAAGTTTATAATCTAGCTATTAACCATATAGATTAGTTGTTAATCTTACAGACTAGTTGATAAAGTTATAGTTTAGTTGTTAATTTACAGACTGGTTGTTAATGTTATAGTTTAGTTGTTGACCTTACAGCCCAGTTGTTAAGGTTATAGATTGGTTGGTAAGGTTATAGCTTAGATGTTAAGAATCCTATTTTTTTAATGTGGGGAATGGTTGTTGTTATTTGTCTAAATCATACAAGTAAACTAATATGAACTGAGTTTATTAGGGACCGCTAACTTCTCTGAATATCTGGTTTTGAGTTGAGCTGTTCTTCCCTACATGTGTAGCAACACGTAATAGGGTGGAGTCTGTTTCCTCCGTTGTTCCTCCGACGATCAAGTTAGCAATGTATGATTAGGGAAAAAGACAAACTCTCGCAATTCTTAAGTGCTATGAAATGGAGAAAAGATGCAAAAAAATTGCTTACCTTTGCAATGGGAATAGTTTTTTTTGTAAAACCCCATAAATTTGAATATATTATAAAAAATAATAATAAATATGTTATATGGTGATAAATAACATATATTGATGTTTGAGTATGCTAGGGATTGATTTGAGATCAATCCAATGTATATATATGAATATAGGAGTGGAATCATGCACGACATGAACGAGCTAGCATTTGAAAAAATTCAACTAGTTAAGAGTGTTTATATTTTACACATAGATACAATTCAAATCCGGAAAAACTCAAAAGATAAAAGTTATAGGTATCTTCAGTATTTTTCCTAAAAATTTAAAATCATCTCATTTTGATATTGTATGGGAAGGTTACAGCTAAAATACCGAAGGTTAATTTTCCAATCAGACTAGGGTTCCTGGTTCGGGTCAAACGAGTTTGTTTTGGGTTTGCCTCTATAAATACCTGTATTTTTTATGAAAATTCTTCTCTTTTATCATATCTTTGAACCCTAGAAGCCACCCTATCCCCTCAAAAACCCTAGATCAATTTTTTGTGAGTTTTGTGAGCTTAGTGAAGCAAAATACCGACACGAGGGCGAGATCATCAACGTGTGGCAAGGGAAAAAGAGTTGTTCGCAGTTTTGGATTGCTTGTTGTTCATTTCAGAGTCTTGCACATGAGTTTAAGAATAGATCATCTGCATCCAAACCTTACCCATAGTTTATAAACATGTTTTTATGAAGTAATATGACATATATGATGCTTAGAACTTAATCTAATGTGAAAAGATTATATTTTTGATATTAAACTATAAGCAAATGTTAGACCTACTTGCTTTTCTTGTTGTTTATATTAGAAACATGATCATGATCATTAGGATAAATGTTAATTTTATTATTTATTTATTCATTAATTAAGTTTAACCCATGTGCAAACCTTAGTTTGTTAATTAATTGAGTTTTCTTGTAAATTAATCATGCTTAAACCCTAGGTTGTGAGATCATAATGATATGGACGTGTTTTAAACAAGCTTATCTCTATTCAATGTTAGTTATAACCGTGTCCAAGTTAATCATTTGATAATTCATGCTTTTATGTGAGAGCTTGAATAATTATGAAGTTAAACCCTAATTAGTATTTAATTAAAGAGTTAAATCATGTAGACTAATCTCTGATAGTAAATTTCAGAAGACTAAGACCTTTTACCTATGTTCCTTGTTATTTGAATGAGTTTTGTTTAAGAAATAATCACAAAAACATCAAAACCTGAGAAACAAAAATCTGTTTATCACAGAGTAGTCGACTAATAACATATGTAGTCGACTACTCCATTCCCGATGCGACTCACAGAATTACTTTTTCATAGCAGAGTAGTCAACTAATGTTCATATTAGTCGACCACTCACACTTAGTCTAATTTTCTAGATTCTGGATGGGCTCAAAGTAGTCAACTACTAAGCGTAGTTGTCGACTACTAAGGCTGTTTTCTGAGTTTGAGTTTTGTATCTGTTTGAGATGTGTTCACGGGGTTCGAGGCATACTCCTTTACATGTAAATTCATGAATTCACAAGTACAATGTCGTTTGCACACACATGAGTATCCTAGTGGGGATTATGTCAAGTGTTGGGTTGTTTATTATTCATACACTTGTTGGATATCGTTGATGAGCACAACTCAGTACTATATGGATAGTGCATCAATATACCAGATTTACATAGTTTATACATAAAATGGATATCATTGATGAGCTTAGTTTAGTACTACATGGGGTAGTGTGTCGATATTCCATTCGTACAGGCCATTGAGTCAGGTTTGGATGCTTTGTCTAGCAGCCCGTCCACACGATTGTGCGATGAGGCTTGTGAGCCATCTTTTTGGATACCTATATAGTAGGTCATCCCGCACTAATGTTACGCTCTGAGATCGCGATAAGACTAATAAACAGTGTACACTGTTTAGGATACCTACAGGGTAGTCCATTGCACATGATGATGCTAAGTTTTAAAATCTTGCAAAGAGTTGCACTGAGATAGCTAATTGATAGCCTGAGTCTTTGGTGGATGTCAGTTACGGATGTGATTCATCATTGAGATATATGACCGGGATACTTTGCTCTTGAAAGTATTTATTCTATCTTCATAGTGATAGTGGAGGATAATATAAATACGATGTAATGATGTCTTTATTTTTTTATTGCTTTCTTTATGTCTAAGTTAGGATCAATGATTAGCAATTCACAATTTAAGACATACGGTATATACATGAGGGTTTCCTTGTTTGCATTATTTTGCTCAACGTACTAGTCTCGTGTTGTGTATTTCTAATTATTGATTTCATATAGGTTGTTTATTCATAGTTCGGTATTAATGTTTAGATATCTACAATTTGAGACAATGGTATATTCATTGAGGGTTTTATTGCTTTGATTATTTCGTTCGACGTACTACGTCTTGTATTATAGGTTTCTAAATGTTAATTCTACTTAGATACAGGAAAAATAATCTAGGTAGAATATGTTTAATAGATAGAGCCGCCACTCCATTTAATAACCCTTCCCCTAGGGAGGATGGAGGTGATCTTGCTATAGTGCTCTAATGGTCTTTATGTGGTTCTTTTTGTTGTTTTCTCTACTTTTAGGCAATACAGAGGTTCGGAGAGCCGCTGGATGACGAAGTTCTAGCATAGTTACCGTGCACATTTTAGTAGTTGAGACTCCACTACAGTTTTATGTTCTCATTCAGATATTAGTGTTTTGTTTTCATATTGTAAAAGCAATGTGCCTTAGTATGATTTTCAGTTGATTCATGTTGAGACACTTTCATTATTCCAGATATCATATGTATTTCAGTTGAGACATGATTTTCATTTATGAGATATCTCTTTCTATATCATGTCTATTGTTTTTATTTCTTTATTTTGCCTGTTTTGTACATGTACTTATATTTAATTCCAAAAGAGGATATTACTATGATTGGTGAAACGTGTTATTATACAGTGTGGGTGCATGACAGGTTTGACATCTCTGGGTTCACCTTGGACTACAGCCATGTGTGAAAACAGGGTTGTCACCTTAGACTATAACCATGTGTGAAAACAAGGACCTGGAGAAACACTTTAGGTGGAGTGGCATGCGTAGGGAGATTACCGAGTATGTGGCTAAGTTCTTTACCTGCCAACAAGTGAAGGCAGAATACCAGAGACCAGCAGGAACCCTATAACCTTTACCCATTCCGGAGTAAAAATGGGCAGATATTTTCATGTACTTCATTCTAGGATTATCTAGATCAAAGAAGGGGAACGATTCAGTTTCGGTGATAGTTGATCGGTTGATGAAGTCAGCACATTTTATATTAGTAAAGATAACCTATACTACGGATACTTACGTGAGAATATTCATCCAGGAGATCGTGAGATTGCACGGAGTCCCAGAGACGATAGTATTAGATCGAGGCTCAAATTTTACTTCGCATTTCTGAAGGAGTTTTTAGAATTCATTTGGTAGTACATTGTCATACTCCAGTATTTTCCACCAGCAGACAGATGGACAAACGGAAAAAAGAGTGAACCAGGTATTAGAGGACATGTTGCGGACATGTGCTATGGACTTTTAGGGTAGTTGGGAGGACCACATCCCATTAATTGAATTTGCTTATAATAATAGTTATCAAGTGACTATTAGGATGTCACCGTATGAAGCATTGTACGAGAGGCCTTGCAGATCACCTATTTATTGGGAAGAGCCTGAGGACAGCTTGCTACTTGGATCGGAGCTCGTGAGTCAAACCACAGAGAAGGTAGCAATAATTCGAGAGCACATTCTTGTAGCTGAGAGTCATCAGAAGAGTTACACAGATCAGAGGTGATGACCATTAGAGTTCTAGGTTGGGGACTATGTATTATTAAAAGTACCGCCTATGAAAGGAGTTAAGTGATTTGGGAGACAGGGAAGCTAGCCCTAAGGTATATTGATCCATTCAGGATTTTTAAGTGCATTGGAGCTGTTTCGTATCGGTCAGATCTTCCAGCATCAATGTCAAGCATACACGATGTCTTCCATGTTTCGATGCTTAAGAAGCATCTACGTGATGAGGAGCAGCGGCGAATGTTAGACGCGCTAGAGATTGAGATTCAGGATGATTTGACCACTATTAAAATTCCTCTTTGTATTCTTGCCAAGGAGGACAAGAAGCTTAGAAATTAAATGGTACCCTTAGTTAAAGTTCAATGGAACCGGAAAGGTGCTGAGAAGGCTTCTTAAGGGTTGCAATGAGGATACGCGTCATAATGACCCACATCTATTTGTGCTAGTAAATTGTTTGACTATGATCTGCCTGTGCTTATGCTTATCTATATGCTCATATCTATACTTAATGCTAGAATGGTGGTATTAGCACTTAGCTCCTAATTATTCGGAACACATGGTATATATATTGGGGGTTGCTTATTTGGAATTTTTACCTGTCGTACTAGTTCCACTTAGTTGGGGGTTAAGTAGGAGTATTTATATTCTATAATATTAGGTATACATATCGAGGAGGATTCTAGGGGGAGTGCAAAGATGTTATATGCCTCTACTACCCGCACCTATTTGAGCATGTAAATTGGTTTATTTTGATAGGTGTTCATGATTATCTATATGGTCATATTTATATTTAACGCTAGAACAAGGGTATTAACACTTAACTCCTAATCATTCAAAACACATAGTATATATATGGGGGGTTCCTAGTTTATATTTTTCGCCCGACGTACTTGTTCCGCTTAGTTAGAAGTTAAGTAGGTTCATACTCTAGATGGTTAAGTGTAGATATTGTTATGTTTCATATCTCAAGACTAATAGTACGAGATGTGTATGTGAGAGTTTTCTTTTCTGGATTATCCCCTTAATGTGCTTTTCTCATATTATTAATCACTAAGATACGATTGTGGAATTTCGGGGATGAAATTCTTTTAAGGGGGGAAGAATGTAAAACCCCGTAAATTTGAATATATTATGAGAAATAATAATAAATATGTTATATGGTGATAAATAATATATTTTGATATTTGAGTATGCTAGGGATTGATTTGAGATCAATCTAATGTATATATATAAAAATAGGAGTGAAATCATGCACGACACGCACGAGCCTAAATCTGAAAAAATCGACTAGTTAAGAGTATTTATATTTCACACATAGATACATTTCGAATCTAGAAACACTCAAAAAACAAAAGTTGTAGGTATTGTCAGTATCTTTCCAAAAAATCTTAAATTACCTTATTATGAGGTCGGGCGAGAAAGTTACAGCTAAAATACTGAAGGTTATTTCCCCAATCAGACTAGGGTTCCTGGTTCGGGACAAACGGGTTTCTTTTTGATTTGCCTCTATAAATACCTATATTTTTTACTAAAATTCTTCTCTTTTATCATATCTCTGAACCCTAGCAGCCACCTCTCCCCTCAAAATGCCTAGATCAATTTATTGTGAGTGTTGTGAGCTTTGTGAAGTAAAATACCGATACGAGAGCGAGATCATCGACGTGTGGCAAGGGAGAACGAGTTGTTTGTACTTTTGGATCACTTTCTAATTATTTTAGAGGCTTGCACAAGAGATTAAGGCAAGATCATCTTTATCCAAACCATACCTATAGTTTGTAAACATGTTTTTATGAAGTAATATGACAGATATGATGCTTAATACTTAATCTAATGTGAAAAAGATTAGATTTTTGATATTAAACTGTAAGTAAATGTTAGATCTACATCGTTTTCATACTGTTTACATTAGAAACATGATCATGATCAATAGGATAAATGTTAATTTTATTTTTAATTTATTAACTAAGTTTAACCCATGTGCGAACCTTAGTTTGTTAATTAATTGAGTTTTCTTGTAAATTAATCATGCTTAAACCCTAGTGTAGGCTGTCTAAAAATCACAATGGATAGCTGATCCCCATCAGGCTATAACAAAGAAAGTTACAATCAGACGACTTTCTTGTTACCCAACAGAAAGCTACAATCGAGGGACACCCCTACGGACCATGAAGAAATCGAGAGCTAGAATTCATCCCTACAGTCAAAACACAAGTGGCCACGCTCCAAAAGACGAAGCACCGCAATCATTGCATCCTCAGCTATCAACACAGTTCCATGTTTGAGATGATTGATCTTGATGGCTGCTACAACAATATGACTAGCATCATATTAGCAACTATTAGAGATGCTGATGAGCAGTGTAATGATTTTAGAAAAAGCAGGAAGGTCTAGAGAACTGTGGGCAAATATTCGACATGCTGAGAAGTGCATGGTTAAAAGCAATGAGGTCTTAGTGGAGATCGTGATCCGTGGTTGATAGAGCGTTATTGGGGTGTCTCAAGTGTTACAAATAGCCTTCCCTACTGGTCATTAGTGTCATCCATATATAAAGATAGACAAAACGCAGCTTAAATCAGCCGTTAAACAAAGCTCCAATCGCTGCCCAACGCAGCTCCAATCGCTACCCAACGTAGCTCTATACCGCTGCCTAACGTAGCTCCAATCGCTATCCAACACAGCTCTATACCGCTGCCCAACGCAGCTCCAATCGCTGCCCAACGCAGCTCCAATCGCTGTCCAACGTAGCTCTATACCGCTGCCTAATGCAGCTCCAACCGCTGCCCAACGCAGCTCCAATCGCTGTCCAACGCAGCTCTATACCGCTGCCAGACGAAGCTTTAATCACCGCCAGACGCAGTTCCATAACACTGCGAAACACACCTTCAAACATCGAAGAACGCAGCTCCATATCGTTGCAGAACGCACTTTCAGATGCTGCGTTCAAGCACCGAATCTATGCCAGAACGCATGTCAAAGTTCTGACCTGTTCAAACACAATCCATGCAGTTTCGAAAACCGCTCCCACGATCTTACGTGGGTTGTTACAACCGATTAATGAGGCAACTAAACCCTCATTTAGGAGCGGATTATGGGGGCAGTTACACCCCTAATCTCCCTATAAATATCAACAAACTCAACAGAGTTCGGGGTTGGACTTTTGGAGATCGGATTCAGATAGTGAGGGTTAAAGGATCAGCTCCTTACACAGTCTGGGGAATCATCATCAACTGAAGATTCTAGACACTCAATACTTGGCTTATTAACCGAATTATTTTTGGTTCTGTTAACTCTTTTCATATTAGAGTTTGTTACTCGTTCTGAGCTACAATACTCGTCAAGAGTTATCGACCAAACAAGTCAGTTGTTCCAGTGAATTAAAGTTTTCGGATCGTCAACGAGAAGCAAACTCGACACGAGCATTCGAGGGAGGTATCTCATCGCTACCGTGAAGAACCCAGTTTTAAACAAAGGAGAGAATTCAGATCATTCTCTTCTCTTTTG
Organism: Asparagus officinalis; assembly: GCF_001876935.1. Taxonomy (NCBI): domain Eukaryota; kingdom Viridiplantae; phylum Streptophyta; class Magnoliopsida; order Asparagales; family Asparagaceae; genus Asparagus; species Asparagus officinalis. The sequence continues at coordinate 72,367,327 of NC_033801.1, forward strand.
TATTCAGGAAATCCAATTGTAATCGAGATTTGAGAGATTTGTAAACATTTTTTTTCTAAGCAGTTAAAGAGAATAAAATCAAATACAATTCTTTCATTCATTTTCTTATTGCAAATTTTCCACAAACAAAAGATGATGACTCTACTGGGGACTAGTTTCTCTGACGAGGAAGTGGTGGCGCAATCCGACGTTCACCTCACTGGAACCACTGTCGAAACTCTCGTCGTAGAGTTTGACTAATCCAAGTACGAGGAGGCCCTCTCCTCTGGATCACTTAGCCCTAAAGCTAGGCGAAATGCCTCTAAGGAGGTCCTCTGGATCACTTAGCCCTAAAGCTAGGCGAAATGCCTCTAAGGAGGTCTTAACTGCTGATGAGACGCCAAAGAAAGCCCTCTCCTTTGCTTAACTGCTGATGAGACGCCAAAGAAAGCCCTCTCCTTTGGCCAAAGCCTTAAACTTGCTCTGCAAGTTGAAGATCCCATACCCATCTCAACCCGGGGTGTATTAGGTTGTAAGAGGCCTGCGACAGAGGAAGATCCAATCAACGCCAAAGACACGGCTAAGGCTCTGAAACAAGCCCAGAAGAACAAAGCTCGAAGACGGAGAAGATCCATACGACGAGCGCATCTCCGAGAAAATCAATCCCTGGTCCAACGCAAAGATTGTGTTTTTTAGGCTCTGCCCAAACACTGCGTTCATACTCCAGAACGCACGCTTCGAGGTAATGAATCCAACTATGAACCTCGGGTGATACAACTTAAACGCGACCCTCAGGGGTGTATTGTCCATCCAGAACACAGCCCTGCTAAGGGAAAACATGCACCTCATGAGTACGTCCAAATAAAACAGGACCCTAAGAGCTCTGTTTCATCAATTAAACGCAGGCCAAGGCCTGGTGTTTACAGATCACAACGCGACCTTCGCGCTTCGACTCCAGAACGCGAGGTGGTCCGTCAAGTTCAAAGAAGTCGACAGGGGCTTAAGATTCAAGTTCAACAAGAGCCAGTCTCGCCCACTCAAGGACAGGGGGTCTTATTTCCGACGGAGAGTTGCTCTCAAGTCTCTGATTTGCGAGAGTTACTCTCTAGAGGAAAACCAATGCAACAGACAAATCATTCATGCCATTATGAGAGGATTATTTCAGCAGTCCTCTCCGAGTGCCAGTGTTGCGCACCTAAAGCCCGACAATCTGTGTTCGATAGACTAACGGATGTCGTAAGACCTACCAAGAGATGACGTCGTCAAAAGAAGAAGGTTTCTGAAGCCGAATATCCTCAGGTTACCATCAACATGGCTGGCAGAGGGAAGGCCTCGTATCCTAGCTCTGATGAATCAGAAAGGAGCCATTCCCCGACTGTTCGGGAAATCTGTGATGAGTTTGAGGGAGTGTACCGACGCACTCGGACTCGGACAGGAGCCATACGTCTGGTTAATTACCAAAAGTTAGCCAAAGGGATTACGACAAGTGATGAACATTCGATAATAGCTGAATCTCAATCTTTAAGCTCTGTCGGAGCACAAAAGGTTTCTGTTTACATGGCGGGAAACCCCGAGGACATAGCCAAAAGAGTGGATGAACATCATGTCATGCTCCAGGCATAACAGGAGACACTTCTCCAATTGAAGGACATGTTGGCCCAGTTTCTGGCAGAAAAAGGCCAAAAACCTGAGTCTTCCCGGAGGACAACGTCAAAGGGAAAGTAAAAAGCACACGAACATTCAGATCGTGAGACTCACAACTTGGACTCTTCTTCTGACAATGAGAAGGAGATGGAAAAAGAGCTGTATCCTCAGTCAACCAAAGTGGATGAACTAGAATCCCGCCTTAACGCAATGGCCAACAGAAGCGAGCTTCGTGAGGAAGGAGTGATACGGCCTTACCCTGCAGAATGGGATACAGCTCCCTATCCGCCAAAGTTTAAGGCTCCAACACTACAACCTTTTGATGGTACAGGATCGCCGAACCAACACATCTACTACTTCAAGTCACAGACCGGAGATGTGGTAGTAAATGATGCCATCCTGACGCGCTTGTTCATCGGTACCCTTAAAGGAGTGGCCTTTGAATGGTTTATGAAACTGCCTGCTGGATCTATCCAGAAATGGGTAGATTTGGAAAGGCTTTTCTTGGCCAGATTCTTTGAAGATGACACAGAGGTCTCAGTCCCGACTCTTCTCGCCACTAAGCAGAAGAAGGAAGAATCTATCAAGACCTATGTTGAAAGATTCCGCAGCATGGCATTGCGATGCCCATCAGGTATGACTCAATCAACTCTAGTTGAAACTTGCAGGCACAACCTGCAGACTCAGCTCCTCGCTCAAATGGGAGTAGCAGAATGTCGCTCCTGGAGACAGTTAGTTTCGCAAGGGGAGCAAGCTGAAGAGATTGTCACTCGGATCAAAGCTGAAGAAGAACCACAACCCAAGCCGCAGCAGCAACGCAATCAGAACAACGTCCAGCGGTCTAAGGGAAAAGAGACTTTAGCAGCTGACTACACACAAGTACCACCGCCTACTAAGCAAGGCAAGACACCCAATCAGCAAAGAGCGCCCAAGCAGTATTCGTTCAAAGAAGAGCATGTGGACACTCTGTTCCAACTACTTCGGAAGAACAATAAATTGCAGCTCCCTGAAATCAGAAAACCAGATGAAGCAGGAAAGGTAGATGACCCCAATTACTGTCGCTATCATAGGTTCTTGGGACATCCTACCAGAAAATGTTATGTGTTCAAAGACATCTTGCAAAATTTGGTGAATGCTAATGTACTTACTCTGAAGCCGGAGCAGAAGATTGTATCCACTAACCTGATTGCAGTCCAGTTCGGTGACTTTCCCCCTGTAGCTGCTGCAGACGGTGTCATTCCCATCCATAAAGGGGAAATGCACTTGAAAAACACCGACTTACACAATCAGAAGGGCAGGGGGTTGGTACCCCTCACTATCCCAAAAGGAGAGATCATGTGGGTCCATCCGGACCTAATTGAAGATCAGCAATGGACGAACACTGCGTTCAAGCAGAAAAGAAGCAAGGCTAAGTCATCCAACATGATTAGCCCCTCTGTTAATGAGAATAATGACCATCTCAAACCTCTCACTGACTCAGAAGAAGAGAGGATCGTCCTAGCAGCGTACCTAGAAGGCAACCCCGGTACCCGGTCGGGGAAAGCTTATTTGAGGAATTATGACCAGAATGCTCAAGAAGCTGAAGAACAGCCCCAAGACGCTAGGGGTTCTGTGCCAAAGAAGCCGGCTGATAAAGGGAAACAAAAAGAGCTCCGGTTCAACAAGAATCCTCACCAAGATCTTGGCAAAACCAGCGCCCCTTACCAATTTAATGTGATGGCACAGTTGGCCAACATACCAGCCAGGATCACCTTATATGAGCTCTTGAAGTTGTCCAAAACCACCAAAGAAGCTCTGATCAAAGCTTTGAAGAACACGGAGAGCTTTATCACTCAAGTTGCTCCAAGTCCTGAAGCGTCTGAAGATCAGTCCTGCCTGCAATGTATACAAGCAACCAGGAGCCTGCCCTGCATATCATTCACTCCGGAAGATATGCAAGTGAAACATAAACATGACAGACCATTGTACTACACAGGATACATTGGGTCATCAGAAATCAGCCGTGTTCAGGTTGACCCAGGCTCGGCGCTCAGTATCATGCCATACAGAGTTATGCAAGTTTTAGGGATTCCCATGCATCGGTTGCATGCTACCCAAACTACCATCTTCGGATTCAATGCTAACAGCACTCGGCCCATGGGAAAGATCAAACTCAGATGTCAAATCGGAGATCTTAGATCCAAAGTGACTTGTTACATTATAGATGCGGACACATCCTACAATCTGCTATTTGGACGACCATGGATTCATGCAAATCGCATTGTCCCATCCACCCTGTATCAAGTCATGAAATACGTCAATGATGAAGATGAAGTTCGAACCCTGATTGCGGAGAAATACCCCTTCAGAGGAGTTGAAAACTTCCATACCGATTCAGTCTTCTACTCAGAATCGCAAGAGGAAGAAGATGTCAACAGCGGTAATGAGGCAGACGTCGAACCGGATCCAGAAGGGAATTGTCCATGGGAGTTGAACTTTAATGTAATTGGTTCAGTCGAGAACAATAATAATGTACCGAGTGAGGGCGAGTGGTGCATTAATGAAGATTTTATTTTGGCATACTTGTCTGATGAATCTTTTAAAGTTGGACAAATAGAGAATGATCATAATGCAGGTACCAACTTGTGGCACGCATTGTGTGCAGAGGCATGTCTTACACTGCCAATTAAGTCATCCTTCGTTTCCGATGAAGAAGTAGAAGATGCACAAGAGGCTTTCTTCGAAATCCCGTCCAAAAAGAAAGGGCAAAAGCCAATCCGTCTCGGTAAAGTTAAACCCACACCACTCCGACGGGGAAGCTCGGAAGAAGATGATGGATCTCCTCAATTTCATTACCATGAACCCAATTCTATACACTTAATGAAACGAATGGGGTATAACTTTAATGAAAAACAGGGTTTAAACTTCGGAAGAGGAAGGCGAACATCGATTCAGATGTCTCTCACCCCCGAAGGAAAACCTCCGGACTACTATCAAAAAACCGGAAGAGGCGTGGGATACGTCACAACCCCGTTAGCCTCAGAAAATGAAATCAGTAATTATCTGCGTCAGGACCATTCATCCGGGACATCTTCTTGGGAATCTGACGTTAGTGTTGGGCCTTTCTTTAAAAGTCTAACTGTGAACATGGCTTCGAGCAGTCATCCAGATGAAGACGCAGGGGGTGATGAAGGATTAATTGAATCCACCGATGACCCTTGGATCAAACGTCTCAACATCTTGTGGGACATGTGCTTTGAACAGCCCGAGCCACCCACTGAAGATAAAGTGATCCAGGTCAACATGGGAAATGAATCTAACCCCAAGCCTATCTTTATAGCTGAAGACTTATCATCATCCGAAAAGGAAGATCTTATATCTCTCATCCAAGAATATATAGATGTCTTCGCTTGGAATTATGAAGATATGCCTGGTCTTGACCTGAAGGTTGCCACGCATCATCTTAATATCGATCCGGATGCCAAACCCGTTAAACAACAGCAACACCGGTTTCGTCCAGAGATCATGGAATCAATTGAGTCAGAAGTTAAAAAGCTCATAGACTCAGGTTTTGTTAGGGAAGAGCAACACCCCGACTGGGTGGCTAACATCGTCCCAGTGTCCAAGAAAAACGGTAAGGTCCGGATATGCATCGACTTTCGCGATCTTAACGCAGCTTGTCCAAAAGATGAGTTTTCGCTTCCTATCACCGACGTTATGATCGATAATACCTGTGGATATGAAAGGATGTCTTTCATGGATGGGTTTTTCGGGTACAATCAGATCAAGATGCACCCAGAAGATGAAAAGCATACCGCTTTTAGAACACCACTGGGGGTATATTGCTATACAGTGATGCCATTCGGCCTGAAAAACGCGGGTGCAACTTATCAACGTGCAATGAATGCCATCTTTCAAGAGCACCTATGTAAGAAGATCGAATGCTATGTTGATGATATTGTTGGCCTTCTTGTTTTGATGATGATTTACAAACAATTTACTACTAATGTTGTTTGTCTAGTGTTTGTGCATTCTTATGTATTGTAGACAAACAACGTTGTTGGAGGTTGGATGGATTGAGCCTACACGAACAATATCAAATGGAGCTTGGCGGAATTGTGGAGTAAAGCATCGTACAATTCAAGTTCAAGATCCAAGTTTAACTTCATCCGCAACGTGTACCAAGTTAAGCTCAATGAAGATCAAGATCAAGCTTGGGTAATTTAGTTTAGGATTTATATTATGTGTGTTAAGTACGTTAAGCTCAATTATCTATACACACACATCTATTGGTTTCATAGTATATATATTTTTGAACTATTTTGTAAAATGATGATATTTTTCATTTGGGATGTCCTTTCTGATAACCAGTCGCTGTAGCATGTTTATTATCATGTCTACAATCATTCCCCAAAGTTTTACATTTTTTGGAATTTATTTGATATTTTTAAACAGTGTTTTAAAATCAGCTCTAAAACGACCGGTCCGGTCCGTCGGTCGACCGGTCCGGTCGACCGAGAGCTCAAATCGGTCGACCGACAGAATTTCCGGTCGACCGACGTTAGTCCAGAAAGTTTTCTTCGTGTTTTTGCTCTCATCGGTCGACCGACGGGATTTTCGGTCGACCGACAATATGACCGTTGGACTTCTAACGGCTATTTCTGAGCTGGTTTTTCTGGGGGCCTTTTGGTCTTTTTGTTTTGGGGTTTTGGCTGAGGTTTTGTGTTGGTATAAATACCCTTTTGCTGTTTTCTTTTAACGAACCAAGAGAGTTATAAAACAAGTTTAAGAAAGTTTTAATCAAGGGTTTAAGTTTGTTTAAAGTGTGTTTATAAGCTTTTAAGCATTTGAGTGTTTTGGTTTTGTGAATCACTTCCACAAGAGCTTGAGGAGATCATCTATTGGTGTTTGGGCATTCAACTATTCTCCCTCCAACTCTTGATATATTGAGAAGTTTTCTAAACTCTATTTCTAGCTTTTTTATATATTTGATTATCATTAGCTAGATTTTATATTTGAGTTTAGTTTGATTTTGATTTATATCTCTTTGTTCACACACAACCTATTGAGCTTATTGTATTTACATTCATAGTATAATTTAGGGTTGTGGGTTTGTGACATTGAGAGTGAGCTTAATTGAGTTCTCATCTTGTTAGAGAGAACAATCATTTGTTATATTGTGCTTATTGTGAGAATCACTTTGTAATACACTTGTACACCGAGTGAGGAGTGTGTGGTGAGAGTCGGGGATCGTCCCAAGAGGAGTGGCGTCGGTTGACGTGCCTAGGGAGAGGTTGTAACCGAGCATTTGAGGGAGACACGGCTAGGTCCAACACTTAGTGGGTGTAGAGTGTGATTGCAAGAGTGTGAGTTGTAGAGTTTTCGATTAGCTAGAAAACCGAGTGTGTAGAAGAAGTTCCGGCTTCCAAACCGGATTGTGTTAGTGGATTTCTCCCCGGGAGTGGGGAGCGGAGACGTAGGACGGAAGGTCCGAACTCCGTGATCATATCGTGTGTTTGAGTTTGTCATCGGCGCATTTGCTTTTGCATTTATCTTATATCGCCAATTGTACATTGCTCATTTATATGATCCACTATCTAGTTCATATTGTTTACCCCTTGTGTTAGTTTATATATCCTTGCATATATATATAATTCATCATCTAGGATATATCTCATTGTTTATATTGCATATTCTTGCACATAACTCTTTGTATATCTATCCTGCAAGAATATATTTGTTAATTAGTTTTAATTGGCATTTAATCGGATTAGATTAGCATAAGACCCTAATCACCCCCCCTCTAGGGTCTAACAGATATAGCAGTAAAAAGCCAACATAAGGGTGATCATCTTACAGACTTGAAGACAATGTTCGATATCATGCGAGCACATCAATTGAAGATGAACCCGGCAAAATCATTTCTCGGAGTATCAAGCGGAAAATTCCTAGGATTTATTGTTACCTCCAAGGGAATTTCTCTTGACCCAGAAAAAGTACGTGCTATCCAAGACATGCCACCGCCTAAGAATCTCAAAGAGCTCAGGGGTTTGCAAGGAAGATTGGCCTATATTCGTAGATTTATATCAAATCTCTCAGGACGTTGTCAACCTTTTTCTAAGCTCATGAAGAAGGGAGTATCCTTTGTTTGGGATAAAGATTGCCAAAGAGCATTTGAAGAAATTAAGGAGTATCTTACTCAACCGTCGGTTCTTGTAGCCCCAAAATCAGGGAAGCCATTCCTGTTGTACGTGAGAGCCATGGAACATTCTCTTGGAGCTCTGTTGGCCCAGAATAACGATCAGGGTCAAGAGCAAGCCATCTATTACCTAAGCAGGATTATGATGGGAGCCGAACACCGATACAATCCAGTTGAAAAAGAATGTCTCGCTTTGGTATTCGCATTTCAAAAGATGCGACATTACCTCATTGGACAAACGATTCACGTTATCTCCAAGGTGAATCCCTTGAGAGTTCTGATGACAAAGCCATCATCTCTAAATTGCCGACTTGCAAAATGGGCCATTTTATTGTCACAATATGATATGCAATTTATGCCCCAAAAGGTAGTCAAGGGTCAAGCATTGGCAGATTTCTTAGCTGATCACCCGGTGCCAAGGACATCTAGGTTGTATGAAGAATTTCCTGACGAAGTCGCTGAAACTTGCGTTACTCAAGAAACCACGCAGGTGTGGAAGTTATTCTTCGACGGTGCATGTAGAGCAAATCCTCATGGAGCAATTACTACAGGGGTGGGGGTTGTACTCGTTTCCCCGAACGGTCATGTAATACCAAGAGAATTTTCCCTAATCGAACCCTGCACCAACAATGTAGCTGAATATAACGCCCTGTTATTAGGAATGCAATTTGCTGAGGAACTTAACGTTCAGCGCCTCGAAGCTTACGGTGACTCTCAGCTCATCGTTAATCAAGTCCGGGGGGAATATGAAGTGCGTCATGAAGATCTTATCCCGTACCACTTCGTAGTGCTAAAGCAAGCTGAGAAGTTCGAAGGTTTCTTTATTGAATACATTCCACGAGCTCAGAATGCTTACGCAGATGCTTTGGCCTCACTGGCAACTTCATTAGCGTTGCCTTCAGGGGCTGAAACTACAATCTCAGTCGCAGGGCGCGAGCTATACTATTTCAAGATTTCTATGGAGGAAAACCCTGATAAGACACTGACAGGGGAAGTCTGTACAACCTCAATAGAATTTGAAGCTAGAGATTGGCGATTCCCGTATATCGACTATGCTATATACGGAATATTACTGGATGATCCTAAGGAAGCGGCTACTATCAAATGAAAGGCCCTCCAATTATATTATGATGCAATCTCTCAAACCCTATACCGCAAATCACATGACGGAGTTTTGCTTCGATGTCTCTCCTGAAAGGAAGCAAAAGAGGCTCTCAAGGAAGCTCACGACGGAATGTGCGGAGCTCATCAACCTGGAGCTAAATTAGGCGATCGTCTCCGACGAATCGGTTATTATTGGCCGAAGATGTTCACAGACGCGGTCGACTATGCTAAACGCTGTCACGAATGTCAGATTCATGGAGACTTTATCCATCAAGCGCCGGGTAATTTGCATCCTACATCTGTAACTTGGCCATTTGAAGTATGGGGCATGGATATCGTGGGACCAATTTCTCCTCCGACTTCCAAAGGACACCGTTTCATTTTGGCTGTAACCGATTATTTCTCCAATTGGGCAGAGGCAATCCCCTTAAGAGAAGTCAAGACAAAGAACGTGATCAAGTTCATTAAACATCACGTCATCTATCGCTTTGGAGTCCCGAGACGGATAGTTCACGACAACGGGACACAATTTGTTAGCTTTGGATTTCAGAGATTCTGTGATAAATTTCGCATCTAAAGTGTCGCATCCACGGTATATTATCCGCCGGCAAATGGTCTTGCAGAGGCTTTTAACAAAACTATCATAAAGCTCCTCAAGAAGTTTGTCTCCAAGAGCCGACGAGATTGGGACGAAAGACTTGGTGAATGTCTGTGGGCTTACTGCACGACGGTGAGGACCCCTACAAGAGCTACACCATTCTCTTTGGTATACGGCTGCGAGGCTGTATTACCATTGGAAATCCAGATCCCTTCTCTGAGAGTTGCTATTACAACTGGACTAACGGAAGAAGAAAAACATCAATGACGTTTGCAAGAACTCGAAGCTTTAGATGACAAACGGCTTTGAGCTCAGCAACAGATCGAGTTATATCAAGCCCGTATTTCCAAAGCCTACAATAAAAAGGTTAAGGAACGGATTTTCAAGAAAGGCGATTTGGTTTTGGCTAATCGACGACCTATGGTGATGACCCATAAAACCAAAGGGAAGTTTAATCCTAAGTGGGAAGGACACTTTGTGGTAGAGACAGTCTATTCCAACGGAGCTTATCGTCTCATCAATAAAAAAGACGACAGACTTATGATGCCAATTAATGAAAAATTTCTCAAGAAATATTACCCGTAAGCTGCAAGTCTCTTGAGCCTAGATGGGGGTTGCTCATCAAATGTTGAACAAATAAGTTCTCCTACTTTATACATCGTCAAGTTAACATTACACCTCTGACGATTTAAGTTGTCGAGAAATATTATAATAAAGAAAATTTCTTAAGTTGTTGGATTGATTTGGTTCAGTGGAAAAATTTTAGCGGCCTAAGAGGCGTACCCAAGGTTGAAGGAGCGTATGGCTTCCTCGAACGCAAGTTCTACGACTACGTTTCAAATCTCCGGAACGCAAGTTATAAACCTGCGTTCTTGGTTCCTATAAAGAGGCAGACCCATGTTGGGTGTATTCAAGCATAGAATTTCAACTAACAACGTGGAAACTTCCGGAGTTTACCCTAACAACAGCAAAGGGGATACTCAACAAGTTGGAATGCACCAAATCTCTTTAAACGCAATTCTTACAACTACAACTCAAGTCTCTGTGTTGCGTTCAAACCTGTTTGGACACAAAGATAAAATCATGCGATGATGATAAGCCTGCGTTCAAATCATTCAAACACAAGGGAATAGTTTTCAAAAATTCTTATACCACAAAAGAGACTATATCATTTCAGAAGATGTCCACAATTCATCACAGGCAAAAGTAATAATTGTTGCAAAAATATCAAAGTTATTACAAGCCAAAAAGCATCATAAAAGTCTTCAAAGAGAAAAGGATGCGAGGCGGGCTTTAGCCTTGGCTATACTGGTAGAATGCTTAGCACGGACTTCTGCTTCAGCCCTCACCCTCAACTCTTCAGCAGTGGCAGCAGCAGCACCAGATCCTGAGCGCAAGGCTTGAAGAGCCTCCTCTATCTCGGGCTTCAAATCAGGATTCTGCAATTTCTCCAAGGTTTCCACAGTACCTGAGAAGAAGTAAACCTTCTCGGCACAGTGATAAGCCCAGCTGCGATTGACACATTTAAGCAAGCGCATCACCTCAAAGAACGAGTCCTGGAATCCTGAAAATGGGGCCCATCCTTGCTCAGAAATAAGGTATGCTTGCTTCACCATGTTCTCTAGAAGCTCAGTGAGGAAGTTCACACTTTCAAAATCTGGGGTAAAGACCTTTCCAGGGGGGACCATAGCGAGGGGGGTAATCAAAGGAATGTTCCCTTGGGGTAGTTCTTCTTCATCATCAGATATGATGAGGGGATCAGCAGCAGAAACCCCACCTTGCAGCCAAATGAGAAGCAAAGTCAAATAAAATAGATGAATGCAAACGCAGTAAGTAAAACATGCATGAAGAACAGTCTGAACGCAAGGAGTTTAGACCTGCGTTGGCTCAATATGAATGCAGGACTTCTTCCTGCATCCGAGATTAAGGGACCAACCCTTCATCTTATCAATAAACACGGAAAATCTCTTCCGCATTCAAGATCAAAGAACGCATGAATACTGTTCGTATCTAAAACGAACAAATTTTATCAATAAACACAGAAAATTTTACGTGTGTTCAACGTCGAGGGTTTGATCCTTCATCATTACAATGGACACAGGAAGTTCTTTAAGGATCCGAAGTCAAGAAGATGAACAGTTTTCATCAAGAGACATACAAATTCTTTTCCGTGTGTTCAAGATTGAAAAGACGAATTTTATTCGTCATCATCAACCAGAATTCATCTAAAAGACGAATTTTATTCGTCATCATCAACCAGAATTCATCTAAAGAATTTCAAGAAAACCCATTGACAGAAAAATGCTTAAGTATTCGTCATCATCAACCAGAATTCATCTAAAGAATTTCAAGAAAACCCATTGACAGAAAAATGCTTAAGAGAAGAAGACAGCAAGACTTACCCCGATGACCAGACGTCGGAGGCATCGACGATGGTCCGGAGGTGGACCCAAAAACATTCTCTGACGACGGTGTAGGGCGCGCCCTCTTTTTGCCTCCGCTCGAGCGAGACTTCTCGGAAGCCATGGCCAGAAGATGAGATGAAATAAACGAGAAGAAACTCGTTTCTGAGTTCAAGGGAGAAGTTTAAGCGTTAAGGCTTTTGACAAGACTAATCAAGCCTATTTATAGATAATTAAATGATATAGAGTTCTAAGACGCCCGACGGGTGTGGTCTCTTCGTCATCATTATAGCCGCTTCAACTTCCTATTAGACGCGGGGCAAAACCCTGTGTCCATAAAGCCAGACTAAACGCGATAGTTTGGAGGGGCGTTCTTCCAAAATACGTAGCCCTATTCAAGAGCATGAACGCAGGGGGTGCCCCTATTTCTAGAGATTGGAGTTTTGGAAAATATGCTGCTTGAGTTTTAAAACTTTTGCACAGTTTAAAACAAAATATCTGACGAAGCCTTCTCAATATTTGAACTCCACCCTCCCCAAAGTTGCTCCGATCATAACACCTCTAACTTATCGATTCTCACCAATAGAGCGATAAGTCCTCAAAGTTGCTCCAAACGCAACACTTCTAACTTATCGACTCTCACCAATAGAGCGATAAGTCCTCAAAGTTGTTCCAAACACAACACTTCTAACTTATCGACTCTCACCAATAGAGCGATAGGTCCTCAAAGTTGCTATGATCATAACACCTCTAACTTATCGACTCTCACCAATAGAGCGATAAGTCCTCAAAGTTGCTCCGATCGCAACACTCCTAGCTTATCGACTCTTGTCAATAGAGCGATAAGTCCTCAAAGTTGCTCCGATCGCAACACCTCTAACTTATCGACTCTCACCAATAGAGCGATAAGTCCTCAAAGTTGCTCCAAATGCAACACTTCCAACTTATCGACTCTCACCAATAGAGCGATAAGTCCTTAAAGTTGCTCCAAACGCAACACTTCTAACTTATCGACTCTCACCAATAGAGCGATAAGTCCTCAAAGTTGCTCCAAACACAACACTTCTAACTTATCGACTCTCACCAATAGAGCGATAAGTCCTCAAAGTTGCTCCAAACGCAACATTTCCAACTTATCAACTCTCACCAATAGAGCGATAGGTCCTCAAAGTTGCTCCAAACGCAACACTTCTAACTTATCGACTCTCACCAATAGAGCGATAGGTCCTCAAAGTTGCTCCGATCGCAACACTTCTAACTTATCGACTCTCACCAATAGATCGATAGGTCCTCAAAGTTGCTCCGAACGCAACACTTCCAACTTATCGACTCTCACCAATAGAGCGATAAGTCCTTAAAGTTTCTCCAAACGCAACACTTCTAACTTATCGACTCTCACCAATAGAGTGATAAGTCCTCAAAGTTGCTCAAAACGCAACACTTCTAACTTATCGACTCTCACCAATAGAGCGATAAGTTCTCAAAGTTGCTCCAAACGCAACACTTCCAACTTATCAACTCTCACTAATAGAGCGATAAGTCCTCAAAGTTGCTCCAAACGCAACACTTCTAACTTATCAATTCTCACCAATAGAGCGATAAGTCCTCAAAGTTGCTCCAAACGCAACACTTCCAACTTATCGACTCTCACCAATGGAACGATAGGTCCTCAAAGTTACTCTGATCACAATACTTCTAGCTTATCGACTCTCGTCAATAGAACGATAAGTCCTCAAAGTTGCACCAATCGCAACACCTTCCACTTGTCGACTCTTAACAACAGAGCGACGGGATCACAAAGCGTGCCACGTTAATATTACATTCTTGGCACTTACAGGATTCTTCCAGTATTTAAGACAAAAGCACAATACAGGAGGAATAAATAGTTGCTGTCGCAATATCAAACTGGTGTTTCATGGTTCCATGTGAAAACATGCTATGAAAAAGAAACAATGAAAAGCCAAAAGGCAGCACTATCCTTATTCAAAAGAAAACAAGGTGACCTAAAACAAGTGTTGTTCCTACCAAAAGAACGATACAAAAGTAGGCTCATCAATTCATCAGACTGAATGAGGCTAGCTGAGACTTAATATCAGAAAGTTTTCCTTCATGGTCAACCCGAACCAGCATCTCGGACCGTTTCCGAAGCTCGTCTTCACTAGACAGCATAGCATCTACCTCCTTCTTAGCCTCGTCCAGAGCACTAGCCTTTTTGCGATAATTCACCAGAGAGGTAGCACTTTTGACGTTGAGCTCAGTGACGACGGCTTCTTCTCGCTTGAATTGAGCCTTCATCCTAGTCAACTCTGTTTTAGCGGCAATGATCTTCTCCCGTAAATTCTCCAAAGAAGTGTTGGATAGTGTTAGCTCAGCTTGATTTTGAGCATGCAGTTGCTGCAGATGCTCCACCTCGACCTCTTGCTCTGCTATGTGACGTCGAGCGACTTCATACTTGTTAACTTCTTCGGCCCGAATATCCTCGAATGTAGATGCAATCTGCGCCTGGATATCAACACGACCTAAAGCCTACAAGAACCTCAACTGTGCCTCTAGGTGCAAAATAGCTTCTGAGCAATGCTGAACGACGTGGGCTTCACCCACGAATTTGAGGTTGTTTAAACTATTTGTGATCATAGGCTTGAAGGTTTCAAAAGTATCTCGGCCAGCCAATACGACCTCAATCACCTTCCTGGTGAGACTTTCTAAATAGTCAAGAGAAATCTTGAGAAAATCTGGCACATCCGTGGGAATCAAAACAGCAATGTGAGACGGCATAGAAACTTCTGAAGACACAGAGCCAAGTAAAAGACCAGCAGGTGACTTCGGTGTAGTGGCTTGAGAAGGAACGCCGATATCCAGTTGAGAGGGACTTGATTGCAGAGCCATCAGTTCCCCCATGTTAGATGACCTTGGCATGTCTACCACTTCTGTAGAGGCTAGAGAAATTATCAATAAAGTTGTCGGTGGGAGGGTCATCGTTGAGACCTCCAAGCGAGGTGGCTCTGACACCTGAGCTGGTGGTGGCATAAGCTGTTGCGTCGAAGGAGGGGTGACAGTACTCGCCTCATGTATCATAGGATCTGTATGAGAAAACTATTTAAGTACAGAGCAAAGATTAGTTACGAGTCGAAAAGAACGACACTTACCAGTGAGAGGTAGAGGAATATAGGCTGACACCTTGTCGGAAGACGATGGTGGTGGAATATCCCAGTCATCGGGATCATCGCTATCATCACCTAGGTTGTCATTGTTCCCACTCTGGTCTCCATCATCATCTGTGGCGTCCGCACCATCACTATGGTCTATAGGCTCATCTTCGTCTATGGAAGAAAATGCTGGTAGGTCCTCGGTAATAGTAGGTTTTGATATAACTCCAGTCGTAAGGCTTGGCTACGTACCTCCTACAGGGGGTAGTAACATAGAAGCAGAAGGAGACTTGTCCACTACTAGATCTTGCTGGGCAGTCTCAGTAGGTTATTGGATAGGAGGTATATCTTCTTCACCACGAGGGGCAGTGGAGGCAGAATCATGAAGCGTGTCTTCAGGGGCAAACTCCATACCCCCTGCAAATGATTCATCTCCACGTTCTTCTTCATTCAATGAATGTGCAGAAGAGGCAGAACCTCTTAAAGCTGGACCAACGTTGGGGAGACCAGGCCGAGGCAAGAGATCCATAGCAGTTGATTCTCGTTCTTCTTCTTCGGTATGCCATGCTTTCTGAGCATCCGACATAAGTTTAGAAGCAGGGGGCTCGAGCGCTAACTTCCGATGAGCTCTTTTGTCATACTTGGCTTCTTCAACTGGCCCCAGCGCCCGTTTTCCAGTGGCACTCTTACTCCGAGTCTGAACTCTTGAAGGTTCTACCTCGCGAGTATCCGGCATCCTGACCTCTTCCTGAACTTGCTCTGGTGATTGTTACCATTCGTCCTCTGGAATTGACTTCTCATATGATAAATATTCGTTAGCACCATGGGCGCGGAACCTTTTGGCGCTCTTCTTTGAGGCATACCATTTGCGGATGGCTCTCAAGCAAGAGGTATTCATGCTGTAAGCTGAAATTTGAGAGGTAACTTGATACCACGTGCAAAAGCTCAAAGAAGTACGAATGTTGGGCATCTTGTACGGCAGCCGGAATTTCGCAAAAGCTCAAAGAAGTACGAATGTTGGGCATCTTGTACGGCAGCCGGAATTTCGCTCCTGTACATCCCACTACCGAGTAATACCGAGCTCTTGCTCCTTCATACACATTACTAGTGAATGCAAGAGTAGGGTTTGGATTCCCGACATAAATCTGATCATAGCCAAATTGCCGAGAAAAGCGATAAGGCTGATAAGGTTCAATAAAGCACTTCCTCCCTTGTCAAAAGATAAGATAACCTGGGCGAATGTTGATGAGCCACCAAAAGGCACCTTTGCTGAGCTTGGTGAAAAAATTCGGTCCCGGAGTGTCTTGATGAAGTTCTCCGTACGCACCACCATCGAAAGCGGGAAACTTGCAAGCAATTTCGTAATTATAGTCCCGCCTAAATATTTCACGGAATCTGACTTGATACCAACCAATCCATTGAGAGGTTTCTAACTGCTGAACAAGAGGAGCTGAAGTACCACTTGATTCAGGAGTCGACATTATCGAAGGGCAGTGCAATACAAACCAAGACACCAAATAGATGTACGGCATCGGCACCCGAGGGGTTGGGGTCTGAATGATAGTCTTCCCGTCGGAGTCCAACTTCTTGACAGTAATAAACTCGGAAGATAGTTCCCGCAAAGCACTTTGTAAATAGCACACCATGGCTGAAAGAAGATTCAAGGGCCGTCCATAAGCCAAAAGAACAGCGGGGTATAAGACCTCTACTGTAATAGCATCCACCGGTCTTATGGGTACCACGCAACGCTTCAACCAAAGAGTCAGAAAACCAGCGAACAAAGCCATGTCAGAGATGGGGATTTCTGCCTGATAGTGGAAGCTTTCGAACATGGTGAAAGCTGGGAAGACATTCTCCTCTACCTCGCAAGTATAATGAGAGGTTGTGTCATTGATGCGTTCCGTGATCTCTTCAAGAGTACTGGTGACTAAACGAGTCACCTCAGCCTCCTTGTCCCACAGGTTTCGGAAAAGATACTCCACCCACTGTCCTTGTTTTACGCCGCTTGCTCTTTTCCCAGTAGTTTGTGCACATATTTGGAAATGGCACATCAATTCCCAGTAAGTGTTGTAGATTTCGGGAGCACCATTTTTCAGGATCTCTAATTCCCTGCTTCCGGGAACAAACTCCTCATAAGGCAATTCTCCAAAAGACAGTCCGGAAATTTCAAACATTTCGTGAAGAGCGAAGCCCAATTCACCAACTGGGGTGAAAAAAGTGCCGGTGTGAGGGTTGTAGAATTCCAACATAGCGAAGAGTCCGCTGTAATTTGGAGAAATCCCATATCAAGTGGCCATTATTGGAACCTTTAGCTCCGAAATCCTCAAAGGTTCTTCTAGCTCCTCCAAGATGAAAATTATCATCTGGGCCCACCAGTCCGTATCACTGGAGTGAACCCATGTAGGAGCCCTGAAATCCTGAGCAGGGAACTCTCCTTTGACAGAGATAAATGTTCTAATGAACACCTCCGCCAACTTAGCAGACTCTCCAACAGGATGCTCTTTCTGGAATAAACCTGGTTTTAAAGCCATAAAATTATTGAAACCAGCCGGATGAGTGCCCCGATGAGTAATGTGCCCCGTAGCAACACCGCCTTGGTCCTGAACGAGCTCCCAATTCATCGACCGCGGGATAGAAGCGCACTGATAATAAGAGATCGGCCACATCCGCTCCAAATTGGGAAGGAAAAGACGACGGTTGTTGACGACCTTCAGCCATTTGTAATTCCCCTCGGACATCCGCTTAGGATCCATTTTTATAGAATCCCCGAAAAGGAAGGATGGCTTCTTTAAAATCTCACACTCTGCGGTTTCAAATTTGGCATCCGTAACCAAAGACCTGAGAGTCTCAGGAAAAGCTTGAGTGACGAGTTTCGCCCGCTCTTTGTGGGTGTCCTGGAATATTGGATACTCGAAGGCAAAGCTGAAGGTTGTATTCTTCACCGCACCTCCCGCGTGACCGAAGTAGTAGTTGAACGAAAGAGGCTCGTTGGAGTAGCACACTACAAATAGAAAAAAATCAGTCAAGAGAAGTCTAACACAAGAATGCAAAGTTTAGACCTGCGTTCAGATCCTTAAACGCAGGGTCTCAACCCGCATTTAAAATTTTAAATGTAAAGTTTAGACCTGCGTTTAGATCCTTAAACGCAGGGTCTCAACCCTCATCCAAAATTCCAAACGCAAGGTTCAGACCTGCGTCCAAAATTTTAAACGCAGGGTCTGAACCTGCGTTGAAATTTTAGGAACGATGGAGCTAGCCATACATTTTCTTAAAATTAATAAACACTGAGAATTATCTCTCGAGTTTAAGGATGAAATACAGATCGCCAATCAAGGGTCGAATATGAGAGATCTGTCAAATCAACTTACAATGGCTCAATCTTACCATTAGTTGAGGAAACTAGAGACGAAGGCATAGTGATTTGATCGTCCCTGGAGGTTCTAGCCGAAGGAACACCCTGAGCTTCGGCAATCTTTGATTTAGAAGCCATTTTCTTCTTGGGGCCATTCCAATCGAGGCGAGGAAGATGAAGATGGGTGAACGAGGTCCTTTCCTTTGTCGAACTGTCGGAGAAGATGAACAGGAGCCCTGTTAGGAAATCGGTGGAAGAGCAAGAAGGGGAAAAGTCGAATGACTTTTTGATTTGACCTTAGTGGCCTATTTATACACGGCTGTAGTTGTCAAATCAATGCGGGATTCTAGGCAAAAATCTCACCCGAAACGTGATTCTCGTATTTTCAAAAAAGGGGGTTTCAACTTCTGAACGCACCCTCATATGCAGACAGCTGAACGCATGATTTATACATGCGTTCTGGTGACCAACCTCCGCCTATCACGTAACTAACTCCTTCAAAGGGGTTAATATTCCAAGCAATAACCAGACGGCTGAGATCATTTTACCCCAGGCGAGCTGATCAAGAAGATTCTTCCGAAGCTGTCTTCGTGACTAAGCTGGGGATGAAAGCCTGTTCGTACAAGCTGAAGTCCAAGTCATTATTGACAGACTAAACAAGAAAGAGGAAGTCAACAAATTTGTCTAAGACCCTGAGATGCTCCACTCAGTCTGTGTTGAGATACATTTAATCAGCAAAAATTTTGGGATCCAAAGTATTCCGAAAATTCATCCCAGTCAACCGCGAACTTTCAAAAACTTTGGAGGGGGTTCTGTAGGCTGTCTAAAAATCACAATGGATAGCTGATCCCCATCAGGCTATTAGAAAGAAAGTTACAATCAGACGACTTTCTTGTTACCCAACAGAAAACTACAATCGAGGGACACCCCTACGAACCATGAAGAAATCGAGAGCTAGAATTCATCCCTACAGTCAAAACACAAGTGGCCACGCTCCAAAAGACGAAGCACCGCAATCATTGCATCCTCAGCTATCAACACAGTTCCATGTTTGAGATGATTGATCTTGATGGCTACTACAACAACATGACTAACATCATATTAGCAACTATTAGAGATGCTGATGAGCAGTGTAATGATTTTAGAAAAAGTAGGAAGGTCTAGAGAACTGTGGGTAAATATTCGACATGCTGAGAAGTGCATGGTTAAAAGCAATGAGGTCTTAGTGGAGATCATGATCCGCGGTTGATAGAGCGTTATTGGGGTGTCTCAAGTGTTACAAATAGCCTTCCCTACTGGTCATTAGTGTCATCCATATATAAAGACAGACAAAACGCAGCTTAAATCAGCCGTTGAACACAGCTCCAATCGCTGCCCAACGCAGCTCTATACCGCTACCCAACGCAGCTCCAATCGCTGTCCAACGCAGCTCTATACCGCTGCCCAACGCAGTTCCAATCGCTGTCCAACGCAGCTCCAATAGCTGTCCAACGCAGCTCTATACCGCTGCCCAACGCAGCTCCAATCACTGTCCAACACAGCTCTATACCACTGCCAGACGAAGCTTCAATCATCGCCAGACGCAGTTCCATAACACTGCGAAACGCACCTTCAAACATTGAAGAACGCAGCGCCATATCGCTACAGAACGCACTTTCAGATGCTGCGTTCAAGCGCAGAATCTATGCCAGAACGCATGTCAAAGTTCTGACC
>NC_033801.1:72387467-72408420 GCF_001876935.1 Asparagus officinalis
CTTACGTGGGTTGTTACAACCGATTAATGAGGCAACTAAACCCTCATTTAGGAGCGGATTATGGGGGCAGTTACACCCCTAATCTCCCTATAAATATCAACAAACTCAACAGAGTTCGGGGTTGGACTTTTGGAGATCGGATTCAGATAGTGAGGGTTAAAGGATCAGCTCCTTACACAGTCTGGGGAATCATCATCAACTGAAGAGTCCAGACATTCGATACTTGGCTTATTAACCGAATTATTTTTGGTTCTGTTAACTCTTTTCATATTAGAGTTTGTTACTCGTTCTGAGCTACAATACTCGTTAAGAGTTATCGACCAGACAAGTCAGTTGTTCCAGTGAATTGAAGTTTTCGGATCGTCAACGAGAAGCAAACTCGACGCGAGCATTCGAGGGAGGCATCTCATCGCTACCGTGAAGAACCCAGTTTTAAACAAAGGGGAGAATTCAGATCATTCTCTTCTCTTTTGTATTCAGGAAATCCAATTGTAATCGAGATTTGAGAGATTTGTAAACATTCTTTTTCTAAGCAGTTAAAGAGAATAAAATCAAATACAATTCTTTCATTCATTTTCTTATTGCAAATTTTCCAGAAACACCTAGATTGTGAGATCATAATGACATGAATGTGTTTTAAACAAGTTTAACTCAATGGCCTAAACGGTTATAACCTTGTCCAAGTTAATCATGTGATTATTCATGCTTTTATGTGACAATTTCAATAATTATGAAGTTAAACCCTAATTAGTGTTTAATCAAAGAGTTAAATCATGTGAACTAAACTCTGATATTAAATTTCAAAAGACTAAGACCTTTTTCCTATGCTCCATGTGATTTGAATGAGTTTTGTTTAAGAAATAATCACAAAAACATTAAAACCTGAGAAACAAAAATCTATTTAACACAGAGTAGTCGACTAATAACATGTGTAGTCGACTACTCCTTTCCTGGTGTGACTCACAGAATTATTTTTCATAGCAGAGTAGTCGACTAATGTTCATATTAGTCGACCACTCACACTTAGTCCAATTTTCCAGATTCTGGATGGGCTCAGAGTAGTCAACTATTAAGCGTAGTAGTCTTCTACTAAGGTTGTTTTCTGAGTTTGTGTTTTATATCTGTTTGAGATGTGTTCACGGGGTTCGAGCTACACTCCTTTACATGTAAATTCATGAATACACAAGTAAAATATCGTTTATTAGGGATTTTATTGTTCATACACTCGTTGGATATCAGTGATGAGCACCACTCAGTATAATATGGGATAGTGCATCGATATACCAGATTTATATAGTTTATACATGAAATGGATATCGTTGATGAGCTCAGTTTAGTACTACGTGGGGTAGTGCATCGATATTCTATTCGTACAGACCATTGAGTCGGGTTTGGATGCTTTGTCTAGCAGTCCGTCCGCACGAGGATGCGATGAGGCTTGTGAGCCGTCTTTTTGGATACCTATATGGTAGGCCATCCCGTACTCATGTTACGCACTAAGATCATGATGAGACTAATAAGCCGTGTATATTGTTTATTGTACCTACAGGGTAGTCCGTTGCACATAATGATGCTAAGTTTCAAAATCTTGCAAAGAGTTGCACTTAGATAGCTAATTGATAGCATGAGTCTTTGGTGGATGTCAGGTATGGATGTGATTCATCATTGAGATATATGACCGGGATACTTTGCTCTTGGAAGTAGTTATTCTATCTTCACAGTGATAGTGGAGGATAATATAAGTGCGATGTAATGATGTATTTATTTTCTTTATTACTTTCTTTATGTCTTAGTTAGGATTAATGATTAGCGATTCACAATTTGAGACATAAGGTATATACATGAGGGTTTTCTTATTAGGATTTTTTCGCTTAACGTATCAGTCTCATGTTGTGGGTTTGTAATTGTTGATTTCAAATAGGTTGTTTATTCATAGTTCGGTATTAATGTCTAGATATCTATAATTTGAGACAATGGTATATACATGAGGGTTTTCTTGTTTGGATTATTTTGCTTGACATACTACGTCTTGTATTGTAGGTTTTGAAATGTTAATTCTACTTAGATACAGGGAAAATAATCTAGGTAGACTATACTTAATAGATAGAGTCTCCACTCCATCTAATAGCCCTTCTCCTGGGGGCGGATGGAGGTGATCTTGTTGTAGCGCTCTGATGCTCTTTATGTGGTTCTTTTTGTTGTTTTCTCTTCTTTCAAGCAATACAGAGGTTCGCAGAGCCGCAGGATGATGGAGTTCTAGCATAGCTGCCGTCGTACATTTTAGTAGTTGAGACTCCACTATAGTTTTATGTTCTCATTCAGATATTAGAGTTTTATTTTCATGTTGTAAAGGCAGTGTGCCTTAGTACGATTTTCAGTTGATTCATGTTGGGACACTTTCATTATTCCAGATATCATATGTATTTCAGTTGAGACATGATTTTCATTTATGAGATATCTCTTTCTATATCATGTTTATTGTTTTTATTTTCTTATTTTGTCTATTTTGTACCTACACGTATATTTGATTCCACTAGAGGATATTACTATGGGTTCACCTTGGACTACAGGCATGTTTGAAAATAGGGGCATCGCATTTTCCCTTTTATAGTCATGTAGGAGGGGTATTTTGGTCTCTTTCGGCCAAGTCTGAGCTGACGGCTAAGTTAGCATCGACTTTACAGGTGTCAGCTGTGGAGTGGTCACGGAATATGCACAGTCACTTCGGAATTAATGAGATGGGATAGGCGGTGTTCGAAGCTGGCGTGGTCCGATCTACCATAAATAGTGCCGGGGATTGAGAAATGATGGCGCCTACCAAGCATTTAATGTGATGTGAATGCACTATCAGCGGGGGGTCTGAGGTTAAAGTTGCTTTTTGGCTTATATAAAGGGGTATCAAGAAGTACCACCTTTCGATTCATCTTTAACGAGAGGACCGACAAGTATCGCCATTCAAGCCGACTCAGCGAGATGTCGACTCGGCGAGTCAGCTAGATCGGGACCCTGGCAATCCCAAGGGTCGAGTTGATTGAATTGAGCGTAATGGGAGATATTTACCTATTGTTGAAGAGAGATCAAAATTTGGTGACTAAAAACACATTAACGGTTGACCCCTTTCGCTTGGAGTCGGCTTGGGCTGAACTTGAGTGAAATGAGAATAGTTTAGGATGAATACAGATGTGCATAAAATGGGGGAACTGAGAAGTCTCCTCAGATCTAACACGACTGACATCATCACACATTCATTTTTACTACTGCAGCTCCGCTTTGCGTATGGGATTGCGGCATGTTCGAGGTTGGTGGGCTGTGCCTTGATCCAGGAGATGCGGCTTCGGATTTTGAGAGTTAATCTTGACCGTTGGCCAAATTTTGATTTGACCATTTAGATTCCAGCAGCTACAGATTATGTTGCCTATATATAAGGCTAGGGCTAGGAGAGAGTCGGTTATTTCTCTTTGAAATTCCTTTTGAGAACTCGAGATATCTTTTTTGTCCATCTTTTCTAGTGAATACTCACCCATCTTCAATGGCATATGATTTTGTAGATAGATAGGCTTTGTTAGAGGAGTTCCACTCCAAAGTGACTCAAACGCAAATGAGGATGCTCTACAGAAGATTTAACATCCCCTGAGAGTATGAACTTATGGCGCCGACGAGGTCGAAGGCCATATATGACAACAGACCAGATTAGGCTCCGTTGTATTTGAGGCACCTGGAGTTCGACCTGTGATTTCCTTTGCATCCTTTCATTCAGCAAGTCTTCACAGCTCTAGGGGTGTCGCTGGTGTAGATGAAGCTGAATGCCATTGCGATCATAGTTGGGTTCATGGTGATCTGCCATTGGCTAGCGATAAAACCATCTTTGAAGGTGCTGGGTCATCTGGTGAGTGTCAAGGTGAACCAGACCGAGTACCACCTCCACTTCCAAATGGTGGGCAAGTACAACCACATCACTAGGTCGTGGGGAATGACTTGGAACTAGGCTGTTAGAACTGGCCCGAGATAAGAAGGGATGTGCTAATGGCTGATGATTTGCTAACGTCGAGAGGGATGCCTTAGACCAAATCAAGGCATACGCTAGCTCTCGTCAAGTGGAGCATTTTCTTGAGAACTCGGTCTTGTGGGTTGTCAACTTTTTGGTTATGCCTCCCACCGCCAAGGATCAAGAGAGGGCTTTGGCTCTGATCTTAGGCACAGTGACTACGGTGCCGACCGCTTCTCTAGCTGACCCCTAGGAGGGGTCGTCAGCAAGGCTAGAGAAGCGTCTCTGCCTAGACTTGGCCCCAATGGAGGTCGAAATGACTGAGGTGGAGCCTCCTGCCACCCTAGTCCACAAGCAAAGGAGGAGACCGCGGATGGTTGAAGAGAATGTATCAAGGGTGGCGGCTGAGACCGACATCATCCAGGTGGAGGAGTCGGCCGCAGAAGAGGAGGTAGAGGCCCCTCGACAAGAGGTTAGGGTCGAGGAAGGAGCCTCCATAGATGAAAAGGGGGCATCCATTGATAATACTGAGATGTTTTGTCATCGAGAGAAAGAGCTGATCGCGGAGGAGATGGCTCCTCCCACAGGGTGGGAGTTCCCTTATCCTCATCATGTCGCTAAGGTTGGGGAGGAAAAATAGGATAGGATGAGGATGTAGCTCACTGGGTCCTCAGAGGTCAGCCCTCGATTTGTTCAGGAGCCTTATGGAGAGCACCGCTACCAGCCTACCCACCACCTCGACATCAGGGGATCAATCATAGGATCTCGTTTGACTTATGCGAGGGCAACGGGGAAGTTCTGGCTTCCCAAGGATAAGGAGTTTTTTAGAGTGTTTTCCAATGCCGGTCTCCACTAATGCCTCCGGAGCAACTTAGTTCGAGGGGCATTGGTGGAGCAAGAGATATTCACCCGGATAGAGCAGATCCGAACCTCTTATCTAAAGCTCTTAGAGGAGGTAACAGCTCTGAGGGCTGGCAGAGGAGTCGACTCAGAATGTGTGACGGAGCTGTTTGCCCAAAGAGCTTCTAAGGACAAAAGGCTCAGGCGAGAGCTTGACGAGAGTAACAAGAAGGCTAGGAGGCTAGATGAGGCTCTTTGGGAAAGGGATTGTGACATGGTACAGGCCAATGCCCATAAGCAAGTGACGCTACTACAAAGGGTCAGCTGGAGGAGGAGCATGCAACACTCATCAAGCTTCAAGAGGAGGTCATCTGCCTAGAGGAGTCCTAAGCAATGGCCTAAAGTCATAGCGCCTACCTCATGTTTGAGCCTTACTGCGAGGGAATCATAGAGGAGTACTGCCAGGGACTTACTAGAAAAATAGAGGTGGTGATAGCCTGTATGGATGCGTATAACTACCTCGTGGCACAGCTTCCAGCCGAGACGAAGAACCCACCCGGTCGCCTCCACTATTCACCAATTGTGGCTAAGTGTTTGGATGCGTTGGTAGAGGTGGAAGCACTTGGGGGAGGACTCGACCTTGGCAAGGACAAGGGGGGATCTGATGATGGAGCTCCTAGGGCCCTCGACAGGAGGATTGTTGAGGGAGGGAATGCTCGACTCCTCCATCGACTGCTGCCAGTGGCTCTTTGCCTTTGACCCCAGGAGCGGGGATGGACCTCTCCTAGTTTTCTTGAAATATTTTGCATCTTTGCACTATATTTGTGTATATTCTTGTAGATACTCCATTTTAAATGAATAAAGAGATAAATTTTGATCCTTGAATTGATTTCTTGGTGCTGATAAATTTTGATCCTTGAATTGATTTCTTTGTGCCGTACAATCTTGTTTTGGATTTCCTGGTGTTATGGTGTTTACTCACCCAAGATACAGTATTTGCTATGTAATGCAATAAGAGTCCTAATCAACTCCCAAGAGTTCTAGGAGGTCAACTCCTAAGTCGACTAATAAGCCCTTGGCTCTTTATCAAGGTAAGCCCAAGGCACCACATATGGTCGATTCCTCAAATACAACTCGACCATCATGGCTAGATTATAAGACTTTGGTACCTTATTAAGATATAAACCCAAGGTACAATTACGGAGACCTCGGACCTATTAACTCATCAAGTCGGCACCCTGGTGTCGAGACAAGAGGCGATACTAGCCGGTACGAGAGATTCAGAACTCCCGAATGAGTCAACATCTTCTAAGCCGACTCAAAAGACGGTTATTAAGATGAGATAAGATGACATTTTTCCTAGTCGGACAGGCTGACACTCCTAAGTCGACACGAAAGGCGGTGCTGGTCGACCCTCTTATCAAGGACGACCCTATTTAGTAGCACTCGACCACTCACTGGACATTTCTCAGAAACGACTTAAGGGACATTCCCTGCTATCGACTAAGTTAAGGACTCGATCTCGGCCTCAAGCCTCTCCCTCAAAGCAAATGTTGACATCACAGTCAGCCTCGAGCAAGTCTTATCTAGATTTTGACCTGATAAGTCCCAATGACTTGTCAGCTCAATCACTTCCCGGAAAATACAGTGGTACATTCTCCCATAATAAGACTTCCCCTTAGTCGCTAGTGGACACCTGTAAATTGAGGGACGACTCAGTATGCCCACGTGACCTCTGCCACGCTCATAAATCACATCTCGGATATCACGAAGACGTGATATCCCATGCTAAGATGACTTCTCTTTTAGTCACCGGCTGACACTTGTAAAGAGAGGGATGACTCATCTTTCAGCTCACGCTTTGTCACTGCCATTCTTGTAGGATCTGAAATAGATATACTAGAACACTAGAGGGGGGTGAATAGTATTCTTTAAAAATTTATGCAAGGTAGATTATAAATTACAAATAAAAATTGGCAATCTCAGAAATTCATAAACACAAACACAAAGTTTTATACTAGTTCCATCAACCCGGTGTACATCCAATCCCTAAGCAAATCCTAATTGAGAGTTTCCACTATGATTTTGAATAAACTTACAAAATCAAAATCAAACCTGACCAATTTGTAAGTCCCTACAAATTACAACACCAATTGACAAACACCTTGCCAATTTACACACCAATCTCTAAACCAAGAGATTAACACTTCTCACAAACCGAGAGAACTTTTGAAGCAACAATTCAATTCCTATAAGCCTTGATTTGTAGTGTAGTGTAGTAGTGGCTTAGGAATTATTCTAACTTCTGTAAATTGCCTAGACAAGTATTTTAATGAGGATCAAAGGCAATTTTAGAAAACATTTCTTTTTCTCCAAATCTGAATTTTTTAACACTTGAAAGATGCACAAATATCAAAGCTTATGGGTATGAAAATTTCGTGCATTTTTCTGAACAAATAACCTATTTATAGCCCTTGAAAAGACAAGAATTTGAACTTTAAAAACGTTTAAAAAATGGCTATAAACAGTCATTAATTCAAACTTTAAAATCTTAAAAAACTGTATCTGTAGTCGACTACAAGACATAGTAGTCGGCTACACTGAGTTAAATTCGACTCAGTGAACCAGAAAATTTCTTAGTAGTCGACTATAATAAGCATTAGTCGACTAGTCATGTGTTTTACAGAAACATGACTGACAATTTTGTAGTCGACTATATTATGATGCCCCAGGGTTCACACAAGGCTGCAGTCCCAAGTAAAATACGGATTGTCAAACCTGCCAAGCACCAAACACCATGCTACGACATGTTTCACCATCACAATCGTTATCTCTCTAGTGGAAACAATAAATAGATGAAGGTATAGACAGTTAAATAATCGAAATAGAGCAATACTAAAAATATACACAGAAGAAGCATAATATATATTAATATTGAGCCCAACTGGAACGAAAAAGATATATCTCTGAGTCTGAACTGAATCTCAAATACCATGAGTCAAATAAACATAGTCTCACAATAGCTCTCAACTCTATAAAATACAAATCTAGAGTCTGAAAATAATTAACTACATGTGGAGTTCTGCAATAACTACAAGGTATAATAAATAGCTAAAGGGACAACTAAGAAGTCCCATCAACTTGAGACTCTCCGTGCGCCGGAATCGCTGCCTAAAAGAGGGGAAACAATGAGCGTCAAAGCTCTAGCGAGATCATCACTACCTCTCCCCAGGGGAAGGGGTAAGAGTATATAAGAAAATAGAGTTAGTACATACATATATCAAATCATTCATATAGTTCTTTATGAATAAAAAACAAATAGTCAAGGAAACATACTCTAATCTCCAACATAAAGAATAAATATCTCATCTCGAAGTACATCCGAGTAGCCTGCTCTAATATAAGAGGATGCCAACCAAACCAAAACAAAAATATAACTATCGTCCATAACGGGTATGCCAAAATCTCAAAGTAAATACCCTACTCACGGGTAGTCTATCATAGAAGTAAAACTTATAACTGATCAAATATCTATGTATGCATCATCTTGTGCTATAACGATACTCTTGTAATGCTCTTACTCAATCGCTCTGGGGCAATAGGATTTATTATCTCCCTATTCCGGATACGTATAATAACGATACTTTTGTAATACTCTTACTCAATCGTTCTGCGGCAAATAGGTTTCATCTCCCTATTTCCGGATACGTATAGAACAATATTATTCATATGTGTTTATCAATAGGTTTCATCTCCCTATTTCCGGATACGTATAGAACAATATTATTCATATGTGTTTATCAACTTAACTCGTGCCGAAAGTGTGTCAATCTAATACAATCTAGCATAAATGCACCAATCTCGGTGTGCATGTCCACATCTGAAGTTCACCCTCATCCCAGGTGTTAAACAATCACTAACATAATAGTCTATCATCATTAGATCGAGAAATCTGTCCGACAAACCAAAACTAAGCCATATAAACATGCACAGCCAAAAAAAACTGGCGGTCGACCGTGGCGGTCCTCTGTCCTGCATGCGGTCGACCGTGGCGGTCGACCGTGAACCCTATTCCCAGATTCTCATGTTCTTTGTGTGTGGCGTGTTCACATCGTGTTTTTGGGATTCAAACATGATTAAATCTTCATGAAACTTGTATGCAAACATGCCACAGCAGATATGAACATCTGGAAACAACTTAACAATTATAAACATGATTTTATGCATTAGATTTGTATTCAAAACCCTAACAACATGCATAAAAGCTCGAAACAACGAATCAAACTTCTTTCTTTAGATTAACCATGTTTTAAAATCATCTTCAGGTCTTAAATACTTCTGTAAAAATTATTCTTAACCTTTTTAGCATAGAAAGACGTAGTCTTTATACATATAATACAAAAGAAGTTGACTTTATTCATAAACTAGTCATTTAGGCTCTACAAAACATGTTTAAAACTCTTTAAAAACGTTTTGAAAACTAGGAGGGGGATTAGAAGAGATGATACTCGTAGGAAAAACATTTTGATGCAATGTCGAAAGAGATCTCCACTCCAAAAGCCAAAAATAAACAAAAACCCAACTTGAAAGCCTCCAATCTTCTCCAAGAAATCAAACCAGGGTTTAGGGGGTTTCGTGGCTGTTAGGGTTCTTAGGAATATTGAATAAAACGTGAAAACTCATATATATATTAAGGGAAAACGGATATGGGTTTAGAAATCCGAAAACAACTCAAAACAGGAGAAAAATAAACTGCAGGTTTCACGGTCGAACGTGGCGGTCGACCGGACTGGGATTTTCCAGTTTCGCATATGTTTGGCTATTTGTGCATGTTTTGACTCTTTTCTCTCACATGTATGAACTCGTTCATACTCAAAACACATGGTATTATACTCATATACCATTTAATGATATTTATCATACTAAATATCCACATATCATAATTAATCTCATATTAATGTATCATTCATAAATTATCGGGGTTTTACATATATTAAGCATTAGTCGACTAGTCATGTATTTTACAGAAATATGACTGACAATTTTGTAGTCCACTATATTAAGCATTAGTCGACTAGTCATGTGTTTTACAAAAATATGACTGACAATTTTGTAGTCGACTATAATATTGATTAGTTGACTATATCTGAGTTTTACAGAAAAATATAATGTATGAAATGTTTTAACACTCAAATATTAATTATAAACTCTAATGGTTAATATAGGGGATTTCTATAATTAACCAATACACTAAGCCTGTGTTAGTGTGTTCTAATATTTATGTGTGTGTGTGTGAGTGATCAAGGCTTGTACAATAATTCTAAGTAAAAAAAATATAAAATACATTATCTCATATGTTCTTCATCTTCTTCACCTCATAATACCTTGAACTCAACTTGCACTTTTTCATATTTTAATATTAAAAGCTGCATATAAATGTTAGTGCATTTGTATAACACACATTGTATAAATTGTTATCATCAAAATAATATCATGGAGACATGATATTTAACATTCTCCCTCTTTTTGATGATGACAAACAATTTATACATATGTAAGTATTTTATAAACAAATTTAAATATTATGAAATAAACATACTTACTCCCCCTGCATATATGCATACTTACTCCCCTGCATATATGCATATTAGAGTCTATAACATTAACATGAGTCTTATTTTTATACCATTTCTCCCCCTTTGTTATCAATAAAAAGAGAGAAATATTTATGCTAAACATGACATTATTTCTTCAACATGAGCTAATACTTCAAACAAATCATCCATATTATGAACATAGTCCATAACTTCACCCATCCAAATAGGTAGGTAAAGACTTGCCATAAAGACCAAAAGTTCCACAATGTTCATCACCATAATCTGTTTAAAATATATAGCACATATATTAATTAACTATCCAAAAAAACCATAGTAATGTAAACACATAATCAACATACTTGACATAGTAGCAACATAACACATTACATATGTCTTAATACCAACCCACAACTACATAGTTTTTGATACTTAAACATAGATAACTAACATAAAACATAATTGTTTTGAAACTAAATACTAAAACATCCAAATCTAATATGATGCATGCATATACTTCTAAGGTGCTGGAGGAGGTTGATGTCCTTGGAAGAATGCGCTAAGCTTCGTGTCCAAGTCATCAAACTTCTTGATTAGCTCTTCTTGATTACTAATAATATAGGAATTCTGAGAATATAGAGCTTTTTGACCAGTTTCAAGTTCAAGAATACGTGCAGATAGTGTGTTGTGCTGCACATCTAAAAAACATGAAGGTTCTGAAGGAAATGGTGGTGGTGGTGGACTAGATGAAATTCCGGCTTGATGAGATGATTGAGGTATATCATGTTGTTATTGTTCTTGAGTAGGTGGAGGCTCATCGTGAGGATTTTGATCATGAATTTCAAAATTAGTTTACTTCATTCTTGTAAGAGCATTGGAGTTAAAAAATTCGACGGTTCGAACAACCGATTTTTCAGAAGCTAGATCGACATTGAATTTTTCAAAGACTTTTGTTAAGAAAGCACCATAAGGAAGAGATCCTTTTGGTATTGCCAACATAATTTCATAATAAATGGCAGCCCAATTTACTTGAATATTTCCCATAATAGCATAAAGAGCTTTTGCTAAATCTATGGAAAGGAAATGAAAGCTCCCCGTTTTTGGAAACATGTTACATGCTAGGATTCTAGCAATGAAACGAGGAATTGGATGGAGTTTATTTGAATTGTTCAATGGTTTTCCATAACCCGGAAGAAAGATGTGATTAGATAATAAATTCTCATCATTCATTTTGATGGAACTAAGAGTTACACCTTTATAGGGAATGTTAAAAAATTTTCCAATTGACTTAGTAGTCAATTCAATTTCTATCCCTTTTACAAGTATGGTTAATTTTTCATGTCCACGAATTGTTTCCACACGAGTGATATTGGTGT
This sequence comes from Asparagus officinalis, assembly GCF_001876935.1. Taxonomy (NCBI): domain Eukaryota; kingdom Viridiplantae; phylum Streptophyta; class Magnoliopsida; order Asparagales; family Asparagaceae; genus Asparagus; species Asparagus officinalis. The sequence goes on from NC_033801.1 coordinate 72,399,263, forward strand.
AGAACAAATGAACCAAGAACGGATATGTAGTTTTCTATTTTCCGATGAAAATAATTCTAAAAGTCCCACATTTTCAAAATAAGAATTGAAATTTGATGGTATGAAATCGTCAAATTTGACGAATCTACCCGGAAGAACTTCGAAAGATGATATTTTATTGAATTCTTCAAGTAAATCCGGACTTTTTAAATAGACAATAATTTCATCATTAACATTAGAATGAGTTTGTTTAGCTTTCTTAGCTCTAGACATGATGAAGAACACGAAATAAACTTGGAAACCAAGAAAGGATTGAAAATCTTAGCCAAAATGATGAAACCCTAGATGTAATCGGCTATTCTTGCTTGTAGTCAACTACAGGACCTGAATAAAGCTTGGAATCAAGGAAATTTTTGAAGAAAGAAGTGGGAAAGATGAGTTTTTAAGATGTCCTAGATGAGGAGACGGGATTTCTAAAATGGGGAAGAAGAGGGGTCGGTTATGGTTTGAGACAAATGAGGGTAATTGGGGATTTCAAGATGTTTATCTTATCAAATAATTGAATGGTCAAGATTAGATAAAAAAAAAATTATGTGGTTTGGATTTGATCTTAAATAAACTATAGATATAGGGCTAGGATTTGATCAAACTATTAAATGGTTGAGAATAAGTTTTTATAAGTTAAACGGGTATTGGGTTGTGGATTTTATTAAAAAAATCCAAAAGACTGAAAGACTGTAATTTTTGTAAAACTGTTGTTAGTAGTCGACTATAAACAAAAGTAGTCGACTATAGGTTGGTCGATAGAAAGTTTATTTTCTGACTGTAATAAAAAGTAGTCGACTATAAGGCAAATTAGTCGACTATACTGAAATTCACAGAAAATCCTATATGTAGTGCTTGTGCATGTAGTCGACTATAATGAAAATTAGTCGACTATAAAACCTGTGAATACAAATGAACTTTAATTTAAATCATCAATTGAACATATACCTAATTCCCATCTTAATTTAACATAAATTTCTTCTTTTAAAGACTTTATTAATATATCTGAAATTTGTTTATCAATAGGAATAAATTCTAACGAAATATCACCTTTAAGCACATGATCACGTAAGAAATGATGTCTAATATCAATATGTTTTGTACATGATTGTTGAATCGGATTTTTAGATAAATTAATTGTACTTGAATTATCACACATTATGGATGATATAGGACAATTTATGCCAAAATCTAATAATGTTTGTTTCATCCATAAAACTTGAGCACATGCAAGACTTGCAGCAATATATTCTGCTTCAGTCGTTGATAATTATACTGAATTTTACTTTTTACTAAACCAAGAAACAAGTGAATGTCCTAATAAATGACACGTTCCACTTGTACTTTTTCTATTGGATTTACATCCGGCAAAATCCGCATCACTATATGAAATTAAATCAAAAGTGCTATGTTTTGGATAAAACAATCCATAATTTGTAGTATCTTTAAGATATCTAAAAATTCTTTTCACTGCTTTAAGATGAGATTCTTTAGGATTAGATTGAAATCTAGCATATAAACATACACTAAACATAATATTAGGTCTACTTGTAGTAATGTAAAGAAGTGATCCAGTCATACCTCGATAAAGCTTTTGATCAACATTCTTGCCATTTTCATCTTTATCAAGTGATGTAGTAGTACTCATTGGTGTTGGTTTGCTTGTTGTATTTTCTATTCCAAAGCGTTTGAGTAAATCTTTTGCATACTTGCTTTGATTGATGAATATTCCTTCTTTTAATTGTTTAATTTGAAGTCCAAGAAAGAAATTGAGTTCACCCATGTGACTCATTTCAAATTCATCCTGCATAGTCTTAGCAAACTCTTGACAAAGATTGTTATTAGAAGAACCAAAAATAATATCATCTACATATATTTGAATTAATAAAATATCTTTATTTATTTTCTAACAACTAATCTAGATTTATTTCTAACAACTTAACCAAATTCATCTAATTTGTTTCTAAAAATTCATTTTGTTCCAATAATGGATTTATTTTGATGTCTAGGTATAAGATCCTAAACATTATTTCTAGTAATTTGGTTAAGTTCATCTTGCATAGTAATTATCCAAAAATCATCAAGTAATGGTTCTTTTATATTTTTAGGTTTAATAGATGAGATAAAAGCAGTATGAGAAATTAAATTAAAATGAGATCTAGTTGTTACTTTATCAGATATATTACCAATAACTAAATCATATGGATGATCTTTAACTTCTACAAAATCCTTTGGTAAATCTTTTTGTAAATTATCATTATTTGAAATATCTAGCATTTTAGTATCATTTTGATAATCAACTAAATCATCATCATTATCTAAAACAATAGATGTTTTTGTAAAAATTTCATCAAAAGATACATGCATTGATTCTTCAATAATTAATGTTCGTTTATTATATATTCTATAAGCTTTACTATGATTAGAATATCCAACAAATATTCCTTTATCAGATTTAGAATCAAGTTTATCTAAGTTATCCTTTGTGTTTAAAATAAAATATTTACAACCAAAAACTTTAAAGTAAGACACTTTAGGAATTTTATTATAAAATAATTCATAAGACGTTTTCTTTAAAATAGGTCTTAATAAAACTCTGTTTAAAACATAACAAGCTGTTGATACAGCTTCTGCCCAAAAATATTTTGGTAAATTACTATCACACAACATGGTTCTAGCATATTCTTGTAAAGTTCTATTTTTTCTTTTAACAACTTCATTTTGTGGAGCAGCTCGAGGAAAAGAAAATATATATGATATACCACATTTATCACAAAAATTTGTAAATGATTCATTTTCAAATTCACCTCCATGATCACTACGTATAGAGATAATAGAAGTAGATTTTTGATTTTGAAATCTTTTGCAAAAAATAGAAAACTCATTAAAAGCATCATTTTTATGTTTAAGAAATATTACCCATGTAAATCTAGAATAATCATCAACAAGAACAAATGCATATCTACTTCCATTAAAAGATGCTACTCTAGAAGGACCAAAAAGATCTATGTGAATTAATTCTAATGGTCTACTTGTAGATATTACATTTTTAGATTTGAAAGAAGATTTGTGCATTTTTCCTTGTTGACATGCATCACAAAAATTGTTTTTAAAAGAAATCTTAGGTAAATCATATACTAAATCATTCTTAGAAATCTTAGAAATGTATTTAAAGTTAACATGTCTAAAACATTTATGCCATAAAATAGAATCATTAGATGATGCAAGAAGACAATATTCATTTGAAATATTTTTCATAGTTAAAACATATATATTATTCTTTCTATGGCCTTTAAAAATAATAGTAATTAAATCAATATCATAAATTAAACAAGATTCTTTTTCAAAAATAATTTTAAAACCTTTATCACAAAGTTGACTAATACTTAGTAAATTATGTTTAAGACCATCAAATAATAAAACATTATCAATAATATGTTTGTTTGGATTACTGATAGATCCAATACCGATGACTTTTTCTTTGTTGTTATTTCCAAAAGTAACGGTACCACCATCCTTGTTTTGAAAATATGTCAACAATTGTATGTTTCCAGTCATATGTTTGGAGCAACCACTATCTAAAATCCACCTATCTTTCTTGGGTACCTGAAATGATAAAATTTACAGTTTTGATACCCATACTATATTGGGTCCATTAAATTAGCCTTTAGGAAACCAAATCCATAAAGAGTTTGATTTTCCTAAATAGTTAGTTGATAGACAAATATTTTTAATAAAAACAAAAATATAAAAAAATTTATGTAAAGAAGTTAATTCTTTTGGAACCCAAATAGAAAAGAATTTTGATTTCTTTTTACACCAATTTTCATTTTTATATTCATACAAATCACAAGAAGGTTGTACAAAAATTGTTTTCTTAGATTTATTTTTATTAAATTGAAAACCTAATCCTTTTGTCTTTTGTGATTCTTTTTGAAAAGGAAAACCTAATCCTTTTGTCTTTTGTGATTCTTTTTGAAAAGAAAGTATATTATTAAGATTTTCTTTACCTTTATTTGTCTTTTGTGATTCTTTTTGAAAAGAAAGTATATTATTAAGATTTTCTTTACCTTTATTGAATTTGCTGACATTCAAACATATATCATCATATTTTGATTTAAAAGAATAAATATCTTTATCTAAACTATTAATACGAATATTTAAATCAATACATTCTGATTTTAAATAAACATTCTCATTAGATAAACATTTATTTTCTTTAAGCAAAAAATAATTTTCTTCTTTTAATTTAATTATTTGATAGTTAAAATTTGTAGATAAATTAGAATATGAAATTTCTTCAAGTAATCTTTTATTTTCTCCTTTAAGAAAATTATGTGAAGCCTTTAATCTCAAAAAAGTTTTATATAATTCATTAAAAGCATTTAAAAGTTCTTCATTGTCATTTACTTCATCTTGTGCTATAAAGCACATGTGAGCACTTTCCTTTTCTTTAATTTCTTCATCCGAAGATGACTCATCACTATCATCCTAAGTGACTGACATTGCTTTCCTTTTCATGTTATTTTGAATGTTATTGAAGTTGTTAAAATAACTTGATTTTTACTTATTCTTCAACATTGTACAATCTTTCTTTATATGACCTGGTTTATTACACTTAAAACAAAGAGGGTTATTTGAAATTGAACTTTTAGATTTAAAATTACCTCGTTTTATAATTTTCCAAAATTTTCATGCAAACATGCTTATTTCTTCATCATCACCATCTGAATCTTCTTTATCGGAAGTAGTATTGAATGCAAGTACTTTCTTGTTCTTTGTTTCTTCATCATTCTTTCTATCTTTAATTTTAACTTCATACACCATAAGGTTTCCGATAAGATTTTTAACCGTAAGAGTTGATAAATCATTGGCTTCTTCGATTACGGTAACTTTCTTTTCCCATTGTGGAGTAAGTGATCGAAGTATTTTTCTAACCATCTCCACTTGTGAGTATGTTTTTCCAAGACCAATGAGAGAATTTATGATGTCGGTGAATCTTGTGAACATTTCTCCAATTGTCTTATTTTCCTTCATCTTAAATAATTCGAATCTGTGTACAAGAACTGAAATATTAGATTCTTTAACTTTATTTGTACCTTCATGAGTTACCTCAAGTGTATGCCAAATATCGTATGCAGATGTGGTCGTTGACACCCTATTCAACCCATTCTTATCAAGTGCACAAAATAATGCATTCATTGCTTTTGAATCTAAATTTGTATTATTTCTTTGTGAAGTAGTCCATTCTGAAAATGGAGTTGTTGGCTTCTTGTATTTCGTTTCCACAATGTTCCAAAGTTCGTAACCAATTGATGGAAGGAAAATCTTCATTCGGCACTTCTAATAGTTGTAGTTCAATCCATCGAACATTGGTGGACGATTTGTAGAGTGACCTTCTTTGAATTGTGATTTATTTATAGATTTCATCTTTCACCTTGCTCTGATACCAAATGTAGGAGGAATAGTGTTCTTTTAAAATTTATGCAAAGTAGATTATAAATTGTAAATAAAATATGGCAATCTCAGAAATTCACAAACACAAACACAAAGTTTTATACTGGTTCCACCAACCCGGTGTATATCCAGTCCCCAAGCAAATCCCGCTTGAAAAATTCCACTATGATTTTGAATAAACTTACAAAATCAAAATCAAACCTGACCAATTTGTAAGTCCCTGCAAATTGCAACACCAATTGACAAGCACCTTGACAATTTGTACATCAATCTCTAAACCAAGAGATTAACACCTCTCACAAACCGAGAGAACTTTTGAAGCAACAATTCAATTCCTATAAGCCTTGATTTGTAGTGTAGTGTAATAGTAGCTTAGGAATTATTCTAACTTCTGTAAATTGCCTAGACAAGTATTTTAATGAGGATCAAAGGCAATTTCAGAAAACTTTTCTTCTTCTCAAAATCTAAATTTTTTAACACTTGAAAGATGCACAAATATCAAAGCTTATGGGTATGAAAATTTTGTGCATTTTTCTGAACAAATAACCTATTTATAGCCCTTGAAAAGACAAGAATTTGAACTTTAAAAAACGTTTAAAAAACGGCTATAAACAGTCATTAATTCAAACTTTAAAATCTGGAAAAACTGTATTTGTAGTCAACTACAAGACATAGTAGTCGACTACACTGAGTTAAATTTGACTCAGTTAACCAGAAAATTTCTTATTAGTCGACTATAATAAGCATTAGTCGACTAGTCATGTGTTTTACAGAAATATGACTGACAATTTTGTAGTCGACTATATTAAGCATTAGTCGACTAGTCATGTGTTTTACAAAAATATGACTGACAATTTTGTAGTCGACTATAATATTAATTAGTCGACTATATCTGAGTTTTACAGAAAAATGTAATGTATGAAATGTTTTAACACTCAAATATTAATTATAAACTCTAATGGTTAATATAGGGGATTTCTATAATTAACCAACACACTAAGCCTGTGTTAGTGTGTTCTAATATTTATGTGTGTGTGTGTGAGTGATCAAGGCTTATACAATATTTCTAAGTAAAGAAATATAAAATACATTATCTCATATGTTCTTCATCTTCTTCACTTCATAATGCCTTGAACTCAACTTGCACTTATTCATATTTTGATATTGAAAGCTGCATATAAATATTAGTGCATTTGTATAACACACATTGTATAAATTGTTATCATCAAAATATTATCATGGAGACATGATATTCAACAATTCTATATGGCCGAAATGACCAATCTGTTATGAACGTCCACTATATAGATGGATGCCATTCACCAAGAAAAGGGGAGAGGCAAAAGAGGTGAACAAAAACAAAGTCAGAAGAAAATAACAATCTAAATCTTCCTCCTCACCCAATGATTATCTCTAATGCACATAGCATAAGAACACATAGTTCTAAACTCCACTCAAGCTCATGTTTATTGTCATGCCCCGCTTTCCAAAATACCCGAGAATCAGAACGTGAACAAGCCTGCGATGTATTAAATTAAGGAGAAACATACACTAAATTTATTTCCTTTCTTTTTCTTTTCTTCTCAATCTAATACGCTAAGCATCAAGTAAAAATATCAGTCACAGGTCCCTGATCACAATAGCAAGAATATAATAACAACCCAGAATAAGAAATAGACATATCATCAAAAAGTAAATCATCCTAGACATAAAAAAATGTGGGTCAAACATACCCTTATTATAAAAACGGTCCAACTAGGAATATAAAAATACATAGTCCATAATAAAAGAAAGTACTACTGAAAAATATTAAATCCATCATTAACTAAAGATAAGTATGGTAAAAGAGTTCTAATGTTCATCAACTACTACAGAAGAAAACGTTTAGGCTTCAGTTTGTCTTTCTACTCCATCTGGAAGACAATCCGGTTGGGCATACACTGGCTCTACTGCATTATCATACTGAGTTTGTCCGTCCCCTAAATCTGATGCACACCAGAGAAAACAGGTGTATGTCTGTGTGCATAGCACACGACAAGATCCCACATGGAAGAAAATAAAACAATCGAATGACCAATGCAAGAATAATAATAAAAGAATCATGGCATTGAAATTCTAATAATTTAAATGCAATCCACCACTATGATAGCGATCAGAAAAATAAAAAATAATCGACCGGTAATCTAGGTCATATAGCTAACCATCCAATAACAGGTCACTGGTCCATCTCTCATACAGAGTCAATGTTCATATTCTCGGATAACCAACTATTCATAAATCCCCTACGTGCATCTAATACACTGCTACACCATATCGGTCAGAGGGCTATACGCAATCCAATTTCAACCTGGTTCGAACTCAAGCTAAACTCGGGTGAATGTCAAATTCACAGACCAAAGTGACTACACTGGCTTCACTTTGACCCAACAAACCAACCCCAAGCTACACTGGATCCTGGGGCGAGCCTGGAAGATATATCAACAGCTATATCCGATCACATGAACAAGGACTTCTCCATCCCCACTCTTCTTGTTTTTCTAAGTCCACAACATGACTTATAATAGATCTCTGGTCCACCTCCTAATTTAGTCAACGCACTCACACATGTCACTAAATTTGGTTCTTGACGCACAAAGCCACTAAGTTATGAACTACTATTGGTTCTCAAAATACAACAAGTAACAATAAATAACTCTAACTGATTCTATGTAATAACATGATGACAAGTCAAATATATTAAAAAAATCACAAAACATAAAATGTAATTATGAACAGCAGAATCATGCATGCAATCCGATTTCAAAATTATCGGTAGCTAAGTAACATCTAATAAAACTACGGTCAAAATGAAAATTGAAATTCATAATTATTTTACACATGAAATGTCGCAGTCTACAACCACCAAACATAATATTATAAATTAATTTTATCCAGAAATAATCTTTTCCAAAAATAATTTAACTTAAAGTATTATAATTTTCCTAAAATAATTCTTTTCACAATAAATTCCTTTTAATTTATAATAATCACTCTAAATTACTACTTAAAATATTCTTCTTCTTGAAGTACTTATTTTTCTCTCTTTTCCTATTATTATGACACATTATATAAACAAAATAATTCATTATAAAAATAATATTAACACCTACATTACTGAAAGATAATTACTAACGATAGAGACTAATATCTTAAACACCACAATAATTGAAATCACTTTCATCGTGAACATAGTATAAAATAATCTAGCAATCAACTAACAAAATAGGCGTTATTCATAAGGTATATGCATCATCTAACATAACTATTATACAGAATGAAATTAACATAGACAATGAACACGAGATCGGAAGGGATCTTGCCTCGGGTACGTCAAACGAATCGACGTCGATGGTGGGGATCGGATTTGGCGCAGGGGAACGCGGTGAGGAGGTCCTCAAGGATCTGGGCACGGGTCAAGGGCGGCTCGGCGGAGGTGACGTCGGGTTGGGCATTGTTGCTAGAGTTGGGCGGAGGATGACGGCAACCGGGGTGCTAGAGGTGGTGGAGGAGGCTATGAGGGGGTAGGAGGCGAGCGGAGACGGTTCAAATCTGAGAGGCGGTGGAGCTGCTGTCAGAGCTCGACTTAGAGCTGGAAGAGGGGTTGTCGGTGGTAGTGGAAAGAGGCAACGGCGGGTTCA